>NW_020290299.1:0-516126 GCF_003184535.1 Aspergillus eucalypticola CBS 122712 | reverse complement strand
TGATCAGCAGGTAGTATTGTCGCCTGGGCAAAGAACCACATACCAACGTCACCCGCAATGTCGCTGTTGAGTCCAGAGAAGACGAGATCGCAGTCAGCGAACTGTTCAGCCTTGCAGTCGCGAAGGACGAGTGTGCTAAGCTTCTCCGACATAGCCGTAGACTGCTTCCACCTCACGGCATCCTTGTACTGTTTGCCCGCAGAACGCTCAGACGCACCGACGGCGTGCAGCTCCAGGAAAGGGTGGTCAGCAAGCAGGAGGATAAACCGCTGGCCCACGGAGCCGGTGGCGCCAAAACACCTGGATGTTATTAGCACTGCAGCCACAGACGAATCGCCAGTGTTGTATATCCATACCGCACTTCTTCTTAGGATATGAGGCCATTTTGTTTGATATCGAGGTGGTCGCTCTGCGATTCTCGTGATCTGATAGTTGTCAATTACTCGTCTTTGACAGTCAATGAGACAACGATGGATGATTTAAACAAAAGCATTGGCATCAAAAATCTCAATTGGAACATGCTCACGGGGAGACATAGCCAACTTCCGGTTGCAGCGCCTTAACCGACGGAGCCCCGCAAGGGATGAAAGCACAGTTGTATCTCCACCATAGGCATTTTTGAAGATTGTGACACGATAGACAAACAGGTCGCTTTGCAATAGCCACAATGTGATTGAACTATGAGCAAATTAAACGAAATGCACTCACCTCTTGGACAATGATGCGGAAGTTGGAGAGGAACAAGAGTGGCGTTACCGATTAAAACTGCGATATCGCTCCGGAGCACATCTGCCCCGCTGTGACTCAGCCCTCACTAGTGACTGACTAACCACTCCGTAGCATTCTCCGCCAATTTGATTGGTCAATTGCTCCGATCTTATAGAAATGTGAATGGCATCATTCTAGGGCCTCGAACTAGACCATAAATGGATGGGGTCAATATAGTTGAAAGTGACATAGTTGCTATGAAACTAGCCATTGATATGTACAGCCTTTTGTCTGCCCTATTTACGATGCATATGCCATCCTCAGCTGAGAGAACAGATTGCGCCATCTATGCTTCGTCCTCATAATCGAAGATCTTGCCAGGGTTCAATAACCAGTGTGGATCGAGGGACTTCTTGATGGAACGCATAATTTCAATCGTGGCTGGGCCAAGCTCCTTTTTCAGTGAATTTTTCTTGCCCAATCCCACACCATGTTCACCCTGAAAACTGGTCAGTCATGCTTTCAGGTACAAGTTCAGGTTGCTGATGTCTTACAGTGCAAGAGCCTTCCATTTCCAATGCACGATCAACCATGTCGTATACAACCTTTTCTACTCGCTCCCTTTCTTCTTGAATAGTGCGGTCATATAAGATACTTGCGTGGAAGTTGCCATCTCCAATATGCCCAAGGATACTGGCAAAGATTCCCAGGTCATCGAGTTCTTTCTTGGAGATTTCTACTATAATTAGCTAAAATCCAGGTATTGGGTTTTAAAAAGCATACCAATAATGTCTGGCAATCTAGAGATCGGTACCGAAACGTCGGTTGACCACACTTCGGATCCTCGCTCTCTTAGTGCCAGCATACTCCAGAGCGATTGTTTTCGCGCAGACCATAAATCATGTGCTTCTCGCTCGTCTCTTGCAAATTCGAACGAGCTTGCGTTGTTGTTCTTTGCTAGTGCTTTAGTCAGGTTAATACTATCCGCGACCCCGGCCTTGGTGCCGGAGAACTTGAAGAATAGAGTGGGCAATTTCTTCCATGTTCTTCCAGTTCCTCCGGCGCGGTTGATGACATCCATCTGTATCTCATCAAGAATCTCCATACACTGTACTTGAATGCCTTTTCGAACAAGCTGCATGGCAGTGGATGCCGCATCACGTACAGTGGGGAAGGTCACCACACCGACACGAGTCTGCTCTGGAATTGGCGTCAATTTCAGAGTCGCTTCAGTCACAATACCAAGTGTTCCTTCAGACCCAACAAACATGCCTGTCAGGTTATACCCGGCTGAAGTTTTGCGTGGACGGCGGCGTGTTTTGATGACACGGCCATCTGCCAGCACGACAGTAAGGTTAATTACCCAATCTTTCATGGTCCCGTATCTCACGGCATTGGTTCCACTGCAGTTTGTTCCAATCATACCACCTATCATTGCAGACGGTCCAGGGTCAACGGGGAAGAAAAGGCCGCTGTCCTTAATCTTCTCATTCAGATCCATCCATTGAATAGACGGTTGAACCACAACGTCCATATCAGATTCGTGCAACTCAAGTATCTTATTCATCGTCACGAAGTCAATGGTCAATCCGCCTAGAGGGGCCGAAAAATTGGCCTCCAGACTAGAACCCCCGGAGTAGGGTATCATTGGCATTTTGTATTTGTGACAGATCTTAGCGATCTTGGAAACATCATCTGTACTCGCCGGGTAGGCAATGGCAACTGGCAGACGATCAGCGTTGACGCTGGACCATTCTGAAAACCCATGTTGTTGAAGATCGTCTTTGTCGGTGCTGATGATCTCATCGCCAAGCGTGGCTCGGAGTTCTGCAATGGCCTGTTTTTTTTAAATCGACGTTTAGCCAAGTACACATGATATACTATGTATATATATATTGAGAACACGGGAGAACTGGTTAGTATTCTACCTTCTCAAAATCCTTCGCAGATCCATACTTGGGATGCTTGCTATTCAAGGACTGGGACTGTCCGCTCGTCACAGCATATGCATAGCCGACGCCTGCAGCCAAGGCAGAGGCTAATAGGGTCCTGCCTGAAGTCCGAGAGCCTGAACGGTTGCCAGAAGGCCCAGTATTGGCACCGTTCCCCTGTCCAGCATTGCCGTCATTCTTGTCTCCTGCTTTTGAATTACTAGCCCAACGCACTGCTCCTTGAAGAGAGAAGGAATAGCGTGGCGAGAGGGCGCTGGGCCGGCTTTGAAGGGCGCGGAGATGTGCGGGGAATGCCCGAGGCACCTGGCTGAGCGGCCGCATTGTCTCACGAGAGCTCGGATCCACGGGGGGTGTGAGGAATATTGCTATGTGTAAGATCAAGGGTGTTGATTGAGCAATATATATTACATTCCAAGTCCGGTTATAAAAGACATACTAGGCCTCGAAGGCCGAGAATGGGGTCTCCGATTATCCAGTGGTAGCCCGTTATAGGAGCTTGGCCTCGGCGCGAGGGGAAACGTCATCGGGGCTAAGGATGAGACGTACAGCAGCTATCGGAAAAAGGCCGAGTAGAATGCCATAAACCTGCCTTTGCTGGATAGTGGAAATGGCCATGTCTAAGTCTAGAGGTGCGGAAAAAGTAGGTTCACCCCCCACATTGGTGAAGGCTGAGCAACGATGATTGATCCCCCACGTTTGAGGGGTTGCTGCTTATCGTTGAACGCGATCGGCCAAAACTCCGATGGTGCCTCAGGAACACAGGCAGGCTATGACTTGGCAGGAACAGGCACACATGGCTCGGATTGGACCGAAAAGGGTAGATCATCCTGCAAGAAAGCTATACCTTGTCACTCTGAAGGACAATGTGAATGCATAGTGCTCAATGGAACATTTTGATAAAGCAATCGCCGGCTATTCTTGCATCATATTCATTGTCCCCACTTGCTTATCTGCCAGGCTCCATATGGCCCGCGTCCAGCTGTTGATGGGGCAACCGGCTACATACAGAACATCAAATCTTTCCCATCGCAGTCAAAAGCCAAGCTAACGATAACCTCGTGGGGAACGGCACGCCCCATTTTATCTGTGGTCCGTATCAATTAGCTCATGGATACGCACTTCATAGATGGAGTCAGGTTAGCAGATATGCCAGATCAACAGAGTATTCGCTTGAGTCGCGAGGTGGAACGCCTCGTTACCGCCCCTTATGCACCTTCATTTCAGGTAAACTCCGCTACTCCACGCGAACATCTTAGGTCAATGCGTTATATGCTAATCCCTGGCACATTCAGGACCTATATAGCTTGACTCAATCAACAACATCACAAAGCATTCGACTGTGGGCCTCTCACAAGCCCTGTCAAATCGGGGCTCTAGTTGACGTACTCGTGGATGGTCTATCGCGCTCTCGTTTCGCGTTACCTCTACTTGGGACATTCGGTAAGCTCATTGCTTGTATTAGTTGCATTGGCTAGGCTGATCTTCGGCAGTTTCAGCACCCGCTGTTCGGGATGCTTTGCTGGAGCGACATCCATGTCTTCTCGATCAGTTCCTTCAAGGTGCTATCGGCGATGACAAGGCAGAGGTTTGTACGCCCCTTATTCAAAGAGAATTGCTAGCCACGGGTGGCTAGTAACACTGTCGAGCTATGAACTTCATGGACTGACTTCCTTAGTATGCTTTGGTGTGCACCGCCATCCTGGCGTCTCCTCTACCGCCTGACTTTATGATACCCGCACGCTTGACACAGTTTATGGAAAAGATGATACGTACAATGGGAGAAGATCCCCGTGCAGAAAACATCCTACCTCTAAACCAAATCTCTAATGGCATCAAAAGATCACCTCGGCTCCTCGAAGAGATCCCGTCCGAAGTGATGGCTAGCCTTCAGGTAGAGCTCACGAAAACGCTGCGTAACCTGAGTGACCACATGGGCAACCTTCTCTGTCTAGCAACTTTTGCACGCATGGCATCCTTAGGAGATCCGGCGACCGAGAAAGGCTGTGTGCGGTTTGTTCCGTCATGGTTGCAAAGCGTCAACCATTTCTTTGGCCCCAAGCGGGGTCTCAAAACTTTGGACCTCGTCGTCCTGCGCGTTATTCTTGCTTGCTCTGATAGCTGCAGTGACTTAACGGTAGACAAAGCAGCCGAGAGTATTCGTTTGGCCATCGAAATATGTGATAGAGTCGAGTCAGAACAGAGAGAAAGCTGGGTCAAGGCAAATGGCTCAAAGATTGCCAAACTACGGGAGAAGATCACCAGGAATGGTATTGATTCTGGAGTGCAGATGCTAGTATGTGCTGGTTCATCTCGAATCTGCGGCAATGTGGACACATGCTAATTATCGTCAGGGTGCGACATTTTTGGCATCGCTGCTCCCAGTTGCCGCATTATCAACCGATATAGCCCGAGTTGCTGTCGATGGGCTTATAAGTCGCGACAGCAAGTTCGTGCTAGGTGTGCTGACATCAGAGTATTTACCACGCCTTGTAGGGGCAAGTGTGGTAAGTAGACCCACGTTGCCATCTGGGGCTATACTAACTCAGTCAAGGCGTGTTTAGGCGTGACCGCGATACGCAGTCTGCTTGAATATATTGTGTCCACTTTAGATACTACCAGCTCGCCGAGCCTGACTCATATTCTGGTGGCCAAGTCGTTGGTCACGGGGCTGCATTCAGCATCGCTGAACTCCGCTATCTTTGCAGAACCTCTTGAACAATGTCAGCAAGTCATGTGGAAGATAATTGAAAGCTTCCCGAGGAATCACGCTTCATCATCATGCCACGGCTCTCATGAATGCGGAGCTACACGTTCGCAACTGGAAAATGAATTAATATATGACTTTTTATCCTTCTACCTTCACGCACTGCTATCACAGACCACAACTCAGGACACGATAGCTGGTAATGCCACCCTGCAGATGTTTCTGGCTCAAAACAAGCAGCTACTGCACAGCCAAAAGTGCTCGTTCTCAGAAGCAGAATCATCTCGTGCCGCCAAAACCTATACGACACTCAACGTCCGTGAGGATGTTTCCGTGCCTAGTTCGCGGTCTGACTGGAGGAGCTCTATGTCAGAAACACTCATGCTTAATGCGCGCGTGTCGAATGACAGCCTTATGCGTAAGATGGAGGAGGTGTGCTATGATCTCGAACAACGATGTGATGATGTCGAAGCCCCACTGCGGGCGATGGAGCAAGAGCGGAACGCGATTTCAGCCGAGGCGCAGCAGCTAAGGGAACAGAACGGCGCATTGGAGCTGCAATTTCAACAAGCATCCGACACAATTGGCGGGCTTCGGCTGGAGATCTCTCGCTTAGAGACCCATGCGGAAGCTGCATCTATCCGTGCTGAAGAATTGTCGGCAACTCTCGACGCAGCTCGAAGAGATCTTGAAGACCAGAGGCGCGAGTTTCAAGATACTATGGCAAGCGAGGTAGAGAAGGCCCGAACTAGGGAGTTGGACTTGGTCGCATCTATTACTGAAAGAGATGATCAGCTGGAATCGTTGCAGGATGAAATGATAGCCCAAAAGGCCGAGAACACGAACCTGCAGAACGCTCTAGATGAAGCCTATAAAGAGAAATCCTCCCTGATTAAAACGAATGACTCCCTCAACCAGGATTTGGCGGGACTTGAAGAGAAGCTCCGACAATGTGAACTGCTTCTAGTTCAAAAGGACGAAGATAAAGAGCAGATTCTATCCGAGAAGGCAGACACTGAGAGGGGAATGGGATTCCTTCGCATTCAGGTAGGGTTACTAATATTCCAATGGCAGGAATTAAGAGATGCTAATGGGGTTATGCAGCTTGAGGAAGAGAGAATGAAATCCCACGAGTTGGCGTCCACGATCGAGAAAACCGAAAGGGGCCTTCAAGTAGAACAAGAAACTGTCCGAGATTATGAGGCTCAACTTTCGGCGGCAAGTACAAAAGTACAATCAATGTATTGGTTATTTACGGCAGTCCGGATTTCTAACGCACATCAATAGTACGAGACCCAAAAGGAAGAATTATTCTCGCTGCGTATGGCCATGCAGGCAGCCGCATCCGACGCCACTAAGGAGCTGCAAACGAAGGATAAGCGGATACACCACCTAGAAAAGAAGGTAGGACAATAAGCAGCCAGAAACAGCAACTTCTCTTTATCTGTGTGCTTGGGCATTCACTAATCTGTCATAATAGGTACAACAACTACGAAATGAGCGAGCCGCAAAAGCCCGGGAATTTTCTGAAGCCCAGCAACATATCGGACGCCTTATGAATGTTATGGGGATCCGAGTTGAGACTGACGGGACGAGGCCCCCGAGCAAACAGACGAGGAGGTCTAGTGCAAGGCCCTCCCCAACAACCATGACACAGCAAACGCAACCGGCGGAGGGCGAGCTCCAAACCCAGCCTGAGAACTCACAGGTGGAACCATTTGAAGATAGCCTGTCGTCTCCTCCTTGCCGGAGCCCGAAAAGGACTATGGATAATGCATTTCCTCCGGCTGATCTATTATCGCAGCAAATGAGGGTCGGCAGGAAGTCTAAAAATGTAACACCCCAGCACAGGCGAACACCCCTCGAAGATGCCGACCTAAATAGCCAGCCGTGCGCACAGCGAAGTCCGGCGTCACAACGCAGCGAATGTGGCACTTCCGACCAAGTTCGGACTCGCGCCAGCTTGGAAGAGAACCAACTTCAGCAAATAGACCTGGACATGGATCTGGAGTTTTCGAAAGACTTTCTCTTCACAAGCACGTCCTTGTCCGCGGCCAATGATCCGACACAGCAGTAGTATGAGGCTTACATGAATAATGATTTTTGTATATACGTTAGTTGGTATGATAGCCTAGGCTATCGTTGACGCGCCCTTCATTAGATCCGTCCGGTTCTGAAGTACCTAGATTGAGGGCTGGACCCAGTACTAATGAACACTGTCCAAAGCATCATCCGTATTCATCAACGCCACATTGAACTCTCAGTCTGTAGCCCCCGGCCAGGTTGCTCTGTGGCGGCGTATCTGAAGAGTAGATGGGCCATAGCCAAACGCCCGGAGGCTCCACTCAATGGTGTCATTGGGAGAATTCATCTCGCCTGTGAGAATCTGCAAGTGCTGTGACTTACCTTGTCTCATTCACTTTTCGGCTCTAACCTTGAGTTTGGTTGGTTATCACAGGAAGTTTCCGACTGTTTGAGCCACATGGCTGAGACATCATAAACACTGAGAATGAGCTAGAAAAAGCCCCAGGCTGCCTCTGTAATTCTCACTGCTGCTTTACCTTGACTTCCCCGGCCCTCAAATTAGTGTAATGTGCACTCAGATCTAGTTCTTGTCCGCAATACCAACCACAGAGCTCTCCTCGGTACCTGCTCCTTCAGTTCACTAATACCTCCAGTCAAGGTCATAGTCTCAGACAAACGAAAGCAAGTGGGTAAAAGAGCATAGTGGACAAGGGAAGCTGATGGAGGTACATCCAGAAGATGACCCCGAAGGTCTCTCCCCGGACAGCGGGAGGGAGCTTCACTCGAGAGCCAATTCTCCCTATGTCTCTCTCTTTCTTTCTCCGTCTTCTCTCTCTTCCCCCCGGCCTCTTCCTCACTTCACTGCCAACTCGCCTTCTTCCTCAGCTCACTTTCCCCTCCCTTCACCCCCAAATTCCTCTTGCTCTTCATTCTCTCCTTCTCTCTTATCATCATCTTCACCCCCACGTCCCCCTCTACCTCCAATGTCTTCTTCTGCTCCCTTCCTCTCACACACCTCATCCGCCTCCAAGTCTGCTCAACCTGCAGCGGCCATGCCCCATCGAGGCAAGCAACAGCATACGAAGGGGCAGGGTTCCTACTGGCGGGGGCAAGGGAGGCAGCCGAGGGGGCAACAACGTCTATACAACACATTACCTCCTCCAGCTCCATGGAGATCGTGGGCTAGTGTTGCAATAAAACTTACTGGGCTGCCTCCCAAAGTCACTGCCCGTACTATCTGGCACGCATTCAAAAGCGAAGGCACGATCTTTTCGATCGATATCTATGAAGACCATCATGGCCAGTTGGAGTCGAGGGGGAAAGTTCGCTTCAAGTTGGTCCCTCGTTCAGGTCATGAATCCTCGGATATCACTAATTATTCACCAGACCGCCACCCCGTTCCGATTTTTGGAAAAATGGTTCATACAGCATCAAGCTTTCAAGCGGACAAGAAGTACGCATTTTTGTTGCTCTCGAAGAGCCCAGGCCTTCAGAGCTTGAGATTCCAAGCCCAGTGCGTCCCAACGTCCGCTATCCGGCTGAGCTCGTAAATATCCCCAACTGCAAATACAAAAATCAACTCTCATCTGATGTTCCTTTTCTCTCAGACAATCCCAATCTCCTCACTTGATATCGGAGTTATGCTTAACGAAACAACACTTCTACCAATGCGGACGATCGAAGCCGGTCCCCTCGGGAAACCCTTCCTGCTACTCAATCTGAAAATTAAAGAACTTCACGTCTTCTTCCAGCTTCAGATACTCAGCTCTAATAGTAAAGCAACCCCAACCTCTTCTCCCGATACCTGGTACACATATCGCCTTAGGATCCCCCTAAGACAGCTAGGCAAGATCTTTCAGTCACGCAATATCACAACTGGGGTGGTATCGCACTTGACCGTGCTCGAATCCCCTCCCATGTATCACCGCCGAATCAGCGATATAAGTGCTACATTCCATGAGCCGGGAAGCTGGAGGGACTCAGACTGCTGGTACCGCCAGACACATATTGTCCACAACCCTCTCAACTTGTCTACGCTCCCAGTTAGCCTACCAAGGCAAAAACCTATCATAGACATTGGTATTCCCTCATTTTCTGCATCAACTGTTATCGCTAGTTGTCTCTATTATTTCTATCTTTCCACTGGCTAATCTCACGATTTCCCGCAGGTCGATGGAATGCCTTCAGAATCAGTTATCCTCTAGATTGCCAGAAGGAACTCTTCACTCAGCTTTGTGCAATTCTCCAGGATTATAATGTCTCTATTGAGGAGACTGACCGCTTTATCAAATGGGATGATAGACAAGAGAGGATGCCGCCAGTGTGGAAGTGGATCGATCTATCCGATGCCTCCAGTTTGTCAACGTCGTCATTGAATGACCTGATTGACTCTGATTATGTCCCTCTGCCCTTCGAAGTTCGGTATCAGCTTGAAGTTTGCATTTCCAATGGCTACCTTTCCGAATTCACCATGACGCATGAGTTCGCCGCCAAACTAGCTGAGCTCGGGGAAGCAAAGGCAAGAAAGCTTCTGGAGAATGTAGCGAGTCAAAAACAGCAGTATTTAGACCCGATGAAGATATTTGATCTTCCATTTATCAGAGGGGTCAGAGCCACCAAGGTGAAGATACCTCCTTACTGCTGTCATATGCGATCCGCTACAATCACGCCCAGCACCGTATACTACAATCTACCATCAGTGGACATCTCGAACAGGATTATTAGACGCTACATGGAGCATGCAGATCGCTTTCTCCGAGTTCGATTTACGGATGAGAAGCTTTATGGTCGCATTCATGCTAGAAGCGATAATTCCAATGATGAGATATTCACCCGCATCAAGCGAGCACTGGCAAATGGCATTATCATTGGTGACCGACGTTACGAATTCCTTGCTTTTGGGAACTCCCAGTTTCGCGAGCATGGGGCTTACTTCTTTGCTCCATTGCCTGACCTTACAGCAGCCAATATCCGTGCTTGGATGGGTCATTTTAGCGACATCCGAAATGTGGCCAAGTACGCAGCACGACTAGGCCAATGTTTCTCAACAACTCGAGCAGTAGCTGGTTGCCCGGTACAAATACGCAATATTCCTGATGTGGAAAGAAATGGCTACACTTTCTCTGATGGAGTCGGAAAGATCTCGAGGTTTCTTGCACAAATGGCAATGACTGAGCTCAAGATAAAAACGCCAACAAGCGAGCCTCCATCAGCCTTTCAGTTCCGTCTTGGGGGCTGCAAGGGTATGCTTGCTGTTTCTTCCGATGCCCAGCCTCAAGAGATTCATATTCGAGAGAGCCAGAATAAATTTCCGACCGTTCATAACGGCTTGGAGATCATCCGATGGTCTCAGTACTCAATGGCTACACTGAACCGCCAGCTGATACTTGTCATGTCCACCCTCGGGATTCCTGACGAGGTATTTCACGCTAAACTCAAGTCCATGCTGCGTGCTCTTGATGAGGCCATGGAAAGTGACTCCCGAGCAATCGAGGTACTCAAGAAGTACGTTGATCCGAATCAGACGACTCTTACCGTCAGTCAAATGGTATCTGATGGTTTCCGGCGATCTAAGGAGCCATTCTTCACATCTATCCTAGCCCTTTGGCGGACCTGGCATATCAAGTACCTGAAAGAGAAGGCGAAAATTGTCATTGACAATGGCACAAATTTACTAGGCGTCATGGATGAGACGGGGATCCTCAAGGGCTACTTTTATGATAATATACCAAAGGAGGACGCTTCTCTCGAGCAAAAGCTAGCAGCATTGCCAGAGATCTTTCTTCAGGTCCCTCGTACAAGTGGCTCTGAGGGAGGTACACAATACGAAGTCATTGAAGGGCTCTGTATACTGGCACGCAATCCCTCTCTTCATCCAGGTGACATTCGTGTGGTCCGGGCAGTCAACGTGCCTGAGCTGCACAGCCTCCGTGATGTGGTCGTCTTACCGCAAACCGGCGATCGGGACATCGCCAGCATGTGTTCCGGTGGAGACCTTGATGGTGATGACTACCTGGTTATTTGGGATCAAGACTTGATTCACAAGGACTGGTTCTTAGACCCAATGCGCTACACCAGCAACAAGGCACAGGATCTAGACCACGATGTCACAGTCGATGAAGTTACCTCTTTCTTTGTCATGTACATGAAAAATGACAGTCTTCCAACAATCGCTCACGCCCACGTTGCCTGGGCAGATCAGCTTGAGGATGGTGTTAACGAAGAAAAGTGTATCCGACTTGCTCAGCTCCATTCCGATGCCGTGGACTACAACAAGACAGGAAGACCCGCTATCATGACCCGCAACCTTCAGCCACGAAGGTGGCCTCATTTTATGGAGAAGCCTAAGCCAAAAGACCAGATCTATTGCTCCAGGAAGATTCTCGGTCAGCTCTATGACGCTGTGGAGAGGGTGGACTTCGTGCCAAGCTTGGAGATGCCCTTTGACGAGCGAATCCTTAACTGTTCAATCGAAGTCAGTGAAGACCTCTATACATTCGCTAAGAATCTCAAGAACGAATACGACACAGCCATGCGGCGAATCATGGCACAGCACGAGATCAAGACCGAGTTCGAAATTTGGTCAACTTTTATTCTAAACCATTCACACATAAGCAAGGACTACAAATTCCACGAAGAAATCGGTGCAATATCAGCCGCGCACCGCGAAACCTTCAGAAAGCAATGCTACAACAAGGTGGACGGTAGAACATTCGAGCTACTGGCACCACTAGCAGTCGCTATGTACCGTGTCACGCATGAAGAAATGACCCAGGCGCTTAAGAAACATCGCGAAAATTCTCCACCGCATGTAACTCCCAAGATGAATCAACTACCTCTGATCAGCTTCCCCTGGATTCTTCCCCATATACTGGGTAGAGTTGCCCGTGGTCTTTACGATGTTTATCAGCCTCCAGCACTCCAATCCGATCCTGTGGAGCTTGGCCCGACCAAAGTCCCGTCGACTGCAGCTAAACCTGATACCCTGTACGAAGACCCGTTCGGTCTATTCACAGACGAAGAACGCGCAGCCAACTCATCACACACTCAGTCAATCCCAACTGCGGGCCCTTCCACTAGCCACGCAGGCGCGAAGAGCAGCGAGAGCATCATCGATCAACTGCTTGATTTCGGCATTTCGGACGTACCCACTTTATCGCCTTCTCTACCATCCGCGTCTTCAAGCACCCCCAGTAGGGAACAGATCTCCTTGTTAGACATCGATGACAACGTAGCAATTCCTGAAATGCCTGAAATGCCCAGACCGGTCATTGCAAGCCCTTCAGCAACACCACTCGTGGAGGAACTCATCGAGGGAGATGACGAATGCGAGGAGATCATCGAGGAGGAAGACGATGTTGAGCCTACTGCTCTTGATAAACTCAATGAGCTGCTTGGGCTTTGAGACAGGTCTTTTTTCGTTTGAATATACTACATCCTGCCGTTCTTGATTGCTTCGATCTGTGACGCTTGTTCCGCAAATTGAACTATCTTGCTTCACCTACGTGCGTCATTATTAGATTGTAACTATCAAATCAGACATGCACAAATTGATCATCCATCATAATCCATCTGAACATTAAGTACTATATTCCTAACCCCTCCGTTAAATAGTATACATATTTGTGGTAACCATACATCACCCAACCCATCCCTCACAGCCCAACCTGATTTATATAATAAACGCCTATCCCATTGAACCAACCTCTAACCCCATTCCAAGCAATCAAAAACCAAATTACCCCACCCCCCAATAAACCAACCTACCACTCCAACTCCTTCTCACACCTATCCCTCAACAACCCCACCACCGGATCCAGCACCGCCTTGGTATACCTCCAATTCGCCTCATCCCTCGTCCTGGAATAGAAAACCGGACAATCCTTACTATCACACTTCACCTCATCCCCAAACGTCACTCCCATACAAGACCTACAAATCCGTTGCAAATCCACAACCCTCTTCTCCGCCGCCCTCTGTCTCGAAACAAGCTCAAACATCGCAAGATGCGGCTGTCTTGAACAGTTCCCGCAGAGCGGGGTATCAGTATCCCGCAGCTTAGTCCTACATACAATGCACGTCGACGCTCTCATATACGACTCGAGGGTTCTCCGTCCACCACCACCACCACCACCAGGACCACGAAACATTGCTCCCTCGACGCGCCGCACGCGCTGCACTTTCGGCATCTCATCGTACCATTGGCGGACGTTTGCGCCGACGAGGTTAAAGATCCTCTCGAGGGGTGGGATGAGGTTCTTCGTGATGTAGTAGTCTGCGTCTAGGTCGAGGTGGGGATCATGCAGGAGGGTTTCTGGCGGGACGCAGCGGTCGATGAGCCTTGCGCCGGGGGCGCCAGTGACGACAACGTACGGGACGCGTTCGCCGTATTGGGGTTCGGAGCGTGGGTCGGCGATCATTTTCTTCGTGCTGATTAGGGCGCCTGGTGGTGGGAGGCCTCTGTCGCTGTAGGTGCCTAGACGGACTTCTTTTGCGAAGCAGAAGTCCTGGATGGAGACGCGACCTTGCATGATCTTGGTGCATTGGGATTGGAAGTAGCGTTTGACTTGGGAGAGGTCGGCGGTGCGGAAGAGGAGTTTCAGGGCTTTTTCTTCGATTTTTTGTTCGGCGGGTGTGCCGTCCCGACGGACGGTTTCAATCCCCTTCGCGTCGAATTCGGGTTCTTTTTGATCCCGGTGTTCGTATTTGAAGCCGACGTAGCGTTTTTTGGCGAGGAGGACGCAGGGGTGGTAGACTTTTTCGAATTTGAGTTTCACAGGGTGGGGGTTTATGGATGTGACGGCTTTGGCGATTTCTTCGCCGATGGTGAAGGCTTCGTCGCGGGTTCGGCCTTTGAGGTAGACGAAGAGACTATCGGTGTCGCCGTAGACTACTTCGGCGCCCCAGCGTTCGACCGAGTGGATGAAGGCGATGGCTTTTTCGAGGGTTTCACGGCCGGATTGCACAATGCTGTCGGCGATTTCGGAGCAGGGCATGCGGCCCGAGAATGAGGCGGACGTGTAGCCGTAGGTGACGTTGGCAATTAATTTCAGGGCTAGTTGTCGGTTGTTGAGGAGGCGCTGGAGCGCTTTGTCGTCTTTGTCGAGTTTCATGCCGTTTTTGACCATTACTCGTGTTTCGAGGATCTCGGCGAGCATGCGTGCGAGAAGGGATTTGCGCACTTCCGGTTTTGCGTAGATCATGCCGTTGGGGGCAATGTTGATCTTGTCTTGTAGTAGCTCTAGTATTCGGGGCTGGCGCTTGTAGTCCGTGAATCCCATCTTGTTTCGGCCCCGCCATTGGTGTGCTCGCCCCAGGAATGTCGAGTAGCAGTAGTTGTAGGCGATCATGATGCTGGGGTATAGGGACTGGAAGTCTAGTACCACAAGAGGGCTGGTGTAGAAGTCGCTTTGGGGTTCCATCACCAGTGGGAGACATTCAAGAGCATTTTGTTGACCGACTTGTTTCCTGCTCGGCGAGACGAGTATAAAGTTCTCCGGTTTCGCAATGCGAAACATGAGAGATTCAACCTTGAATTGAGAGCCACGAGAGAATACTGAGAAGAAGTCGATTCCAAGTAGCCTGGCCTGCTCGCTAGTTCTGGGGATCAATTCGTTTGACTCTAGGATCTCGAGATCCATTTGCACGCGAGAGACGAAGTATTCGACTACTTTCAGTATGTTGCGAGGCTTCCCGCTGCGATACCAGTCCGTGAGGTCCTGAAACGAGTAGTGCGGGACACGGCGGTGAAGCAGGTGAAAGGCAACATTTTCCTGTGTATACTGCAGCAGGTTCAGCTCGCCTCTCATGGCTCGCCAGATGTTGATCATGTGCCGTCCAGTGACTCGAATAGAAGAGGTGTGGTTGAAGCCCCATCGGTCAGCATCCTTGCCAAATCTCCCATGGGCTTGCGACTTCACTCTGGACAGCTCATCGCAGATGTCAAAGTCATATTTCTTCCTTGCTCGCTCGATCAAGTAGCCCCAAGAGCTGTTGTGTACCTCGTAGCCAGTGATGATATCGGGGTCATGCCAGCGAACAATGTCTACCATACGATTGATTAAGTCTAGTTCGCTGGTTTCATGTTCCCAGTCGATTCTCAAGGCTTTGGATGCTTTAGTATCTGGCCTGTCGTCTTCCGATTGAGATATCATGCCAACATGAACCCCTGGCACCGTACCGTTGGCATCAAGGTCCTCATCTTCCGACTGCAGGCACCAGAACACACATGTGATCTCATCCTCTTCTGGGTTCGGCGACAGCACACCTCGGGTGTTCACATGCACCTCCAGGCTCATGATGCTCATATACTGTGTCTGGTGCTCGACACTGGTGGATTTTCCTCTTTGTGAATATTTGAAGCCATAGCCATTCTTCTGGGTAGGGCCCTCGATCTGTGACAAGACATTCGCCTTCATTTGCACCTGCTTGGGTGTTTGGGGTTGAGCGGCATCTGCCTTCTCCTCAGCTTGACACTTTTCGAACCATTCGATAACTTCTGAGCGGCTTGGAGGAACAGGGCCAAACTCCCAGAACCTAGAGGTAGAGAACTCCCGCAGCTGCTGGTCAACCACCTCTTGTTCATTCTTGTCTCTCGGTGGAGTATATTCCCCTAGCATAGCCATAGACCGCCCTGACGGATCGAAGTCGGGGAGGTAGTGTATACCATTACCTTCTAAGCGGAATTCCCTACCTGCGTAATCCCTCGCACGGTCAGGCACATCACTTTCATCACTGTAGTGCGCTTTCTGATAAATAACGGACGGATAATCATAGCAATGAGGTGTCGAAGCGACCTCACTAGTACTGGGAGAGAGATTTCGCAAGAAGCAAATGCGAGCATTCATAGGCACATTAAAGGCAGCATAGAATCCTGACGCTATTTCCAAAATCTGCGGATCTATGCCAGCATCAGGACTTGTTACAGTGACTGATGACTGCGGTTGTGATGAGCTGTTCTCCGCTCTGATGTCTTTCGAAATAACTTCTGGCCCAGAACTGGACAAATCTTTTTCTAGTTCTCTAAGTTCCTTGGAAGAAGGCGCACCGTCCTGGCTGAAGCGCAAGATTGTCATAGGATCATTAGGGTCTTTGACAACCGGAAAGTTGAGCCTTCCACTCTGTTCAGGCCTCTTAGAGCGGACAGTTGACTGAGATAGCTTTTTTTGTGAGGATTTTCCCCTTACAACTGCATCTGCATCCGACGTGTTGGCGGTATCTTCGATTTTGGGGGTTGTACTGTTGACTTGAACTTCAGCTATCCGAGACTTCCGCGGCCTATCTAACATCTGCGATGGGGTGTCATCGAAGAATCTTTTCCGTTTGCGCATATTATTATGGCTGGGCTCTCGGCTTTCGGTTCGTCCGACCATTTCATCCGAACCTGCTTTTCGCGTCGCACTCATTTCGTAGGCATTTAGATCATCAACAGAGTACTCAGGTTCGTCTTGTACTAGGTCAAGGATATCTCCGGCCTGATTTTCATCCAAGGCACTTGCAGCTTCCCGGTCATTGTCTTCTCCGGGTAATACGTCGAAATTATCATCGTCGAAAAGGTATTCATCATCCAAGGCCGCAGGCCAAGCTGCGCTCTCATCAACGTTTACTTCTGCGTTCGCCGCCGTATCAGGCTCGACAGGTTGTTGTTGATACTTATCAAAATCGTTCTTGTCCGGATAGAAATCCTCGACACTCTGCATCGCAGTCTTTACATCCTGGGCGAATGGCTTCTGCGAAAGTAAGTCATCGAATGTTACATCGCCGCCACCATTCTCCTGCTTCTCCTCATTGACGGTCTGCGCAGCCATTTCACGATACTCTTCTTCGTGGATCCAGCCACCTCGAGAAGTATCTCTTGGGTTAACGGACAAAGAGACTAATTCGTTGGGATCGAATGGGCTACTGCCCGGTTCGAGCCCCAGACGCTTCCTCCGTCTGCGTGTCTCATCCTGCCACAAACCTGCCATACTCGGAACAAGTCGTTCATCAGAAGTCATTTGCTTGAAGAGTTCAGTAAAATCCTGATGGATGGGTCTTTCGCTAATTTCTGAGCGGTTTAGAATATCCTGAACGCAAATATCGACCTCTAGGGGACAATGGCTTTGCTTTGGAAAAAGAGAGTCGTCTAACAGGTCGTCGGGTTGTACGGATCGGTCGTGCCAGCGATGGGATAGATCAGTAAGTTCAAAGTATTCTGGGACGGGACTGCGGAATTTGACTTTGCTACACTTCAGATAGGCACATCCGTACAAACTGTAGTCACACATCCACTGCGGAACGAACTGCAAATGACTTTCGTATGGTTGTAGAGGACGCTTAAGGACAGCGCCCTGAAGTAGCAAGTCCGCTAGCCTGGTCATATAAACGGGGTTCATGAGATAGATTTTGAAGTAGAACTTATAGCCCACATGGTACCCATAGAAGGGAACACCCTTCACCAGAGTGATGTGCGCGACGAAGGGTATCTTCTTGGCATTTTCGTTGCGATTGTAGCTTACTGCCAGAGCATGATCGATCGAGAGACGGAGACTCCTAATGGCGGAGCTCACTATAGATGGCTTAGCTGCATGAACATACCATATTGTTACACCTCTTATCAGACCAACCTTTCTCTGTCTCCAGATCACCATCATACTCGACATACAAATAAGGAAAGGCGCCATGCACATGGACGCACACCTTCTGGCCAGTCTCCGTGGCCCCAAAGATCCTAATTACGGGGACTTTCGATCTATCATTTTTCCCAGCCGCACCATCCCTGTAAGGCAGAGGAGGGTCGAGTTCTGACGGAGTTGCCTGGTAGTGGTCCACGCAGTTAAGGCGCACTTGGAAGGGCTCCATAGCTTGATTTCAGGACAGCTGAAGCTGTCAGCGACCGAACGCGCGAGGAATTCCGAGTCGCGTCATATCAATAAATTAGGTACCGACAACATCACCCACTGCTTCGCCGTCCAACTCTCTTTTGTGACTGCGACGTGTAGGAAGTTGTGGTTGAGTTTACGCGACTGGGTGGCGCGGGTATTACGCCAGGTCACGTGAGTGATACAGAACCGTCGCCGACTCCCATCAACGCGGAGATAGAATCAAGAACCCGACATTCACACACATCTGCTGGTTTTTCCAGAGAAACTTGAGTCCTTTGGCGGCGCTATAGCTCTTTCTCCCTTCCCCTATACTTTGCGCCTTCTGTTCCCTGCCATCCGCCATCATGTCTAAAAAACCCGCCGATGTGGCGTCGAAAGAGCGCAACGAGTACATTCCGTCTTTCATCTCGAAAAAGCCGTTCTATATCGACGACGACTCTCAAGCGAATGACTACCTAGAGCATCAACGTCTGCAAAAGTCGACAGCAGACCAGTCAAAATGGTACGATCGTGGCAAGCGTGCTGGTCCCGCGGCCACCAAGTACCGGAAAGGCGCCTGTGAGAACTGCGGCGCCATGACCCACAAGACGAAAGAGTGTTTGAGTCGCCCTCGAAAGCATGGTGCCAAATGGACCGGTAAAGATATTCAGGCGGATGAAGTCATACAAGACGTCAACATGGGGTGGGATGCGAAGAGAGATCGGTGGAACGGCTACGATCCGAGCGAATATCGACAAGTGGTGGAGGAGTACGAGGAACTTGAAAAATTGAAACGAGTCACGAAACAGGATGGCGAAAATGAGGGCAAGGATGGCGAGGCCGATGACGATGAAGATGCGCCTCAGGAGGAAGCCCGCTACGCTGAGGAGTCCGACATGGGAAGACAACAGAGCACCGCCACTCGCAACCTCCGTATCCGAGAAGACACGGCAAAGTATCTGCTGAACCTGGACCTTGATTCGGCCAAGTACGACCCGAAGACACGACGGATGGTTGATATGGGCGCTCAGGATGATCAGGCAGCAGCACTTGTTGCCGAAGAGAACTTTGTCCGCGCTTCAGGTGATGCTGCTGAATTTGAGAAGGCGCAAAGATATGCCTGGGAATCACAAGAACGTGGTGCACAGAAGGTCCACTTGCAGGCGAACCCGACAGCTGGAGAGGTCATGCGGAAGAAGGAGGAGGCAGAGTCCGTCGCGAAACGTGAAGCTCAACGGAAGGCTCTTCTGGATAAGTATGGTGGTCAAGAGCACCTCGACCCCACACCGTTGCGGGATACAATGGTTGTTGAGAACGAGAGGTTCGTCGAATATGACGAGACGGGTGCGATCAAGGGAGCACCAAAGAAGGCGGCCAAATCGAAGTATGCTGAAGACATCTTCACCAACAACCATACATGCGTCTGGGGAAGTTGGTGGCACAACTTTGAGTGGGGATATGCCTGTTGCTTTTCCACCGTCAAAAACAGCTATTGTACTGGTGAAGATGGGAAGCGCGCATTCCAGGAAGCAGACCAGCTGCTGATGCTGTCTGAGAACGGGGCCGATGGTGACGAGCCATCCGCTGGGCATGAAGATAACGACGCGCATGAAGCTGTTGATGACGCTCAACCCTCGGAACAACAGGAGACATCCAACTCTAATACGAAGAAGAGAACGCTCATGGAGGTGCAGTCTGGAATTACCGAGGAAGAAATTGAATCATACAAGCGAAGCCGGCTTGCGGCCGACGATCCTATGGCCGCATTCATCGGCAAAGACGACCTTGTATAGCGCTCCTATAACATTTCATAGTATGTCACATCTGCTATATAGGCGCCTAGTATTTACCATAGATACCCATTCAAACTGTGCATATTCCTGAATTTTCTTTTGTAACTATAGACTTGTCAATATAGTCCCAATATCGGTATAGAATCTTCATCACTATCTGGACTAAGTACGGAGTAAGTAGGTAGGTGCATAGATAGCCTTATTGCTCCCGGGCCGCGATGCCCTAGTCCCCTATTAGCCTAGCGCAATGGAGCAGTAAAGTGGATCCCGCCGGAGCAAACAGAATTACTCTTCGCAGTTATGAGGTCATGTGACAGACTCACCCTTGAGGCTGTCGGCGAATCACGGGACCAGGGCACAAGCCCTGACAACCACAACTCGCTAAGCGACACCACCCCAGATCCCAGAGCAACTTCGATACGCCCAGCGACGACGACAACGACAACCAGCCCTTCAACGGAATCGCCAGGTAGGTCCATTTTGCGCCCTCACGTGGGATTATTGTCATTTTTCCCCAGGCCGGGAAATTTTTCTAATCTCGATTTTCCGTCGCTAACAAATTGTGCCATATAGTTCCACATAATTCAAGATGAGTACGTGCCAACGCGATATACCACCGCCCAGTCCGATCTATCGACGAGAACAACATCCAGACTGACATACCGATTCTGTTTACAGCGAAGGGTACCTCCAGCTTCGGAAAGCGCCACAACAAGACTCACACTCTTTGCCGGCGTTGTGGTCAGTATTTACACTACTCCGAAAATTTATATATGTCCCTCCGGGCGGGAATTGTTATACGGGAGATCTCTACACAACCAACGGAATGGATGAGAGAAGGAACGGAATAATAAATGACTGCCGGGAGGAACATATATATGAGATTATGGGGAAACGACCAGATGGGCTAATACTCTTCGGATTGAATTCAGGCCGCCGCTCCTTCCACGTCCAGAAGTCGACTTGTGCCAACTGCGGTTACCCTGCCGCTAAGACTCGCAAGTGTACGAATCCTTTTCCCCAAAACCCCACCATCGAAGAACAACCGCTGGTTCCTTGAGAAACCTTGGATACGGATTGTATGAAAAAAGTGTTTGGATGAACAGATTGGCTTACGAAGTTCGTTTTATACAGTCAACTGGAGCGAGAAGGCCAAGCGCAGAAAGACCACCGGCTCCGGCAGAATGCGTCACCTCAAGGAGGTCCACCGCCGCTTCCACAACGGCTTCCAGGTCGGCACCCCCAAGGGCGCTCGTGGTCCCGAGAACCACTAGATTCCCCCCTTTCGATGACTGTCGCGTTTTCGTTTCGTTCTCGGAGGCTGGAGGCTGGGCTGGTATGACAGGGCCGGTTGGCATTTGACGACGTGAACCGGGTCGCAATGCTAGGGGCAATAAAAAAAAGACGCTATTCCCCGTGGAGTTGGTGTTGGGACGGTCTTTTTTTTTTCATATTTGCCGTCATAGCATTTCTTTATTCTAGAGAAACACAAAAATGGCATATATTGACGACAATGTGAAAGAAGAACCAAAAGACGCTCGTCTTCTCTCTTGCTCTCTGGGGATGTTTTCTCTTTTTCTGTTTCAAAGAAAGAAATGAAATGGGAAAGTTTATGCATGAATTTCCTTGTCTTGTTTAGGGCTGGCAGATATCCCATGTCGTGGCAGATGCAGTTTGAGATTGTTCGTCCAATGTGATCTGTCTACTTGAATGCAACCTACCCCTCGAGTGCGTACGATGTGGTTTCTGCGACAACAGGTGTGCTTTTTCGATCCATTTGCGACAAGATTTCTATTTACCCCCGGTCTATTCTTTTCCGCATGCACGCCTGAACGCCTGGACATGACATGGAATGATGCAACAACCTTAGTATCTATTCTCCTCGCCCAAAGACGCTAACACCACCGTCCCTTTGCACGAAATATAGGACTTCCTTCTCTTCCCAACTACTATTAGCCTCGGTGCTGTCATTTTGCCCCCACGCGCCACCTTTGCTGACCCTGAGCACACCGCTGACATCCCTTGCGGCACCCGTTTCAAGGTTTCGGAGCTGCATAACCATGTGCGACCGATGAGCCGATCCGATAGCAAAAGCGGCATGCTCAGTCTCCAGCGGAGTTGCTCCTTGGTGCGCAGATGCGGAAGCGTTGTGGATCAACGGAGAGTCAGAAGACGCCGTCATGATCGTTGCGTGAGCGCACTATATAATTGGGTCCTAGTCAGCGGATATGGTTCCCAATCTCAAAGCCGTACTGCCAGTGGAGACTCGTAGCATACCTGTTGTAGACCCATCACCCAATCTCCCATCTCAGTAGCGCCTATGCCCCTGCTCGGACCCGTAGCGGCGAGTAGCAGATCTGGCTGATCGATAATCAATAAAACCTCGAGCTCTTCCTGTTCATCTCCGGATGTTGATGTTTTCAGATCATTGATCACCGCCGCAATGTCTTTCTCGAGCACATCCAAAGCCGCATTTCCATTTCCCGATAGGTGAAGCCGCTTGACTGGCCCGACTTCTCTCGATGTTGGCGGGTTCGGAGGGGCAGCGACTGGCCGAGCAGCGGGTTGCGGTCCTCGCGCGGGAACAGGTCCGGGTTGCGACCTGAGGGGGAGAACTGTCCGGGGAGGCACTGTTCCTCGCAATGAGGGTTGAATTGTTGGTGTCTGAGTCGAAGTAGCGGAGGGGGGGACGAAAAGTTCGGAGAGTCCGTCAACAAAAGCGAATTGACGTTTGTCTGTGAGGCGGGCAAGATCGAGGCCCTGGTCGGGTCAGCGTTGTCGCCAATTATTAGGATCAATAGACAGTATATAGAGCTATTGTAGAGAGAAAAGGAAGTATTCAAGCCTCGCAGTACCCGAATAGTTCATAACATATGACCAAATAGAGCGACGTAACAAGGGTTCACAAGCATACCAATCGTTTGGCCTCGGACCTCCAAAATTCCCAACCCCGCAGAAAACTCACGAGCACAACCTTCCTCTTCCTCCCATTGTTGGTGTCGCTGAGGCCTGCAACAGCGTCTGACGTCGAAGACGAATTCAAGGCTGCATATAGAAATCGTAGGACTAGCCAATTCCCTGTTGCGCCAAGGACTGAAGATAGGACTGTGAGGGACGATGGCGGCAGAGACGATATGTAGGGAGTGAGGAGGGGTGGGAGGGGCGGTTGGCTAGGCATCGCACTGAGAGCGTCGCAACTGCTCCGTCTTCGGAATCGTACGGTCGGATAGCACTGATGATATCTCCCAGCTGATGTAGATGAATTCGAGATTGAAACTGTAGAAAAGATAGCTGTATTGTTTGTCTGCACTTTTTGTAAATGACGTTGTATGAAATTGGAATTCCTGCGGATTTTTGCGATTGGTCGGCGACGTTGCCAAGACAAAGTCACTGGATCGATCAATACGGCAGGTGCGATGGGGGGCCTGCCTGTTTACTACTTACTAGTTGAAGATGGTCGTGGTCTTTCCCCCCGCTCATCTCGGGGATGACTTCTTATCTCATCTACTAGTTATCATGTCTTTCATCATTCTGGACGTCCTCTTCGCCTAGTCTGAGCTGATTCAAGTGGTTGGATCGTGTATCAGTAATGCGTGTATCAGTAATGAAGCGCTGATCACGTCCCCGAGCTCAGTGCTGTACCCGAACTAAATATATTCTAAGTGGTAGCTCTTAGGCTAACATGCTAACGACGCGCCCTCTGCATGCTGCTAATGGCTCCCTGAGTAGGAGATAATAGTACTACTGGCACCAAAAGCAACTGGCAAACCCTTATGTGGAAGTATCCCAAAGGCTGCGCGATAAATTCATGGAATACGATTTCATTGCGGCATAATCATCCGCATCAGGAGATATCTCGGACGCTCTCGCGATTCCAGGCCGTTCACTACATTAGCTTCACGTCACCCGTGCCGATCACTGAGGCATTTTATGCGAACTGCTGGATACTCTACGCTCTTCTCAGGCTAAGGCATGCCGTATGATTGTGATTATCGTCTCAGAGCCGTGAGGGGCATGGTCCTTCCTGCCTGAAGCGACGCCGTTGATTCCTGAAATTCCAGGAGGAAATTTTCGGCCCGTCACCTGACTGGCTCCCCCACACGAGCCAAAAGTCCATCAGCAATCATCGTCGCACTCGCTGGTCGAGCATCCATCCAGGTCTCGTCCTCTTCTCGCCAACTTATAAGTTTAGAGCGTTGGAGCCGTACCCGATAACTTATCGTCCGGCTCCAAAAGCGTTGGGCCCTTAACTGCTTCCGCGCCGATCGTAAGTTGGCCGCCCCATCCATGTCCCTCGCTCCAAGCGTGTTACACTCAGGCACCTCGCTTTTTATCCATACCCCACCGGTCTTGGAGACGTTTAAAGTGCCTGTTCCCCAGACCTCCTGTACATGTATCCATCCATCATTTAAGCAGGAATCTGTGACACTCGAACATTCCTGTGGTTATATTCCAGCCTGTAAAAAATGTGTCTACAAAAGTACTCATGTTCTTCATACTTCGCTCGACTTCATCTTGCGGCGCAGATCAACATCGATCACGATTAGCGCTGTAGTTGATGGCTAACAAAGTCTCCCCAGATGACATCAGTTTGGTGTACATATCAGCGCGCAAGAGACTTGGGGTACATCAAAATTGACTTTCGACGTTAATTATGGCCAGTACACGTGATTCTCACTCCTATGCTGTGAGTATTCTATGTAAAGGGGAAGAGGCAACCTATCAAGCTAATAGTGGACATACAGTGTGATGAATGTCGGCTCCGGAAGTCCAAGGTAAGTCGCTCCTACGCAGTCACTCGGCATCTAGCTAATCTTCATCTCAGTGCTCGAAAGAGAAGCCGACATGCGCACAATGCAAGCAGCTGAACAAAGAATGCAATTACAGTCCTAAGGTCACCAGAAGCCCTCTAACACGACAGTAAGTCCTTCCATTGCCTTGGGGTTTCAGTACTGTCGTCAAACTCCCATGACCCATGGAACCAATCACTTGCTAATCCTTGCTCAGACACCTGACCTACGTAGAGGAGCGCTTACAGGCCTTCGAAACAGCGCTATCAAGGCTGTTCCCAGGCGGCGATCTGGATGCCACCGTCCGCTCTCTTTTGCACGATCAGGAGGGTCCACCAAAACCTGGCTCCTCGAAGTCTTCGTCCCGGCATTCTACCCCTGCAAAAGCTGAGCCGGATCGGGCCGAACCAGCCCCGGAAGCGCTGCCGCAGCAGGCTGATGGATTCGACTGGGCGGAGAACAAAATTACAGTTGGCGATCTAACAGATGGCATGGCAGCCCTGTCCATTAAGCCAGAAGGAGCTGGCTACTTCGGTCAGTGTGTCCGACTGCTTTGCAACTCGGGATTGCAAGTGCTAACTGTCTGTATTAGGCGCATCTTCCAGCGTTGTGCCGCTTCGAGCGTTGTTGAAGCATGGCTTTGACCTTAACATCCCTGCCAGATCCTCAAAGTCAAGTTATGGCATGGAAAGAGTGCCTTTGAAGGCTCAACTACTCAGCACCGCGCCCTCCGGTCTCGTCGAACAAGCTTTCATGGATGCATTCTTCCTTAACTACCATACCAGCTACCCTTTCGTCCACGAGGGTACTTTCCGAGCGCAGTTCTACGAGCAAGTTCCGCGGCCACATGGTCAGGCATGGCAGATCCTACTGAACACGATCTTGGCTTTGGGGGCGTGGAGTATCGGTGACGACAATTCTGATCTGGATATTACATTCTATCAAGAGGCGAGAGGTCATTTACAGCAGGTGTCTGTGTTTGAAACCGGAAACCTCACTCTTGTTCAGGCATTACTGCTTCTGAGCAACTATGCCCAGAAACGGAACAAGCCTAATACCGGATGGAACTTTCTCGGTTTGGCGGTTAGGATGGCCATGAGCTTGGGCCTCCATAAAGAATTTCCTGGTTGGAAGATCAGCCTTCTCCAGCGCGAGGTTAGGCGGCGCCTGTGGTGGGGAGTATACATCTTTGATAGCGGCGCGGCCAAGACTTTCGGCCGGCCTATTCTCTTGCCTGAAGACGATGTCATGGACGCAAAACATGTACTCAATATCCACGATGAGGTAAGACTCGGCATTGTGACTATAATCCTCTAATCCGGCGTACAATGTCTGATTCATCCTGCAGGCTCTTACGCCTCTCACTACCGCTCTACCCCATGAGGTCAACGAACCAACCCTCTATTCCGGTTTAATAGCCCAGGCTAGGTTCCATCTCCTTACCAACAGTGTGTATCAGCGTCTCATCTCAGGCCCGAGTTTAACGCCAGAGGAAACGCTCGGTCTCCAAAGACCAATGGAAGAATGGTACAATGGTCTTCCTGATTACTTCAAGCAGCCACCCACACCGATATCGGATGCATTCGCTCTTGTCCGCAATCGGTTGATGTGGCGCGACTGGAACTTGAGGATTCTTCTATACCGTCCCATTCTTCTTCGTTGGGCATCGCGTCGATGGACACCAAACTCGGCCCCCGAACCTGAGGATCCGCTTGAGGCAGATTGCAGGAGGCTTTGTCTTCGGAATGCGCGTTTGACAATATCATCGATCGCAGATTTTGTAAACAACCACGTCTGCACAAGGATTGGTGCATGGTACATGCTGTATGTCTCCCATGACCCTTTTCCTTGACATCGCTGACATTTTCCACAGATACTTCCTGTTTCAAGCTGGTGTCATCCCGATTATCTTGCTTATGACCGACCCGACAAGTACGGAAGCCCCTAGCTGGCTCCAGGAGATCGAGTCCACGAAGAAGCTACTGGTACACCCTTCTCTCAGCAACAACCGCCTTGCGACTCGTTGTCTGGAAGTTGTAAATCGACTCTGTTCGCCTGCATACACGAGTGCCGCCACCGATAAGACTGCAGGACAGACAGCACCCATATTGATGCCCTTTTCCGATCAGCTCTTCAACGACCCAACCTTTGGTAGTATGTTTCCGGACGTAGACCAGGAGTTGAATCTTGCTGGCATGGACTTCTCGGAATGGGTAAACTTCCCTCCACAGAATGAGTTTGTCTGAGCATCTGTCAAAGCAGAGAGGAGATGATTTCGGGGCTAGAGCCGGTCAAGGGTCATACGTGAATGTAGCGGAGCCTACAGAACAAAAGAGGATGTCACAGCCGGAACTCCATTCCTCGAAGGACCCGCTTCTTGAACTGTCACACCAAGCGGAACCCGCTATTTGATATGAAGGCGGAAAATTGCAAGAGATTATGAAAGTTATGGACCCTCACGCAACGTCCTCTTCCTCCTGTGCGAAGGGCTTCACGAATTCCGGGTCGAACGTGTGACTATCGAGGCCGCGCAGTTGAGCCTCGATTCCGACAATACGCTGTTTCTCTTCATGGGCAGCCGTGTCACCAAAGATGAGATCCATATCTTCCAGCGTCTAAACAAGTCGTCATGTTAGCGATGTCAAGTGGATAACTAAGGGCAAACCAAACATACCTTCCCACGGGTCTCTGGGATGAAGAAGAAAGTGAACCCGAATGCCAGAAGGCAGAACGCTGCGAAAAAGATATAGGTACCCCAGGTGATTGAGTCGAGCATATCAGGGGTGACGAGGCCGATGATACTAGGTGCAAATGTCAGCAATGAGTCATGGCAATCATGGATCAAAAAAAAAAAAAATGGCAAAAACAAAGGACTTTCTGGACATACAAGTTGCACATCCAAGTAGCGGATGTTGTGATAGAAATAGCTTTGGAGCGTATGGATAGATTGAAGATTTCCGATGGCAGGACCCATCCGATAGGAGCTATATGCACATTAGCACGATCCACTTTCCATATAACGAAGTAGACAAACAAACCAAAAGAGTACGAGAAGTTAATATCATAGATATAGATGAACGCAATCCCCGCCCACCCGGCAGATCGGTGATGGATGAGATCCGACCCATAGGCCCCGATAATCGCACCCACGATCACCAGCGAGATGCAAGTCCCCGTGGCACCAGACATGAGCAACACTCTCCGACCGACTTTGTCGATTAGGATAAGAGCGGGCAGGGTGCTAAGGCAGTTGATGATCCCATAAACGCCGGTAGCGAGAAGGGAGCTCTGTTTGATCGTGTTAGTCCATCAGCTGGTTTTGAGGTAAAGAGAAAATTTCTAAGCATACGGTATTTCCATCGAGGCCCAGCTGAGCGAAGATCGTTGGGGCGTAGTAGATTATAGCTATGGATTGGTTAGCACGTGCCATCTATAACAGGAGGTAAGTGACGTACCATTACAGCCCATAAACTGCTGAAAGAACATAATACAGCATCCGATTGCTAGACGCTTGAATCGTGCCCATGTAGTTACGAGTGAAATATACTATCGTCATCACCATCATCATTGACGAGTTAGAATGATGCTCAACGTTGAATGGTGGGTTTAAGTTGGGGAAGAGGGGAGGGGAACGAACCTGCGCAGCATGCAACCTGAACCCCGATAAATCAGGGTACCGTTCTCTAGCGAAGCTATTCTCCAGCATAATGGATGCTTTGATCTCGAGGTATTCATTCGTCAAGCCTGGGTTACTGGTTGATTGGCGACGCAGTCTGGATAATGCCTGGAGAGCTTCGTCGTCTCGCTCCTTCATTAGTAGCCATCTGGGGGAGTCGGGGAAGAAGAGCATCCCTAGACCGAGTGTTAGGGCTGGGATGATCTGGATGGCGAGTGGGAGACGCCAGGATGCTTCGGATTGGCCAGTGCAGATGCCGTTCCGGGGGATGTCTGTGTAGGGGTCGAATGAGGGCGAGGAGGCGGTGCCGCCTGTGTAGGGAATGTTGGGGGCGCAGCGGGTGCCGCCGATGTAGTTGGTGCCGTAGTCGATCCAGTAGCTTATTAGGATGCCGATGGTGACGGAGACTGAGTGAGTTAGTGGGTGTGGTTGTGTGGTGGAATTGGGGGATACTCACGTTGTTGGAGAACGACGAGACCGCCGCGTATTTCGGGGATGGAGACCTGTTGGGTCGAGGATGAGTACTGTGGTTATTTTGTTGTATGTGAGGAGGAGGGTGTATATGTACCTCGGAGATATACAGAGGTACTACCATGGTTAGTTGGCCAACGGCTACGCCTGCAATTGCACGTCCTGTGGTGTGTGAGTTTTCGTCTGTGTCTGGGGAAAGGGCTTGGAAATGTCAAAGGAAGGATGCATACCAGCAAAGAGCATTGGTATATTCACGGCACCGCATTGGATGGCTGACCCAATGACGAATACAACGACAGCGAGGTTGATGGATAGTTTACGGCCTAGTCGGTCCACGATAGGGCCGTTGATGAGGGATCCAAACCAGGCAGCTATAGAGACAGTAAGTGACCGTACGTTCATATATGTGGAATGATTGGCATGGCGGGACATACAAATCAATAAGGTCGACACAAACCACCCCTTAAAGCTGCTGTCCATGTACACTCGCGGAAACCGAGCGCCGAATGATTGCATAGTTATCACACCAGAGACCACGCCCTGATCATAACCAAAGAGCAGCCCACCCAGAGTGGAGAACTAATAGATTATGAATCAGGTCAGAATATTATCTGATTCTTCAGATTTGTATGAAAACTCACCGATGCAACGCCCAGCAGGTAAGGGTTTTGGTATATCAGGGCGAAACCGCCATTGGGATTCTGAGTGTTGGGAGCCATGACTGCATACTTCTTCAGCGTTAGATTCTTGACGCACAATCAACATACGGCCGATATCCCAGGGCAGTATCTCTTTATAAGTATACCCAACTCACCTATGTTTATCTCTTCCCCGCGAAGGAGCATCAAGCTAGAACGGAGAGGTGTACTCCGTCCAATGGACACAGAATCCCACGTTCTGACGAAGACAGCAAGAGGTTAAGAAACAACCCACGAGGGGTGTCAACTAGAGTATCAACGGAGTCGGAGAAGAGTACTCCGCAATAGGTACGTAGTGACTCGCCCCTGTCATGACAACAGCATCCAGGAGTGATACTACGGAATGGATGGATGCGGGGAAAGGTTGAGAGGAAAGCGGAGTTGCTCCGTGGACCCCACCGTGGGGGAAGAAGAAACAAAAAAAAAACGGGCCATGATTAGAGTTGTTGACCGAAAACATCAACAGATCGGCCGGTGTGGGTTGTGGACGAGAAGATGATGACTCCTGTCCGATAGAGAAGAATCAGATGACGCTTGGCCATCATGTGATGATTATGGACTGGTTTCAAAATGAATTATATTTTGCCCGAATCAGCACAGTGCAGCCTTAGGATCCAGGTACACAGACATCGCAAGGGTCTAGTATGGATCTACCGGGTAAGCAGCCGAGACAGAGAAATATTCCACTACCAGATATTAACGCGGACACTAATTCACAAATTATGTACGGCATTCAGCGCCTTCTTCCCCTCACACCCTCGGATCACAGCACGTTGCGTCATAACTCCCCGATGCTACGTGAAGCGGAAGGATGACTCGATCACTTGTCTAAGAGGTAGTACAGTCTGTTGTGATGGCAGTTGTGTCTCTAATAGTTGACATGAAATGAGGGGTTTTGTCACTGCATGCACGCCGGGTATATGATGCAACAGTCGCATGTGGGATGCTTATCGGCCAAGCCTTTGATAGGCTTCCAAGCAGCCACCATGCAAGACATTCCTGCAGACAAGGACCGAGGAGGTTTACAAGCAAGATGTAGGACTTGTCATCCTTGGTCTGGGCTGGTTAACCCCGGGTGGCATGCGGAAAGCCTTGCGAACCCGCTTAAGCACTTTCTGACTGCGTGACTGTGCTGCAGCTCGATTATGCCATGCTTCGTTTGCCCACGGCATTGATGCACGCCATCCAGCAGTCGGATTCTAAAAGGGTAAATGAGTGGTTTTATCCCAAGTCTCACAATTTGCACCTAGAGCTGAAGCTAACCCACGCCCACCGAATGCGACGCATAGCATAGACGCTTAAAAAGGAACAGACAGGCTGTTGGAGCAATTAGGAATACGAAGCAAATAAGCCACAACCTTTGCCAATGCCATACTGATTAGAAATACGCTTCTTCGCCAAGCCAAGCACTAGGACAATAGCCTCCGTTCACCCTGCTGGAAACCAGACTTGCATATTCGATGGAAAGAACGTAACACAAATTATTCAGGCGCTAAAGATCGTGGGGAAACTCCGGTTCAAACTACTGCTCATATGGCCGAAAAGGAACAAGGCAATGACCTTTCATTTGCGGGAATCGCTAGGCTCCCAGTGGATGGGTTCGAAATCCTGGTTCTGGAAATGGGCTTGATTGTATGGTGAACTACTGCAAGGGTTAGAATGTGGCACCGGCAAGTGCAGAAGGGCGTCATGAGCGGTGGGACGGAGATACTCACTTCTTGAACGGCGTGGTGACCGGAAGAGAGTGGCTGAGGTTGGGTTTCATCACTAATGGGTTCAACCGGATTTGCGGCCCGTCAGACGACCGGGGCGGCAGGGAGCTCATGGGCGGTGGTGGTGCCGACATCCGCGGTGGCGCTGGCGGGGGTGATGCGATAGACATGGGAGGTGAAGCATGCATGGGGGGCGGCTGGTACACTTCCTGAGGGGGAGAAACCCGGTACGGACTGGGAGGAGCCGCCGGCATCGGAGAGGGGTCCATGCCAAAGGAAGGGTCCATCATCAGATTGGGGATGGTCATCAAACTGGAGTTCACATCGAACGCGAGGGCACCTTGATCCCAGGGGGCATAGTCAGAAGTCATTGCGTATTGGTAATTAACCACGGGTTCCATATTCACAGTAGGTTCGGCTGGGTAGAGTAGGTCATAGTGGCCCCTACGGCTATGTTAGCGTGATACTTGGCGTCCAATTAAATAGAGCCTGCGCATCGCAAATGAGACTCACGGGCGGTAAAGTAGGCATATAGTCCCGCCGGTAGCCGGGGGCGGGGTCAGGAGATGAGGAGTGACCGTTTCGCCTTCGCTGCGGTCGAGATACATGATCTCCACGGCGAATCCGGACCCCTCGATTACCCCATCCACTAAGGCTTGGAGGCCGATCTCGTCGATTTCCGTTCTGACCACGTCTATTCGTGTCGCGCAATATTGCTCGAGGGGCATGGAGAGGAAGGCTTCGTATCGAGACGGGTGACGTTTCATCCAGGCGCTTGTTAGCAGCTGTAGTACATTGCGTATTAACATGTCAGTCGCAAAACCCCAGATCCCCGGTCGATATGCGGGAAGAAAATAGCAGCGCTGCAAGGATCACTGACCCTGAAGTGAGTGATGATAGCACTTGAACTGTACTCTTGATTGAATGCATTGACGAGGAAGGTCTCGTCCCGGATGCCGTTTCGGATGGCATCATATATCTGGTTGAACACATCCTCTGTTGCGTCCACGAAAATCTCGTATAGGTGTTCTTCTTGAACCGTTTGATTGAGGAGTGCGTTCAGCGCCCTGATCCGCGCCAATTCATGGTCTACCTGCATTAGATTCTGAAGGTTGAGCAAGTTTTCAAAGTATCCGAATGCAACGGCTACACAGTGTAAGCAAACCTCCATCGCCAGTGATACGAAAGTGATTACCTCTCCAACCACAGTTTCCGTCTCCTTTCATGGTTCGTGTCAGAGGGTGCGTTATAGCAAGAGCCTATTGAAACCAATGTGAGTCACTTCGGCTCCCACTTTGGGGGATTGGAGGAGTGACAAGTGAAGGAGCGTACATTGGTCTTGGTGGCAAATGTCGGATCCGCATTTGCATACTCCATAGCAATGACGCTACTGGACTGTTTCGTAGACACCGGAGGGCCCTTCAAGTGCACGTGTGAGCCGGATAGTCTGGACATGGATCATCAAATCCCTTACCTGAACGTCGGGTTGAAACTCGTTGGAGAGTTTCTGGAACCTCTCCATTTCGGCGGTCGAAAGGGTATTCATGTTGAAGAAAAAGTTGCTGCCTGGATGATAAAGGGCGTTTGAAAGTTGCGAGTATCCGTGATCGAAGAATGCGGATGAATGAGGGTGTTGAGGATAGAAGCCGGAAGTTGAATCCTGTCCAGTGGGAAAGTGGTTGATAGGGTCGAAATGGTTCCAGGGAAGATCCGACAGGGACATCGCATAGAAAGACGTTGGATATACGGCTTCAGGAGCAGTCGCTTAGGGATGGAGAAGTCGCCAGAAGCCTTTCCTTAGCAGGGAGACAGGACCTTTATTCACTTAGCGAAGAACATGATGAAAGAACGTAATACGCACGAGACAAATGAGCATCGTTTGAAACAAAGTTCTTGTGTGACACAGTGATGACCAGCCGGCTGGGTCTATTCACTGATGTAACCGACCTACTATGTGACGTCCTTAGCATATCTCGTCAAGCCGGTAGCCGTGCAGAAGATGCAAGAGGGCTGTTTCCCGGGAATTCATCCGTGAAGAGACGAACAGACTCAGCCAATGGTGAAGAGAGAAGCAACTGATCTACCAAGGATGTGGGAAGGTGCTAGCAGAGATGATGAACCAAAGCCGGTTGCCAGCCGCAGAATCACGTCCACGGGATCCGACGCTGGCATTGGAAAGGCAAGAAGGGTCAAGACTCGCGGGACCGAGGTACCAAAACAGGATGGAGGAATAGAGGATCAAGATGAGAAGAGGGAGGGGCTGACATAGCCGGGGAAAGGGGAGGTCAGAGGCAGCTGAGCAGGCAGAGACATAGAGTACGCAATCATGCACTTGGCTCGAGGGATGCGAGAGTCAGAGATGAAAGAGCATCTGGCGATGCTGAGTGGCGCGCAAGGCCACGGCCTCTGCACTCAATCAACCCTCCTTTACAAAAAAAACTTTCCAGGCCGGCGAACGCCAGACAGAATGAGGTGGAAAAGGATTCCCACACGGTTGACATGCCAGCACTCACACGCCTTGCATCTGATGCGCTGGGAGATGTAACGGATGCTACTCCATCGTCGATTGGGTGCCCTTGGAAGAATTGCAAGGTACCCGGAACGCCACTGTGATTTAAGATCGAGGAGGGTGTTTGATGGTCGGGGAGAGCCAAGACAATAATAGTAAATGCAGAGAAAGCCGCAAGAACGAGAAATAAAGGGATAAAGAGGGGAGAAAGTGTTGGGGGGGAAAGAAAGGGCAAAAGCGAAGGAATGGGGAAAGAATAGTACAGAGAGAAGCGGGATGCGAAGGTAAGATAACACAAACCGGCAAGGTGATGTCAAAGCCCATTGAAAGGAAAAGCGTGGTTGGACCTACTGGAAATCTGCAACAAAGCTCTCTCTCTCTGTCTACGGCTGAAGTGCATACGTCCCAGGTGTGTCACATGTGCCGTGGCATCAATGCTTGGGATGCGTCGGTGAAAGTGGCCGATGGAAATCAAAGGGTGTTATACTATGCCCCAAAGCGGTAATGATGATAGACAGTCCGTCGCTCTTCGGAATGGCGGGAGATCCAGTAAGATAAAGTGGTTCTTTTCTTTTTTGGTTTTGAGGGGCAAAAGGGTGAGGAAAGTGGGCGGGCAAAAGTGTGGGCGGGAAACTGTAAAGTGTGGGAGGGGGAGGGTAAAGAGGAGGTAAAGGCTGAACGATGGATTCTGGATGGTCAGGGCGACCGGCTAATCACTTGACGGGAAAGTGGAAGACAGGATGATGGATGATGGATGATGGGATGAACAGATTTAAGGTAGGGGGAAGAGAAAAAAGACTGGTAGAACGAGCAGGGATGTGGAAGAACCTAATAGTGGTAGTAGTAAGTAATGTAAGAGTACTCCGTAGTAGATAAGTAGACGGATAATAAGATAGATAGATATAGATGAAGGGGGTGGAGGGAAAAGGCAAGTAAATAGAGTGTCAAGACAAGACGAGTCAAATCAATGCCATATCCCGAATATTTTTAAAACCCCGAGGTGACCCAGGGTTTAATAAGGAAGAAAATTAAGCAGCCAGCAATGGAAGGATGGATGCGTTCGTGGAGAATGGAGAGAGAGGAAGAAAGAAAAAAAAAAATAATAATAATAATAATAAATCGAGGAAAAGAAAGGCTGACTGACTGACTGACCTTCAACAACTAAGGCCGGGAGCGGGGTTCCCGACGGGGTCGTTCATACATACAGTCCAAATACAAGTTCTGTCAAGTCGGTCTGCTTGTCACGACTCGCTAGCGGATGAATGCGTGCTTTGCTTGAAAAGTGTGTGTTTCCACCAGCATGGATAGTCCAAAATTATTCAAGTCGGTCTCAATCAACCGGGGTCATTTTATTCCCTTCTTTTATTTTTTTCACTCATACAAAAATAAATAGATTATTTTTTGGCTTTTCTTTTTCTTAATCACTATTTCACGCACTCATGCACAATCATTTCCACCCATCACCACTACATTTACTATCTACCCCTAGAACAAGGCAGGCAGCGAAACTATTGTAATAGTGTTGAACGAACCCTCCGGGACCGGTGGATGAAATTGGAATCCTGAAATGCACGGGTGGACAAAACTGCCGGAAGAAATACTAAACCATGACGTTTTGAATGGTTGATATTCAGGCCAGCAGCAACCGAACCACCAAAAGATGCAAGACATGGCTGGTCAATCATTCTCACAGCGTTTAGATATCAATGATCGGCTGGACTTGCTTTGTAACTTCAGGGCGGAATTGTTTTGTTTTGTTTTTCTGCTTTAAAAACCGGCCCATGCAGGAAACATCAACGTCTACAAATGAGGACTGACTGACTACTCTTTTCCCATCTCCCTTTGTACTAGTGAAAACCAAACTAGGCATAACTAGACACAATAATACAATGCCAGCGAACCGCCAATAATGAGCACTCACTCAGGAACAGAAACAAATTAGGATCACAACATCATTCGACAACAACACCTCAGAAGGAATAAAAGGAAATTAGAAGAATTATCATGATGATAATTTGTTAATTCTCATCTACTATTTGTGTGGTGGGTATAACTACCGCCCCCCTTCGGTAGGGTAAAACAAAACCTCACCATCGCTTGATTTACAGCAGCACAAGTTGAAAAGTGCAGCGGAAGAGCCGGTTGGACGGGGACCCAATGGGGATGATCATCGTCTGGCGGTCATCCCCATCCAGTGCAACAGTCGGAGGTGGTACTTGCTCCTGATTCATGTTCGACGGGATGGGATTGGATCCATCCACCCACCCGTCATCAGTCTGTCCATCCAGCTGGCTGAAGAAGTCCTGCTTTACCCACCTTACGCTGGTTCTCATCTACTCCGGACATACTACGGGATGATCCTCATCGGCGTAAAAATAGAATAAAGGAGAATTTAAGGGAAAAACAGGGCGAGATTCACCCCTGGAAGGGAAAGGGTGAACAGGGACAGCTAGGGCATCCTGATTGATAAGCCAAGCTGTTTTATAGTTACAACAAAGGAAACATCTACATATGGAGTACATAGGAAGTATATCATTCCCCTTACTACTTACTTCTTCACGAATTTACGATGCTGTAGATACCATCACGAGGCAAGGTGGTGAACAAACTCTGATTGGCTGTGAGGGTTCCAACCCACGGGATCAGTCCGGGTGCTCAGATCGCAGACCTTGTAGGGTCGGAAATGGGGGTTTAACAATCAACCCGAGATGTAAAAAAGACAAAACACATAACTTTGAGGGGTGTCGTATTCTCCATCCTAGCATATTGCCGATGAGCGATCGATGATAGTGATGATGACGATGCTGATTAAGGAAAAGACAACGACGAATAGTAACTAAATTAAATAACCTAAGTGAAGGCGTGAGACAACCATCGTAACATGTCAGAGAACAGCCCCAGAGGCCAACCATCGGCCACACATCCACTCAAACTCATACTTAATACACGCTCTTCCACACAACTCACTCATCTGCCGCTGGGGGAGCAGAAACGAACGCCCGATCTCGATACAACCGATGACCCCTAGCTACCTGCGCCTCTTGATCCTCCATGCACTCGAGAACGGCCACATGTCCTGGCAGGATAGCCGACAAATCCGCTTGACTGGCGGAGTAGCTGCAGCAGTGCCGGTCTAGCAGGACGACTAGTAATCTGATTAGAGCAAAACCATTGTGGTTGCTTGGAATCCGAGATTGACTCCTGCCTAGTCGACTATCCCAGAGCTAACTCGGGCGAGTGGGAGCCGGTCTCAACACCAGTCTGTCTTAGCGCCTTGCTGCTGCATTTACGGCCGACGAACCTGCCCTTGTCTCCACGCACGCGCCCTGCTCGATCCAACACCGCTGGACGGTGTAAAAGGGACAAGTCATTCCCGGGTAGATAGCTTGTCGAGTTTATTTCAATTTAATTTATCGTCCATCCGCGCACTGCTACCAGCCGTCTTGCATGCAGAAGCTCCAAGTGCGGAGTCGGAATCTGCGACAAGACACGGGATTCCGCCGGTGCCTCACTGCTCCCAGTGCGCGCACGCTCTGCTGTTTTTCTCCCTCATTTCCCTCATTCTCCCGGTCTAACTCTCTGCCTTTTTCTCCGTGGCTTCGCTGTCTCGTTGCTTTCTAAGCACTAAACTTCCACGGCCCCAGCTTGAGACATATCTCTCACATGTGTGGATGGTTGATGATGATGATGATGATGGTGATGGTGGAGGTGTTGGCAAAGTCTTATTTTCTCCTTCACGTATCGCTGCTTACTTCCGACCACAACGTGTCTGTCGGTCTGTACCGATGAGCATACTAAACTATCTATTAAACCACTGACCTCTCACTCTCTCTCTGAACCCCCGGGCAATCAATCAATCACACGGTCAAATTACATCCCATCCTCCCCAATCCCATCACAGTTGACCGCCGCACGGATTTTGTACAGTAAGGCCTCCAACCATCACACCGGGACCGCAAGAAGCAACGGGCGAGCATCAACGTTGATTGCACTGGTATCTGACAAGGGGATCAGACCACCGTAAGATGGTAAGACCTCTGGTGCCATCCTGTCGGTGTGACTAGCCATCCAGTCAGCCTTCCGGGTTGTGACCATGGCCATGGACAAGGATCGTAATCAACCGCGTCTCCTACCGCATGGGGAGAAGGTTGCCAAAACCGCATCAAATGGCCCGAGATGGCAGGCTACCAATGACTCTGGCTCCAGGAAGATTCTCGATCCAACTAAGAGGGGGCTTGCATATGCTACCTCGGAAGCCGCTCCGAAATCCATCCATCGTCCGTCCGCTCTTAGGATCCCTGATCGCTTGCTTATTCCGCCTTCCTTTCCCCTCCCTCTAACAAAGGTCGGTCTCTGTGCGCGCTCCCTGGCCGGGGATACATGGTACATGGTACATATGCTACTAGCTATGGGGTGGTGGGTGGTTCTTTGTCAGGTGCCTCACTGCCGATAGAGTCGCTACAGTAAGTATGGGGTCCCTTGTAGCCCACCAGGTGTCCGCAAAGCCTGGTTGCCTCGTCCGCTGTACGTACTTTGTCACGGCACTTGACACATCACGGAACACAGAGTACCTGAATCTCACCTTTCTTTGTTTCATTCTCTTGCTTTCTTTTTTTTTTTCTCCCTCACTTTTTCTTCTCATTTTCTTTTTTCTCTTCCTTCCCTCCTCTCCCGCCATTCATGCAAGATGATATCGTTCCGATTCGTCCCACCAACATTCTAGGCTAGGGTATCCGTCGTCAGTGACCAAGGACTTGTCATGACTGTACTCCGTACAGTAGGAAGAGAGACCTGCACTTGCATTTCGCGACAGACGGATGCAGCATAAATCAGCGAAAAAGCAACTCGATGAATTAACCAAAATTAAGACACCTGGCAGCTGCGGATGTGGAGACTGACACATCGCAGGGGATCTGGCCAGTCTATCTTGACAGTGTCAACTGTCACTGAAAACAGAGAGGAAGAGGGTACTATACTAGTAGTATTTTGGCAGCGACCCTATCATTCGAGACATGCATCTACCTCGGTGTATTTTCGGTTCATTGCAAGGCAAAACGTCTGTACACACCGGTAACTGACACTTATCCCAGATCCCTGAAGGCAACATTCAAAGAGTTACGGAGGGGAAAGCCCTGCAACTTCCTGTCGAACGGATGTACTGTGCACATGTTACGCACACCCACTCGGATAAGCAATATAGATAACTTTTGTAGCTAGTCAGGTAGCTACTGCTGCTATCTCCGTAGAATAGCTATCTCTCTTCTACATACCTACTGTGGGTTCATTGAGAGAGCTCCGTAAGCAAGTCTAAAAAGTCCGGCCAGGCCCTCCCGTCACTGATTCCACGAATGAGATGACTAGAGAAGCAAACACACAGCCCGACCATGACAACTTAGACACATCCATAACTCACCATCTCACACACCGACCCAACCACGTAATACGACAGCTACTTACTAGTTACTACAATAGTTACTAGTCAACTACCGTCCTGATCGGCATTCAATCCTCTCCCCGCGCCAATCCCCATCCCCTTCCGTCCCGATCGATAAGTAAACAAGAAAATGGAAGAAAGCTCCAGTTTCCTCTTGTGCAACTTCAACAATCAAGTTCTTAGACCCTATTGTTCCCACTTTTTAATCCCGCATACTCCAATCCAGACCCTGGTTCATCACTCACTTACACTGTACCTACAAGATACTAGTAAGTATGTTTTCTACCTGGATGACTGTCTTATGCTGTGTTGTGTAAGTAGTACTCTGTATTTACCCCGAGAAATCTCGATTGGGTACCTATACCCTTTACCCCCTCCTCTCTCCCCGGTTTCACCTTGAGTTAGGTACCTACCTCTGCCTCACTTTCTGCTGCATCTCTTAGGTACCTAATACTTCCGAGTACCCAACATTTGCGCCCCATGGGATGTTCAATGTTCAAAAGTACTAGCCTCTCTTCATACCTGCCTACCTACTGGACAGGGTACATACATTTGGGGTATGCAGACTGCCAACTTTCATTACTGCCTGTCAGCTGCACGATGGAGAGTATAACCTGGTAGGAAGGTAGGTAAGTAGGTAGTTGATTGCTTTTTGTCTATTCCGTGCAGTGCATACATAGTTACTTTTCACACAAGATAGCGGGTTTCTTCGGCCGAGTTTGTTTCGTCTTGGAGACATTGACATTGGGATAGTTACTTCCCTACCGACGGAGGTGTTTACTTCGTGATGCACTTTGCTTGCAGCTGTCACCATGCCTACTGCCTACCCAGGTATACACTGGCGCAGGCATAACGCCTACGCAGTTCTATCTGTGCTTCTGCTTTAGTGTCCTTCCTGCCATCTGTAAGCACCCGATAATCACTGTCTAGAATTCAACAATGACCTTTTTTTCTCTTTCTTTTGTCCATGTCAAACCATCCACACACCTACAAGCTAAACTAAGCACGTCGCACATTTGTGTACCCCCAAGCCTCTCTCTCACCCCATTGCAATCCCAACCAATCCATCCACTACCTCTCTTTCTGTCTTCCACAACATACATACATACATATCATCCCATCTCAACACATACATACATACATATCATCCCATCTCAACACATACATACATACATACATACATACATACAAAAGTCCACCCCAGCACTTATCAGCAAACAACCATCACACCACCCATGCACACTCCCCAGCATAACAACCCAAAATAAGTCCCAAAATAATAAAGTTTAGACTATCAATCAATCAATCAGCTAACTAACCAAGTATCTGCAGTACTCAGTCTACCCCAATACCAGGATACTCCCAGACGCCTCGCCTCGCCTCGCCTCACCCCCATACGTATCAAGACCCTGTACAGTACATTCCATCAAAAGGGAGGCGTCAAACATGCATACAATAGATACTACTACATAAGTAGTAGGTACAATATGATGCGTATGATGCAGTCAACTACAACCCGGACGAATAGGACCCTTCTTTGGCGTGCATTGGAGGTACAAAGGACAGATACAAAGTATACTAAATACTTATGTACCTTAAAAACAGATAGTAAAAAATCAGTAGAATAGTCTAGACTCATCGATAGCTAGCAAGCAAGCAAGCAAGTTACTCAGCCCCAATGCAATAGTTACCTCTTAGCCAACTACCAACTACAGTAAATACTAAGGTACTTTCCATCCCACATGGTTGCAAAGAAACCAACCAAAACCCGAACGGGGATGTGTGTGAACCTGAACCTGAACATGACCTGTCACGACAACCGATTCAGGAGGGGGTGGGTTGTGGCGGCCTCGGGATAACAGGGGTTTTAACTTGATTTATCATTGTCTAGGATGTGTGATGTGGTATTACTTAATGTGTGTGTGTGTGTGTGATCTGGTCAGACTTCTTTTTTTCCGGGTGTTACTTACTTTTGTTGAACTGATATCTGCTGGGATAGCATGGATTATAATATTATCTGTGTATCAGTCTGTGTGAGTCTGTGTGTGTGAGTGACAAAAGTACCTCTTACTGTTGTGGATGTGCCTGGGGAACGAAAAGGGAATTGTGTGGCTTAGGGGCTTTGACTCCTACTTACTTGCTGTAGTTTAGTTGGAATGGGAAAGAGTTCCATGTTTCATGGTCCGCTGCCCACCCCCCGGCCCTTTTGGTGATTTTAGTGTCTTGGTGGCTTACGGATGGGCTATCTAGATGCCGTGCGCATTGGTAATTCTATGATATCATTGTTTTGGTTTGGTCTGTAGGGTGTGATGATTGATTGATTGATGGAGCGATGTTGTGTCATGATTTCATTCCTTATCCTTACTTCGTAACCCTGTGTGTGTGTGTGTGTGTTTCTCTAAAGTGTATGGGCTATGACGCAGAAATGGTTCAGTTGGATGAATGGATGGAACAATGCATTGCCCTCCCTAGACGCCTCCCAGGCCCAGCTTCGTTCCAGACCCTCCGCCGCCTCCTCTGCCTCGGTGTCCACCCCGCAGTCGGCGACCACCAGCGCGTAATCCTGCAGGCGGTTCATCTCCAAACCCGGGTTGGAACATGGGCCCTCCTCCCCTCATACCGTGCAGCTGTGCGGGATCTTCCCTGAATCCATCCCCGTCGTTCAAGGTCGCTTGCCAGAGAGACCGCAATGATGCGTTCCACTCCTGAAGTGCCCGCAGCCGGTCCACGTCGCTAGCGCTTTCAACCTCCACAATCCCGTTTTCCTGGTCGATCTTGGCATTGAGCTTTTTGTCCAGGATCAGGAAGCTCAGGATGTCTTGTACCTCGGGTACCGAGACCCGGATGTGCTTCGAGATGAACTTGAGGGTGAACCGTGTGTACGGGGCGATCAGCTTGAGAACGGCCTTCGTCCGCATGTTTCGGCTGACCTCGTCAATGTTCTCTGCGATGAAGGGATCGGCTAGGACATCGGGGTTTTTGCTAAGGATGGCTTCGTATGCGTGGATGTCGTCGCGTTGGAATGCGTCGACTAGATCGGTCATAGCGGATATGCGGGGGTCGTTCTTGTACGGCTTGGTTTCTTGGGAATAAAATGGGTTGATATCCGATTTCATCAGCATCGTGGTCAACACGAGATACTTGAGCACCTGGATTCGCTGTATTGAGCCCGCCTCATCGTAGTTTCGGAATGACTCGAAGAAGTCGCTCTGCGCTTCCTCCCAATTCTCCTCACTCATGTGCATCTTTCCTCCGCATTCTCGGATAATACCCATGATCTTGGGGTGCGGCACCGCCGACCGGACTCGAAGGGCACGCTGGTAGAGCGCTTTTAGTCGCTTGTTGTTCTTCGTCTCGGCATACATCTGTATCTCTAGGGCGTATAGTTCGAGGAGATATGTTCCTTTGCTGGGATCGTCGGTGCCATCTTCCCGCTGGCATGCCCGGTGCAGCTCCCGCACCTTCTTGCTTAGCTGACCGTACTCTTTCCGTTCCAGCCAAAGACGCGCCAACTTGATGTTTGTCTTCAACCATAGTCGCTCGTTGTTGGTATTTTGGAATGAGCGCAAAGTCAGAGAATAGAATTCCTCCATGCACTGGTAAGCTGTGTCATCGTCCGATCCCTTCTCGATATAATCTAGCATGTTGTTGATGGACTTTTCGGAGTAATTACGAGTGACGGCCGACTTGACGTAAGTGAGGAGCTCTCTGTAGTGTTCAACGGCCTGGAGAATCAGTATCTTATCATCGTGAGCCAAGAGCGCAGTGACGCCTTACATCGCTATATCTCCCAAGTTTGAATTCCAACTTGATAGCCTGCTTCAGTCCTTTGAACCCCCTGGGCTAGAGTCAGCACCTTGCCTGAACCATCACTGACGAACATGGCCTCTTACCAGTCGCCCTTGTCTTGTTCTAGATCCGGAACACCCAGAAATTCATCGATGGCCTCCTCCGGGTTGTCTATCTTCATCTGTTTGGCATTATAGTATTTATTCTCGATACCGACGTCTCCCGATTCGTCATCGTCTGCATCCTCGTACTCGAAGTCGTACCTGCGACAGTCCAGCTGGTTAGCGGCCGCGGCCATCGGCGGGCTGAAGGGACAACATAGGCTTACTCCTCGTCACCCGAATCTTGCATGAAATCATCATCGTCAGACATTATGAACGGATTAAACCTCGCTGCGTTTTGGGGTATCTAAAAGAATCAAAAACTTAGAGGCAAAAGAGGATCGACTGCGTGCTAGAAGACCGATGGAGATAAGAGATAGAAGGAGATGAAGGTGAGTGAGGAATGGAGAGCTTCCGCGCCTATCGGAGCCTGGGGCCAAAGTTCGAGGTTCCCCGCCTTTGTAGCTTCCTCGCCGGGCCCGACCGAGACTACATTTTACTATAGCAACAACCTACACTGGACTTGAGCCTTGTTTACTCCCGGGAATTGCCTGTCAGTAATTGATGGCTGAAACATATGACCTAGACATCTATTTGAGTTATCTTACACTGAACAGTCCAATAGCTCAGACTCCGCAATGATTGTCGTCAGACGGAGGGCTTACTGGTAGGACTACTATGCTTACTGTACTATATATAAGTTCAATTCACGTTCAATAACAAGATCACCCAGACTATTCTAACTAATATTACTGCCTATTAGTGGCTCAGTGACAGAAACATGGACTCTGACACATTTAGTCAGACCGATTCGAGTTAGACTTGCATGCAATGATTCTAAATATAAAGCCAATCTGAGCGATTGGCGCCTGTCACAGCCTGAATCTGCGTGCTAAATTGAACCCGACATCTACAACTAACCGCACCGCCTTAAGGCAGGAAGGGTACGCTCACTCATCATACTACTACTGAGTTGGCTAGTATAAGCAATACCCTCCATGGTTTCAACAGACACTGCCACTTTACTGTGGAGGGCACACTCTACCCACTGTCAGAACTAGCCATCTTTGCGGGTGAAATTTTGCGAGGCGTGGCGAAGCGAACTCAGCGGCTCAGGCACTTGGCAGATGACGATCGTCTCTCATTTGCGGATCGTCCGTTGCAGGACGGAGCCGATGACATCGACCGGCCTCGCTGCACGGCGGCCCACGACTTATCTTCGTGTTCGCAACCACTTTTTTTACTCTAGCCAGATCAGTGCCTCGTGAAACGCTATTCGTACCTATTAGCCCTTACTCCGCACACTTTATTCCTCTTCACTATCCCCTCATTCTGTTCGCCATTCTGCTCTTCGGTTGATCCCCTCCCCATCTAGCCCCTTCCCTCCCTTATCTACTAGGACCCTTCTTTCCGCGCATCTCGACACATCCACCACTCCCAACTACCGTCACAATGAGTCTCTGTGGTCGCCAAAAGGTCGTTCGACGTAAGATGGTGCTATTGTCAGTTTCACCAAGCCTTGGCAGTTACATTTGATGGGCAGATTGCTGATTTCAGATAAGAGGGGACGGCGCTTGCGGCAAGACCTCCGCTCTGAATGTCTTCACCAGAGGGTGGGCACCCCTTGTATTTTTCTTCTGTGGTCGAGACCGCTAACTTTCTGGTAGATACTTTCCTACGGTCTAGTGAGGATGACCTTTCTGAAAGCTGATTTCCTGTTGCGATATTAATCTTTCCCACCTACATAGTGAGCCTACTGTATTCGGTGCGCATGCTCTTCATTGGCTTATGATGATCATACTGCTGACCGTTGTGCTTTCCAGAAAATTACGTGCATGGTACTTCCTCCTCCCTACATAAACAAACTCGCATGCTCACATCCATCTAAGATATCTTCGTGGACAATGTACACATGGAATTGTCGCTATGGGATACGGCCGGCCAGGAAGAATTTGACCGACTGCGCGCGCTATCATACGAGGACACACACGTGATTATGCTTTGTTTCAGCGTGAGGATTCCCGCTCCTCGAGGATTGGATAAGAGGTTGACTCCTACTAGGTTGACAGTCGCGATTCGTTTGAGAACGTGGCGAGCAAATGGATTGAAGAGATCTCGGAAAACTGCGCCGGCGTCAAATTGGTGCTTACTGCTCTCAAGTGTGATCTGAGAAAGGATGAGTTCCTCAACGACAACCCGAACGCGATCACCTACGAAGAAGGACTGGCGAAAGCCAAGGAAATTGGTGCTGTGAAATACCTGGGTAAGGGCGACTCCCATCCCGTGATATCATTCGCGTGATGGTTCCTGACATCTTGACAGAGTGCTCCGCTGTGCAAAATCGTGGTATTATGGAAACATTCTACGAAGCTGCAAAGGTCGCCCTGGAAGTCAGAACTCAGGGCTCTAACGGATCCAGCGAACGGTGTGTCATTCTCTAGACATGCCGCTGGCCATCCTTCATGACTTGTCGACTATTGCATTGCTCTGTTCTTATACCCTTCTACCTGCTTGCTCTTCCGCCATTGAGCTGGATCATTTGCTGTGACCGTTCCAACCGGGGGAATGCCCTGGGTTTCCCACCACTGGCATCGAGCTATCATTTCCTGGGCGTTTTCAGCCTGTCATGCCTTGCTCTGTTCTCTTCTCTATATATACTTGTCTTGGACCCCTGTTGTAATCCTGTATACCTAATGTTTGCTCTGGGGATACCTTCCAGAAAAGCGCGCCAGTCGGGACACACCCATGGCTGCTTATCTATATTCCATCATTCGCTCTGGTCGATCACCGCATCGACCATTGGTATAGACTATGCAAATGTACCATTGATAATGAACACGCCGTATCCCGCGTACTCAAGAACCTCCTTCCAACTCCTTCTCAACCGCACCCTCCCCCCAGCATGCAAACAAAGACCATAACCACACTCACTCCATTTCCTCCCTCAACAAATCCTCCTCACTCACCCTATACACCTCGTCAATCCCCTCCCCCGTCGCCCCCTCCCCACACGCAAAATCCCCATTCACCCTCCCAACAAACTTCCCCACAAACCTCCCAGCCACCTCCTCAACCGTCACCCCCTCCACCCCAAGCCCTTGTAAACTCGTGGTCTCCCTCCCCTCCAACCCACACGCCACAATCTGCCGAAACCACCACATCGGCTCCTCCGTCACATTCAACCCAATCCCATAACTACTAATATGTCTCCTAAGATGCACCCCCACCGCCGTAATCTTCTTCGGCAGCTCACCTTTCCCCCCCTCAGACCCTCCATGTTGTTTCCGTCCATGCACCCAAACCCCCGGATCCTCCGTCACCATTCCCCTCACCCCATACTCCCTCAATACATCAATCACACTATTCTCCAACAACCGTATATGACACCGCGGCGTGAGTCCCAGCCGTCGTAGATCGAGAATCGTGTATGCGACTAGTTGGCCCGGCCCATGGTAGGTTGTTTGTCCACCGCGCAGGGTGGGGTGGTATTCTGCTACCCGGGAGGTAGGATCATAGGGTTTATTATCCGGTGGGGTTAGGATTTGGCGGATTGGTTCGAGGCTGGGTGGGAGGGACAGTGTGTTGGCATTGGCATTGTTGAGGGTGTTGGAGGGAGGGAGGTCGCGCCGGCCGGTGGTGTATACGGGATTCGGGCTGAAGGTTATTATGGTTGGGTCCGGGGGGTTCGGGGTGAGGTGCTTTTTGTGTGAGAGGAGTCGGCTTGTGAGTGTTTGTTGGATGTTGGCGACCCGGCTGAAGGGGGTTATGTTGGGGAGGTGGAGGTGGGCGAGGCGCATTTTTGGGGTCGGTCTGGTGGTTTTTCCTTTTGGGTGGTGGAGTTGGGACTGAAATTGGAATTGCGATTGGCAGGTGTTTAAAATTGGTGGTGTATTTGCATCGTATTCTGGGGAAGGTGTCTGAATGAGGTAAGGAGTGTGAAAATGGGCGAAGTTATTGAATAGATAGTAGTTGGTGTGGAATTTATTGAGCTTGCGGTTTGATAAGATTGGACGTCACTCCCCCGGATTGTAGTGTCATGTGATGAGGAACGCAATTCCGATCTCGATTTCGTGCTTTCTTTCCCACACCCGGAGCTTAATTTGGGATTGAGTTTGCTTGGTGCATTCAATTTTCTATGTACTGCAGTGGATACTTCCATATTGGTCCAGGAGCATGATTGCGAGATCGTGTGTGCAGAGATCTTCAGGAACCGAGTGCGCCGAACCTTCCGATGACTGTCTGGACCTAGATAGTCCGCAACGCTTGGATATCTGCTTGCTTGCTTGCTTGCTTTCAATTTCCCCAAATTTGTTATTCCCACTAATAGAATATGATATACAAGAAATCACAGCATTTAACAAGCATTACTCGGGCGCAATGCCATTAACCATCGTTCCCTGCGTGCCCTCACCCTCCGATACCAACTGCCAATCCCTCACGCCACCCTTCCAGTCTGCAATGCGGCCCTCGCGCACCTGAACGGTCACAACGCGGACATCGCTGTCGATTGAAATACTGGGCCGTCTTTGACCGGGTTGTTGCTGCAACTGTTGTCCGAAAGTGCCCAGCTCTTCCTCGAAGGTGTTGTTCTCCAGATGTTGCTTCTTGCACCAGGCCTCCTCTTCAGAACCAGGTTCCAAGAAGCGCGCGGTACCGGCGATAGTTGTGGAAATACTGGAAAGGGCGCTTGTGTTCAGGTTCAACAACAGGCTCGCCAAAGAGGAACGTGTGGCTGCAGGCGGGGGAGACCCCTCGCGACCATCGGGGTTGGGAGCCCGGGTAGGCGGACGGTGCGAAACCCAGTCATGGACCAGAAGGGACACGCGAGGGTTGGTGAGCAGATGATTGGTTTTGCGAGAGGAAGGGTTGGTGGTCATGATAATCGTCGGATACGGGTCATAGGGAGTCGAGGGGAGGTAGGTGTAGGACATGAGCGAGATGTGCGGGGTCAAGCCATCACATGTTGCAAGGTGAAGCTGACAGCGTACAAAATTAGTTTCCGATTACAATGACGGTATAAAGGTATGGAAATTGCAGTACTCACGAATCGAGAATTCTTCAGACATGAAATCACCTCCGTTGGGAGGGTAGTCCCGACATGCGGATGAGTAGTTGTGGCTGAGGCCTCGTACGAGAGGGGAGGGTTCATAGAATCCGCCATTGTGTAGGACACGGAGAAAATATCTTCAGAGGCTAGGTAGGTTAAGAGGTGCTGGATGTCAAGTGTAGCAAGTGCGCTTGGACTCTGTCGAGTCAACGAGCTCTCAGGTAGGACAGTACACAGTGAGTGGCAGTGGCAGTGGCGGGCCAGCTCAGCTGGAGGGGTGTGACCGGCAACCAGATGAGCTACCGCATTGGGTCTACCGGACTAGTCTCATTTAGTACTAGCCCTCCGGGCCCGGATCACTGCGCGGCTCGCTTCTGATTACATAAGAGACAGCTCCGGTCACGACGTCATCGGTGCTGGGAGCTACGCTTGAGGCGGTGATGGATGCTGCCAGCTATCATCAGCTCTTTACTTACCGAAAACCCCGGTGTGTTATAGGCAATTGATGAGCCGTTACCAATCGGGTTGAAGATATCAATGAAGATAACCTCATTTCCCGTTATCATGTCCGTAGCCGTGAACGCGGAGGAAAGGAAGCAAGACCGCTTTCGTCATGGTCTCGGAGATGCAGGGCCAGGCAACGAAGATCGGCCTAGACAAATGGAATGGACAAATCATGAGGAATGTCTATCTCGGGGACAACACATCATCCGCAGAAGAAAACAAGAGCTGTATCAGCACAATGGGATTAGTACACTAGGGCTGGGATTGGTGATTAGCCCTTATATAAGGCAGGCCCCAGCTCAAGTTACATTGGCAGTAGCCGAGAACACGGAGAGAGAAAGCACAGCCCAGTTACGTTATTTAGCAGAACAGACAAGACAGGTCTTGGGCTCTTCACAGGCTTGTTTCCCCGCACTTTTCCAGTTTAATGAGCAAGTGACGCCTTTTTCCCCAGTTTCCCACTTGTGCCGTCCGGAAGTACCTTAACCACTCAACTACCTTCCTTTCCTTTTCCTCTCTCTCTTTTCCTCTCACTCTTCCCTCCCCCATTCACTCTCCACACTCACCCTCCATTGGCTCTATTCGATTGTCACCTAATATCCTACATACCCGTGGCTTATTACCGACAACCGTCATTGGGGATTATTACTTCTCCGCCCGACAATTCGACCTTCCTCTTTGCTGATCCTGGACTCTAAAGCTTGCGACCTGACTGGTTCCGTGGACTCCTGCTGCAGTGCGCCTTCCCTTCAGCCGTCGGTCAGGTCGTTGTAACGCATCGCGTGTCTACCTACCTCTCCCATCCCTGCCCTTACCTGCTGTCTCAGTTACTCTTTCTACATCTACTCATCTACTTCCCCTCTCCTGTCGGTAAAACCCCTCTTCTCTTGTGTCGCCTTTCGCAGTCTAATCGCTGTCGTTGGGCTCCTCTTCTGTATTCGCTGTCAACCCGACACACGTCCATCCATCCTTCATTTTACCTGTCCCCCTCGTTGCTTGTCCGACTACCTTGTCCTGCCTCTATTTTGTGAAGAATCTCCCCATTCTATCCCTTGCCTCAGCATCCGTTTCTGTATAGCTATAAGCTCTCTACGGAATCATGCTCGCCCCACGCTTGTTGCGGCCGGCGTCTTCGCTGGTTCGCCCCTTCAGTTCCACTGCCACTGCCTCCCGCGCCCCCTCTATCCGTGACATCACCCCCGACTCGGCTGCTGAGTTCAACGCACGTCAGAAGGAGTTTCGCGAGAACCTAGAGGTTGCTCGCAAGAAGAGAGAACAGCAAGAGAGTCAGTCTGTCGATGCTTCTGGTTCTACCTCTGCCCCATCCCCTGCATCCCGTGACCGCCTTCGTGAGTACGCTACCGCTCCCACTGCTCCAGGTGAGAGCAATGCGAGCAGTAACAAACATCCCGTTTTTGATGCCGCTGAAGTTCTTGATAATAAGGCTTTGGGCTCACTTTCTACCCACCGTATTATAGGAGACGAGCAGCTGCAGGAAGCCAGTCAGTCTCCGAAGCGCGGCCCCCTGTCGTCGCTCATCTACGGAACGAAGGAAGGCCAGCAGCTGGACAAAGATATCGAACGGTCATTCTCGCAGGTTCTCGCCCGTGGAAAATACGTACACTCCATCGTCTTTCACGACGTGAAGCCCGATAAAGTTGACGACTATGTGAACCTCGTCGGCCAGTGGTACCCTCGCATGGCTGCCGACCCTGAAAACCGGGTGAATTTGGTTGGCAGCTGGCGCACGCAGGTTGGAGATAATGACACCTTTGGTACTTGACTTGATGCGCCCATTCAGCCTTTCCAGTTGCGCTGAGAATGCCTCTGTTACTATGGATGCTAACGGCTCTTGCAGTTCACATCTGGGAATATCAGCGATATGAAGGTTACCATGCTTCCCTCCACAACATCTCCTGTCACCCTGAATTTCCCGAATTTGACCGGCAGTTGAAGAGCTTGATCAAGAGCAAGAAGACGTCGCTGATGCAGGAATTCTCTTTCTGGCCCACGACGCCTCCACGGCGCCTGGGCGGCCTCTTTGAGCTCCGATCATACACTCTTCATCCCGGAAATCTTCTGGAGTGGGAAACACACTGGCGTCGTGGCCTCAAGGCCCGCCGGGAGGTGATGGAGGGTGTTGGGGCATGGTTCGTTCAAATTGGCGACCTGAACACTGTACACCATCTCTGGCAGTTTGCGAACCTCGAAGAGCGTAAAGTCCGCCGTGAGCAGTCTTGGGGCATCGAAGGCTGGGGGGAAACTGTCCACAAGACGGTGCCACTTATTCAGACCATGCAGAGTCGGATCCTGATTCCCATGCCCTGGAGTCCTGTTGGCTAAGCCGGTTCAACTCGACGATCATCACATGGTCTTGATCACGGGGTGAGTTTTCCAGGACCCAGGCAGACGGAGCCAAGCCCGATGACTTGTGTTCCTCAACGGTCCGAGCGCCATGAACAGAGGTGGAATAGGAGGTATGGGGGATAAACAGGAGACCGATCAAGGATGGAGCGACTCAGCCCTGCCTACTGTTGCAGCGAATGCCGAATTATGAGGCCCTCGAGCCGTCTGGGGTAGTGTACACACTCGGCACGCTGCTCATTGTTCCTCTCACGAGCCGGCCTTGATGCCCTTTGTGTATCGTATCTAGCATTAGCATACCTATGTTCAAACTGACATCTTGTTGTATCTGTTATCCCCGTCTCCTGTCTATCTCCAGAGTCTCTACAAAGTAGACGACCAGCTGCTGTACTACGTAAACAAAGTTGATCCATGGCCCCGCTTGACTGTTCTAGCGTATCCTGCGCGACTCCGCTTTGTCGACGACTAAATTCATTTCCGTCATGGGCAGCTGCCTCGGGCCTCGCGCGACTCAGCAGACTGGTTGCTGGTGTGCTGGCGCCCCCCACCTGTCCCACGACGATCACAGACGGGCTTCCGTAGCAGGACTGGTTGTTGGAAATGAGGAGACGTGGGTGCGGTCTTGTCTCCTCCGTCCGAGGTAAACCAGCAAATGAAAAGCAGCACGGCACGTGGGTATTCCGCGGGAATCCACCTGGTCCTTCGACGCTGTGCGGTGGGATTCTTCGCAGCGACTAAAGTCGTTGAAAGTTCTTGGCTGTTGAAGAGAAGAGGGACCGCCTCGATACGGCTTCCTCACTGGCCTTTTTGGCTCCCCGCGTCCGCCCTCCTGTCTTTGCCTTGACTTTTCCGCCGGCAGAAAAAAAAGTTACTAGAAAATTCAAGGCCAGCATCAACAAGCTGCACCCACTTCTTTCTTCCTCGCCGCGTCGCTTTTTCTTTTTTATTCTCCCCACTCGCGCTACTTTATCTTCTTCTTTTCTTTTTTCTTCTTTTATTTCTACACTTCTACTTCGACCGGGTCCTTTTATAAACTTCATCTTTAATCTTTGAGCAACCCTTTCTCCGCCCCCCTGGCCCTGGTTCGCCTTCTCCGGCCCTTGTTTCCTTCTTTACCGCGCGGCATCTGCAATTCTGGCGTCAACTGCAGCCCGCTTCCGGTTTGACTTTCATCGCGTCAAAGACTCAAGAGACCATATACTTCCGAGCATCTTTGACCATCTAGATTTACAGGCCCTATTGCTCGCTGTAGCTCAGGTCCTTCTGACCGACAGGCAACATGGTGTACATTCGCCAGCATCAACTACCCAAGCTGCGGGAATACCGTTATGCAGGAGTCGATCTTTCGCTTGTTAGCCGCTATGTCCTCAAGCCGTTCTATAATAACTTTGTGATCAAGTTCTTCCCTATGAGCATGGCGTAAGTGACGATACTGGCTTGTTTCGTCCTCTAGTTTTGTTTTATTCTCGTCTGGCTAACAGCCTTGTTTCCCTCCCCGGTCTTAGTCCTAATGCCGTAAGTCATCTTAGCTCTGGACTGGCCCTGCTGCGACAAAGACCAATAACTGAGGACTGGTAGATTACCCTGACTGGGTTCTTCTTTGTGGTAGTCAACTTCATCACCATTCTCTGGTACAACCCGACCCTAGACCAGGACTGCCCGCCGTGGGTCTATGCCAGTTGCGCCATCGGGTTGTTCCTTTACCAGACGTTTGACGGCGTAGACGGCATCCAAGCGTACGAACTGCCCCTTGCGCCCCATTTTTGATGTGATTCTCTTGTCCGCTGGTAGACTGCATGCTAAATCTGATCTTGCAGGCGGAGAACCAAGCAGAGTGGTCCTCTGGGTGAGCTGTTTGATCACAGTAAGTTAATGGGACGGCCTGACCATTTTTAAAAGATGGACTGGGAATTAAGCTTCGCCTGCAGGTGTCGATGCATGCAACACGGCCTTGGGAGTCTTGATCTTCGCGGCGGCTATGAACCTCGGCCAATCTTGGGCAACTGTGTTGACCCTTTTCGGATGTAGGTGGTGGACAACTTTATGAGTACTGGGCGATGCTGATAAGATGCAGCGACTATGACCTTTTATGTCCAGACCTGGGATGAATACTACACCCAGGTGTTGACTCTGGGAATCATCTCGGGTCCCGTCGAGGGTGTCCTCACTCTCTGCGTTGTGTTTGGCTTCACGGCCTACATGGGCGGTGGCAGCTTCTGGCATCGCTCCATGCTGGAGACCGTTGGAGTTCCCAAGTTGGCCTTCATCCCAGGGCACATCTACGACATGGCCTTTACGCAGTGGTATCTCGTCTACGGCGGAGTCCTCCTGTTCTTCGCCACCGCCTCTAGCATCGTGCATGTCATGCAGGTGCGCCGCGAGCGTGGTCAGGATCCGATCAAGCCCCTGTATGGCCTACTCCCCCTGGTCGCGGTGTGGACTCTTGTGCCGGCTTATCTTTACCTGCAACCCACCATCCTGGAGAACTACATGGTCCCGTTCTGCCTGTACGTCGGCATGATCAATGCGTACGCCGTGGGCAAGATGATCTGCGCGCATCTGGCCAAGGCCAGCTTCCCTTACTTCAACATGCTCCTGATCCCTCTTGCTTTGGCAGTGCTCGACAGCGCTGGTGCGGTCTTTGGTTACTGGCCGAGTCTGCTGGGTGACGGAGTGAGGCAGATCGCTTTCGTCTGGGTCTGCCTGGGTCTGTCGATCGGCGTTTACGGCAGCTTCGTGGTAAGTGTCACGCATGACTATTCGAGGGCGAGACGCTAATTGCAAACAGCACGACATCATCACGACGATATGCGACTATATTGACATTTGGTGCTTGACGATCAAGCACCCTCACGTGGAAGTGGTGACCGCCAATGGAGAGGCGAAGAAGTCGAACTAATGAGGTTGCGAATGATGGCGGTGAGGGTACAAAAGAATGGAGTCCATGTGGAGAACGTCGAATCGCAAAAGACGGTAGACGGTAGATTAATTGGACGGCGCAGCCGTTTGTGCATCCTGGCCTTGCGCTATCAGGAGCATTGGAACCGAGTCGCAAGTCGTCCGGTGTCTGAATGGCAGGCACATGTCACCGGACCGGGGATGTATGTCATGGCCGTATCTAAGCAGCGTATTGGATTAGCGATAGAAATGTATTTGTATGAGATCAGCAGTTGCCGAGTGGCGACAATGCGTCAACCACAGTAATCTCTCTGCCCGTCCGAGTAACAGGTAAATAGATAGTAGTACAAAGTAAGAAAGGGAGCTCCATCGAAGGACCTTGGAGCATCTAGCAGCATCTGGCGGCTGATATAAGCGGCCCGTGATTGGTAGAGAAGGCATCAGCCACAGGGGCCACCGCCGGGCGGTGGCAAAAGTGCTTGTTCGGGCAGTATTAGCGAGAGGGCTGCAACCCTATGCGCCCCCAAACGGGCCGCCGTGGGTGACGCCGTCGAGAATTCCCTTCAGCGCTCGCCATCTCCACGAGACCACCTTTTTGCTTTCACCCTCAAGCAGGCCATCTCCATCAGCGCTTCATTCAACTCCCTTCGCTGATCGACTTTTTGTCTCGTCAAGATGGTACGTTCTACCCCTACGATGCCATCCCACAACCTGCCCAACATATCTCCCTGCATGCTTGCATAGAAATGGCCATCGCCGCTAGCCATCTGTGCACCCCGTCGTCGCCACCATCCCGTCGCCGCTGGCATCTCGAAATTTTCATCGAAAGGAAAGAAAGAATGTTGAACTGACGGATATCCCTTCGGAATAGGTTCTCGCGGTCGACCTCCTCAACCCCGCGCCTCAGGCTGAGGCCCGCAAGCACAAGCTCAAGGTATGAACAATTCCATATCGGGAAAAAAAGTGATCGATAAGGGATGGATGGAATGGGTTGGCTGATATCGGTTACTCTTTTGACAAACAGACCCTTGTGCCTGCTCCCCGTTCCTTCTTCATGGACGTCAAGTGCCCCGGCTGCTTCACCATCACCACCGTCTTCTCCCACGCCCAGACCGTCGTCGTCTGCGCTGGTTGCTCGACCGTCCTCTGCCAGCCCACCGGTGGTAAGGCCCGTCTCACTGAGGGCTGCTCTTTCCGCCGCAAGTAAACGTCTCGACGCAACCGTGCCGGAGCGATGATGAAAGCAATGTGGCGTTCTTCAATGATGATGGATTATAATATCTCGTTTTTCTGAGGAAACAGATTCAGATAGAAGATGGAATCCTCGCCCCTTGCGAGAAAGCCCTGCGGAACCACACAGACAAGGGAAATGAAAAAAATTTTTGACCAGACACAGAACCTCGTTTTTGATACACCTCTTCAAAAAAAGCGTTTTACTACTTTTTTTTTATCTTCCTACATCTCTGCGCAGGGGAGTTCCGGATATCTGGCACATGATCGGTCCATACTACCAAAAACTACTCTTGCCTTTTATCTTTTCTCTTGATTTTCGCGTGATGATTATCGTTTTCGACAAACTTTTGTTCCTTGTACCTACAACGGATGTACCTCGAACAGGGGCACGATATGGGGAAAAATTTCACAACGCCACCAGTCACGTCTGCACATAAGCTTCTGCCGGTTGCCGCAGGAATTCGGATATTGTGGAAGGAGGAAAAAAAACAGATCTCCATCGTGGAGAAGATGAATGATGGCGGCTCCGGTATTGTTGCGGAGCGGCGTGACTGGCTGCAGGAGTCTGGTTACTAGGTCTGAGAGGACAGTGCCGGCACTGCAGAGTTGTGATACCCCTCGTGCGGTAGCAATCGTATGTTTTATATTGGTCAGTATGGACTCTCGCGTGTAGTAGTAGAGCAGTAGCCCCTCGTAATGTGTAGATCTGGCCCGCATCTCCGCAAATCACGAAGCTGGGGTCACTGAGTGCCCTTGCATCTAGACCAAACCATCCTTGCTCGTATGAATGCCACCAACTGGACTGTAAACATATACCCAGCGACCACCAAGTGATCACCTAGACATAACTCTAACAACCTCTACATTCCAGATTTCAAACCCGGAAAACCAAATCCCGTCCCCATCGTAGAAATAAGGATACCCCAACCTACTAGGTACTCCGTAGTAACCACCATCAACCCATCCACCCACCCGGGCTTATCTTATCTCCTCACATCCTCCTCCCACTAGTACTTTTTCTCTCCCCGACATCTTCCTCATACACTTACCCAATCACTCTTAAACCCACAATACCACTCTCACCTACTACCCTTTACCCCTCACCTTTCCAGAAAACGAACTTCAAAAACCGAGAAAGAAAGAAGAAAAGAATAGAAAAATAAAAGAAAAATGCCCCCCCTCAAACTCCTCTGCCTCCACGGCTACACACAATCCGGCCCCCTCTTCCACGCCAAATCTCGCGCCGTGATAAAACACCTCACCAAGACGCTCCTCCCCACAACCGGCTACACAATCACAACGACCTACCCAACGGGCCCCATCCACCTCCTCCCCTCCGACATCCCGGGCTACGAGCCCTCCACCACACAAGGGGGCTCTACCACCAGCGATGACACTCCCACCGAAGCCTACGGGTGGTTCCGACGCTCCTCGACCGCGAACCCACCGCTCTACACGGACCTGCACTTGGGTCTAGAGACGATCGCGAATGTGATCAAGACGGAGGGGCCGTTTGACGGTGTAGTGGGGTTCTCGCAGGGTGCGGCGATGGCGGCGATTGTGGCGGCGTTGTTGGAGCCCGGGAGGGAGGAGGTGATGGGTAGGTTTGCGAAGGAGGGGAGTGTGTTTGAGGAGAACGGGGAGAATGTTAAGGGATTTGAGGTGCCGAGTAGTTGGTGGGAGTGTGTGAGGAGTGTTGGGCAGAAGGAGTTGAAGTTCGCGGTTTGTTATAGTGGGTTTCGGGCGCCGGGGCCGAGGTATAGGGGGTTTTATGAGGGGGGTGTGAAGACACCTGTGTTGCATGTGTTGGGGTCATTGGATGCGGTTGTGGATGAGGGGAGGAGTAGGGCGTTGGTGGAGGTCACTGATGCGGTGGATGTGGAGGGGAGGGTGGTGGTGCATCCTGGGGGGCATTTTGTGCCGGCGCAGAGGCCGTATTTGGATGCTGTGGTGGGGTTTGTGAGGGGGGTCCTTGGGGATGGTAATGCGGCTGGGGGGAAGAAGGAGAAGGAGGAGGTGGATGTTAATGAGATGGAGTTGCCGTTTTAGATTATACATAGATGTAGACTATAGATCGATCGTGTGTGTATGTATGTATGACGATGTCATTATTGTCCCATTCTACTATCATCAATGTGTATATCTGCTATCCTGCTACACAGAATCTACCGGGCCTTGCCCTTCTCTCGCGTGGGAAGGATCCGCGCCATCATCTCCTCCTTCGTGATCAGATGGTCGATCCGCTCCAGCAGTCCCAGAAGGCTCTTCATGTCGCTGCTCCATTCATTCAGCACGTCGTCGGCATCGCGAGGCTTGGCGAAGTTGACCAGTCGGGCTGGACGGTCGATCTTGGCGTAGATCGTCTTCGAACAGACCAGCTCGCTGATGTACTTCTCGGTTTCCTCCTCCGTCAGGTCCAGCAGTTCGGTCAACCGGCCCATCTGGATACGTGTGTAGTACTTGGCCACCACCCGCACGTTATGCTCAATCACGCGCTTGCGGAGGTCCTGCCACCTCCGGTACGGCTGGTCTTCGACCGACTGGCTGGGCTGAGGCTTGAAGACATCCGTGTTGCAGAGGTGAGGGCCGAATTGCTCGCCCACCATCGGCCAGCGCATCAGCTCATGGATGGTGAAGAGCTTCAGTAGCCGGCCTTCAACCGGGACGAGGGAGAGCCGCGAGTCCTGTTGGATGCGGTGCAACAGGTCGGATTGTTCGTTATCGTAGGGAGACAAGACAATGTAGTAGACAATCCTGGCAAGGACCTGGATGATGTTAGCTTGAAGGTATCAATTAGCCACCCAAGGTTAAACCTACGGCACGAAGCTGCTCCGGGTTGTTCTCCACCGACTCCGTATCCAGCACTTCCCGGTAATGTTTGCAAACATCCAGATATTTGTAGTCGTGGTTGGCGAGGATAATCTGTTGTTCATAGTAGCGAAGCTTCAAGTCGGTCACGTCATCGTCCACCTCCATCGGTGCCTCATCCGGGCTACGCGTCTTCTCCTTCTCTTCGGCTTCCTTCTTCAGCTTCTCGATTTCCTCCGGGCTCTTCTTCGGCTTGCGGTTGAAGTATCTCTTGTTGATCTTGCGGCTGAGGATGGTGGCCTGTGTCCAGTCGCCCCGTTCTATGCAGAGCGCAACCTGCTCAAGGATGAACTCTGTCTTCTCCCGTCTGGTCATGGAACCGAATGTCTCGACTTGCAACTCGCAAAGAATATCGGCGGCAGCGTTAAGGTCGCCTTGGGTCTTCTTGATGTTGGAAAGGATGCGGGTCACACGGGCTCTCTCGACTTCGACGAAGATCTATGTAGACGCGCATTAGCATGATGCGGAGCTGGACGGGTGGTTATTTCACTGACCTTGCCCTCAGTCACAGTCCGCAGTGTGTGGATGACGGACAGCTTGACCTCCAAGTTCGGTGTTTCATCCAAAAATCCCATCACCGTCTGGACCATCTTCGTTACGGCCTGCTTGAGCTGGCCATGCTTCTTGGATAGCAGGAGCACCTGGTCATTCAGCAGGTTCCAGTCTCCCGAGTTCTTGCTGAGTGTGACGATGGTGATAAGAATGCGCGATGTTGTGGCAAGATCCGAAGCCTGTAGGATGTGTAAGAATCGCGTTGTCGCCAAACGAACGAGAGAAGGACCGTACTTGTCTTGCTTGCTTCTCCAATACAAGGAGCTTGTCAATGGCACCCTGAACATCGGTCTATTGACAGTCAGTAAGCTATGTATGCAGAGCTAAAGGTAGGGCTCCGACCTTAGCAAGCTGCTCAGCCTCGGGGATCAGCTTGTCAGCATCCTTGGAGAAGTCCTTCTCCGGCTTCAACAGGGTTTCGGACATGGTGACGGGGAAGCGTCACAGCAGGGTATATATCAAATTTGGCGGATATCAACCTGTGGAAGAGAAAGAAGAATGCAAGATATGGGAGGGATTATTGGGAGAAGATGGGAGTCTGGGGGGAATGATGAAAGATGAGTGGAAGCATGGACTGGATCGGAGCTCTGACGTGCAGCTCGAGCTGGCGGCAGCTGTGTCACGTGATATACACCGCTGCAGCACTTGGACCAGAACAACATCCTTCGACAATACTATTCATATCGTAGACGTGTGCCTCCATCTATCGATAAATCTGACCTCGTAGCGATATGACTTCTCCTTCCATGGAAAATATGTCAAAATTTCTACATCCGGTTGTCTTTTATGATGAATGGGACATTCCCGGCCACCAACTAACACGATCTGGCCAATGTTTTGGTTACTAGGAGAGACACACGAGACCATCACGAACCAGTTAGCACTTATATTCTATCAGTGATCGGTTTTCACCACGTGGAATGCTTGAACTCTTCTCAGAAATACTGAAGTGTCAGAACACTAACTCTTCTCAATGAACATATCACAACATATGCTCGCGTCTAGAGTCATGCCCCCAAATCACACCCGTCATGGAATACAATCGTTGAGCATATCTCGACTATACTCTATTCTGCCAGATATCACGATAAGAGCATAAGATGTCAAAACAGTCATCTCAGCTAATAGTTACTCATTGTTACTGAATCAGGCACCATACTGAATCTCCCAATCCGGGGTTGGATTACCTAAGCCACTGCTTGCGATCACGCAATATCGCCTTAACCCCATCAGGAAATGCATCTATAAATTTCCCAGAGGCAGAATGACTCCAAGTCCGCTGGTTTTTTGTGGTGACTCCGTTTATTAATCGCTGAGATAGTCTTATCGACCTGCCAGACGTGCTGACTGGAGAACGTGGTTCTTATCTGCAGTCGTTGCTCATCAGTTGGCTTTTCCGCGGAGTTGAAGAACCTGGAAACTTAATCGACTCACGACTTTAATTGTGGGATGCAAGCATAAATCAACGTGGGTCCTCCAATTCAGGGTCTTGATTGCTCTTACCACCAAAAACTTTCACGACAACAACGAACTCCAAAAAATATTGAAGGTTAGACCGCAAACCCTGCGGTGGCAATTCAAACATGAAGGACGCATCAGATAGTGGTGTTCCGGCACCTCTACTGACAGCCGTGAACGTTGAGTCACAAGTCCACCTAATCATCGGGGCCAACCCTCTTGCAGCAGCCCGTTGTGCCAAAAGCATTGAAGCTGGCGCAAAGCCCGTTCTCATCGCCCCGGACACAGAGAGCCTGCAATACACGTTGGTCGAACGGATTGAGAACGGCTCTTTGAAGTGGCTCCGTAGAGAGTTCCAGGATGAGGATCTTACGAGCCTAGGAAGAGAGGAAGTCGACCGTGTTGTAGACACGGTCTTTGTCACTCTAGGCGGAAACAACCCATTGAGTGCACACATCTCTAAGCTCTGCCGTCGTCTGAGAATCCCAGTCAATGTCTCAGATGCTCCGGAACTCTGTACCTTCAGCTTGCTGTCTACGTATTCGGACGGCCCTCTCCACATCGGCATCACAACGTCGGGTCGCGGCTGTAAGCTGGCCTCGCGACTCAGAAGGGAAATCTCCTCGGGACTCCCATCGAATCTCGGAAGTGCCATTGACAGGCTAGGTGCAGTGAGAAAGCGCCTATGGGCGGAGGATTATGCTGCCGGACTATGCGATGCACCGCTAGAGGGTGACGAGGATGATGCGACTGGCCAACGGCACACATTCAACACATTAGTGACAGAGGACGACATCTCCGCAGCCAAGACCCGCCGCATGCGCTGGCTGTCCCAGATCTGTGAATACTGGCCCCTTCGAAAACTGGCCGCCATCACAGACGAAGATATCAATGCCATTCTCGAGGCCTACTCGTCTAGCAAAGACGGACCAAAAGATCTCAGCAACTCGGAAACCTTGTCAAAGAAGGGCAAGATTGTTCTTGCTGGCTCCGGCCCAGGACACCCGGATCTACTTACACGCGCGACATACAATGCCATCCAATCCGCCGACATCATCCTGGCCGATAAACTCGTCCCAGCACCTGTTCTAGAACTCATCCCCCGCAGGACAGAAGTCCACATCGCGCGAAAGTTCCCAGGCAACGCAGACCAGGCCCAGGAGGAATTCTTGAAGATGGGCTTGGACTCCCTACGTCGAGGAAGATACGTCCTCCGATTGAAGCAGGGTGACCCCTATCTCTACGGCCGAGGAGGTGAAGAATTCGAATTCTTCCGAGGCGAAGGCTACACACCCGTGGTCCTCCCCGGTATCACCAGTGCACTGAGCGCACCCCTCTTCGCAGACATCCCCGCCACCCACCGAGGCGTATCCGACCAAGTCCTCGTCTGCACAGGCACAGGCCGCAAAGGCGCAGCCCCAGAACCCCCTACTTACGTCCCCACACAAACCGTCGTCTTCCTGATGGCCCTGCACCGTCTGTCCGCGCTCATAGAATCCCTGACCACCGAGCCAGCAGAGGGTGCCCGCCCACGGACCCCATGGCCGAAAGACACTCCATGCGCAATCATCGAGCGAGCCTCCTGCACCGACCAACGCGTCATCCGGTCTACCCTGGAGCACGTCAGCGCTGCCTTCGAAGCCGAGGGCTCAAGACCCCCTGGTCTCTTGGTTGTCGGCGCGAGCTGCCATGTTCTACATCCCGCTCAGGGACAGAAATGGGTTGTGGAAGAGGGATTCCGTGGATTGGATGGGTTGCTTACGGAGGTTACGGCATGTCAAAATGAATGATGCATGGATAGAGGCTTTATGATCGTTATGTTACGGATGATGTTCGCTTCGGGCTTGGATTTGGATAGATTTTTGTTGCATAGATACCCATATACCAAATAGATGAAAGAAGACTTTTTTTGGTCACTTGTTTCCTACTTATTGTATGTGGTTTTGTTGTCTTGTTCGTAGAGCTGTTGGGCCCTTTCGGGGGCTGGTATTATGCTGGCCTGGTCTAGATGTAAATGACTGCATAATGCGTCGGTTGTAGTAGGTAGTGAGCTAGGAAGTAGTTGCTGACATGAGATGCATTGCGTGATTTACGAATCTGCATAGGTAAATGAGTGTGACGGAATCTACCAGGTTGAAAAACTAATAAGGGTCTTTCGAGTGTGAACGTGTGCATGGAAGGTATGTTTCAAAGACCACCACCACCACCACCACCACCATTTACCCAGCTCCTTGATCAAGTAACCGCCTTGATAACACGGCGAGAAAGTACCTGGGCGATCTTCTCCCGTCGAGCATTCATCTGTGCCAACTTGGCTCGTAGTATTTTCCCACTCGCGGTCCGAGGAATATCAGAGACAAACACTACGCCTCCATCTAAAGCCTTGTACCCTGCTAACTGGGACTTCGCAAATTGGTAGACCTCATCTGCAGTCAGTTTGGCGTTAAAGGCTGGTGATTTCACCACAAATGCTCGGGGCAGTTCGGTGCTCTTATCACTGGATTGGACTCCGAGGACGGCGGCATCGGATATTCCTGGGTGCTTGGAGAGGATGGCTTCTATTTCGGCGGGGGCCACTTGATTCCTGAATTTCACTGTTAGAGGGACGGTAGTAAAAGGGTAGTCTAAGTGCTACTTGCCCTTGTACTTTGATGATTTCCTTGGCTCTGCCAAACAGGTAGTAGTATTCGTTTTGTCGGTAGGCCACGTCCCCTGTTCGAAACCATCCATCTGCGTCGACTCCGTCATCTCGTCCCCTATAGTTCGAAAATAATCCTGTGCCTCGTACGTAGAGCTCACCGGGACAGTTGTCGCTGGTTATTATCATGCCTTCGTCGTCGATGAGTCTTGCCTCGTTTATCCCGACAAGCTTTCCGATACTTCCTTTATCGACGCGCTCTCCATACCTGCATACAAATACCGGGCCGGTCTCTGTCATGCCCCAGCTTTGCGCCGCAGTAGCTTGTTTGTGTAGCAGTTCTTGGAACTTTTGCAATGATCCCGTGTCGATGGGCGCGCCTGAGACGCCTACCATACGCAGAGATGAAAGGAGCTCTGCTACAGGCCGAGAGGACTGAAGTGAGAGATGAACTATTGCTGGCACAATAAATACGTCTGTTATTCTGTTGCTGTGAACAGCGTCGAGGAAGTGATTCAGTTCGAATTTTTGCAGGAAGTAGGCTGGCTCTCCTTGACGGATTGGGAATGCGTGCCAGAGTGCCCCGAAGCGATGGTACACTGGAACAATGACTAGTCTTCTGACAGCGTATGGAACCTCATAGTGCTTGTTAAGATGCTGAGAGACAACGGCCTGGTGCGAGATAATGGCGGCTTTGGGAAGCCCACTGGTGCCGCTGGTGCAATACATAGCGGCTGGAGTGGTTTTGGCCAGGGATTCGTCATCGAACTTGATCCAATCCTCGTCGCCGCAGGCGAGAAGATCGTATAATGTGATGGTTTCAGCATTTTGGCGACGATAACTGAGGGTTGACTCTAGAAAGCTAGTGATAGTCAATTCTTCAAACAGGCAGATTTGCTCCGGACCGAGGCCTTTGCTGGTTGCAACACTCAAGACAGCATGAAGCGTCTGGTTTGTCGTAATGATTAGCCTTGGCCTCCCCAGCTCAAGAACATTGGCTAGTTCATGAGGTGGGCTTTCGGGGCTGGCACCCATGTAAACGCCCCCGGCTCCTACTATGCCGAAGAAGAGAGTTGAGTGAACATACTAAGGACTGTTTATTAGATACAGTCATTAGGAACTACTAGGCGTTGCTTGTGGGTTTAACCTACGCTATTGCCCAGATGAACCAGCACACACTCTCCTTGCTTAATATACCGCCTGAGGCCTGCGATCAAAGCCCGCACTAATCGACGTAACTGAATGGCATTTAGACTGCGCGATGGATTTCTTGCATCAATATAGAGTGGCTGGCTCTCGTCATAGTCAACCGAGTGATCAAAGGCAAAGGACAACACATCCTTGTGCACAGTTGGCAAGTTCATCATAATGGAAGCAGAGACTGGCTCAGGCGTAGCAGAATGGCAATTAGCAGGTATGTCTGAGGTAAGATCGTTTTGTCTCGTTTTCGGGATGGCGCCTGAGCCACGAGCAGACACGAAGCCCGTATTCAGCTACTTCGGCACAAATTGCATCAGTCTGAAAGGGAGCATGCAAGATGGGGTCAGTTCCGGCTGACGAATTGGAGCATGCATCATGCTGCAGTAGTTTGCCCGTACTACCTCACCAGGAAGTGTGCTGTAGGCATAATCAGATCACCAGACTAGGCGGGTATGAACGCCTGTCAGAATGTAGCTACCCAAATGGGGGTTGAATTCTCCAGGTCCTATATTTGGGTACAGCGAAATCGGAAGAGGGTTGAGTTTGCTCCATATGATTAGTCGCATGGTAAGCGCTTGGACAGAGTTGCCTTGTTTGTTGTGACGGTGATCTAATCTGAATCCGATGTAGGTGGGTGATGCAGCTAGCTTATCTAGCGGCGCAGGGACCCCGAGTTCTGACGAGTTCCATGAGCGAGGCACCTTCCTGTGCCCATGAGATAAGTTATTTTTCCCAAAACACACGGAAATCTCTGCCGGTTGGTGATAGGAAGTAACCTTAGTATTGACAACAGACTCCTCTTCGCATTATGGGCGTGCATGCTTGATGTGACGGAAATATCCATGCTCTGAAAGAATCCGAGACATGCATATGTCGGGGTAGTTCTAGGCGACGCTGATGACGGCGATGAACCAACCGAAGGACAGAAGAGGTACCAAGCCTAGAATGGTCTTACCTCCGACTGGCCGCGATTCTGCAACTGCAGCACGAGCATCGATCCGTCCAATAGAATCCCAAGTCACACCCATAAATGCCTTTGTCTCGAGCCAGCCGGGAGGAAGTGCTGATTGCAGCGCCCTGCCCTTGTTCGCTTCATCACGCTCAATGGCTTGGATATATGACACCCTGCTGGTGGTCCACTGGTGCAACGCCAGTTCTCCAAGGTCTATCGACTAAGAGATGAGCATGGCAGTCAAGGAGGAGCCTTGCATGCCGAGTGACAGGTCCAGATTTGCATCCCTTTACCCCACCTGCACTATCCCAACAAGAACGTCACTTGGTCAGGAGGCGTCTGCCCTGCCTGCATGGGGAAGTGTACCAACAACTGCCCCATTCTAACATTAGCGCTGTTACTTCTCCAAAATGCACTTGCCTAGAAGTTAGACGACCTAAGCCACGGAGCTAAACCAAGGCTAATTGGTCACAAGCGGGCCACGAGAAACCAAATGACATGGGAGAAAGTTGAAGTGTATAAGAAGGAAAGGAAACCTGCAGTCCGCCTCGGTCATCTGACCCGGTGGTCTTTCCTTCCTGGACCACCAGCAATCGATTGATTATTCTGTTTTCACTAAGTATTTCCCTCACTCGCCTTCATGTTGGTCCCTGAACCCATCGCAATTATCGGGACAGGTTGCAGATTCCCAGGCTCAGCATCCTCCCCGACTAGGCTCTGGGACCTTCTGCTTCATCCACGCAATGTAGCTTCTAAGACACCCAAGGACCGGTTCAATCATGATGCCTTTTACCATCCTGATAAACATCATGGCACAGGAAATTCTCCTGAATCCTATTTTCTTACTGAGGACCCCCGCGCATTCGACGCGCCTTTTTTCAATGTCTCCCCTGTTGAAGCAGAGTCGATGGACCCTCAGCAACGTTTACTATTGGAGGTCGTCTACGAGTCATTGGAGACAGCAGGCTTAACACTAGAAGCCCTTCGAGGTTCTGACACAGGAGTCTTTTGTGGCCTTATGAGTACGGACTATGCCAGTTTGATCAGCCGTGACTGGGATGAGGTTCCCATGTATACCCCATCCGGAACGGCAGCCTCGATGCTTTCCAACCGTATTTCCTACTTTTTTGACTGGCATGGGCCATCAATAACGATAGACACCGCATGCTCTTCAAGCTTGGTAGCCCTCCACCAAGGAGTAAGTGCTCTGCGAAACCAGGACTGTCACATAGCCCTGGTGGCGGCTAGCAACCTCATCTTTAGCCCCCGTGAGTATATTGCAGCATCCCAGATGCACTTACTCTCCCCCTCCGGACGGTGTCGGATGTGGGATGAAAGCGCGGATGGTTATGCACGGGGTGAGGGTATCGCTTCCGTGGTCTTGAAACGCCTCAGCGATGCTATTGCGGACGGGGATCCCATCGAATGCATCGTCCGCGCCACAGGAATCAACGCCGATGGACACAGTATGGGAATTACAATGCCATCTAGCATTGCCCAATTACAGCTTATACGCTCAACATATGCCAGCGTCGGGCTAAATCCCGCAGACCATCTCGAAGACCGGTGCCAATTTTTTGAAGCCCATGGCACAGGCACGCAGGCTGGAGATCCTCAAGAAGCCACTGCTATATATAATGCATTCTATGGGGATTCAATCTTGCCTGAGAAGTCAATCAAAGAGCCCTTGTACGTGGGTTCAATAAAAACCCTCATTGGCCATACAGAAAGTGTAGCGGGGCTAGCGGGAGTTATAAAGGCCTCTTTATGTGTCCAGAATGGTATTATACCCTCGAACATGCTATTGGAGCGCATCAATCCAGTTATTGCACCTCTGACTTCTCGACTTCGCATACCAACCGAGCCATTGTCGTGGCCCAGCCTTGCCCCAGGTGTTCCTCGCCGGGTTTCGGTTAACTCATTTGGTTTCGGTGGAAGTAATGCACATGCGATCATTGAAAGCTATAGTCCTCCAACGAAAATGACGCTAGAGCATTTCTTGTGCCCACGACTACTTCCATTTACTTTCTCTGCATGCACGGCGAAAACCCTGATAGAGGTTCTAGAATGCTATGACCAATTTCTTCAAGAGCACCCTGCCGTCGACTTAATAACCCTAGCTGAGTCTCTTCTAAAACGACGATCAGCATTTAGTCACCGTGTTTTTATCGCAGCAGCTTCAATTGAAGCCCTTCAACTTGAGATTAAGATAGAGCTTGAGAAGCGAAGGTCACCAGCAGTTCCAAGTATTATGTCCCGGCCCAGCCGTGCACCAAAACGAGTACTGGGTATCTTTACTGGACAAGGCGCGCAGTATCCGCAAATGTGTTGGGACTTGATTTCAGCCAGTCCACAAGCCATGATCTGGATGACAGAACTGCAAGAGTCGTTGAACAGTCTTCCATTGGAGTACCGTCCGGACTTTTCATTGGTTCAGGAGCTCTCAGCTCCCGAGTCATCTTCAAGAATCCATGAAGCAGTTGTGTCACAGCCCCTGCGCACAGCTGTGCAAATAATACAAGTAAACTTTTTACGGGCTCTGGGGGTTCATTTTTCCACTGTTGTGGGACACTCGTCGGGTGAGATTGCAGCGGCTTATGCTGCAGACGCTATGAGCGCAGCAGATGCTATCAGGGTTGCATACCTGCGAGGTTTCGTAGCTGAACAGGCTGTCGCAAATGGCCAGCCTGGAGCTATGCTGGTCAGTGGAATTCCCTGGGAAGACGCGCAGGCACTTTGCTCTGAAGGTGGCTTCAGCGAGACAGTCAGAGTTGCTGCAAGTAACTCTCCGGTAAGTGTCACGTTTTCTGGGGATACACAAGCGATACAGGAACTCGAATGGATGTTAGAAAGCCTAGATCTCGCGGTGCATCGTCTGAATGTGGACATCGCCTATCATTCGCACCATATGATACCATGCGCTGCACCGTATCTGCGCGCTCTCGAGGCCTGTGGAATTCGGGCAAATACTACGACAACAACGTGGATTTCTAGCGTACACAAGGAAACGAGGCTAGACACTGAAGATATCACTCCTCAATACTGGTGCCAGAACATGCTTCGTCCCGTGCTTTTCTCTCAGGCAGTAGCGGCCGCTTTTGCAGACAATCCCAAATTTGATTTATTGATCGAGGTTGGGCCACGTCCCACACTCAGAGGACCAGTCTTGCAAACAATAACTGAGATGGCAGATGTAGAGCCAGAGACAACCTACCTTGGTTTGGCTGAGCGTGATGCCAACAGTACGGAGGTATTTGCTCGGGCTATTGGCTCACTCTGGACACATCTGGGAACGAATATAGACATCCAACGTTATCTGTCACTGTTCGATAATTCATATGGAAGCCGTTTCGTGAAATGCCTACCCACATATCCCTTCGACAAAACACGAGCTTATTGGACGCTGTCTCGCCATACTAAAGCGCGCCTATTCCACTCTGATCTCCCACACCCTCTTTTGGGGACTCTCAGCCCTGAGACAGGCGAAGACGAATGGCGCTGGCGCAACTACTTAAGCCGGACAGAACTCGGATGGCTTAATGACCATCAGGTTCAATCTCAGACTGTGTTCCCTGCGGCCGGATACATATCAATGGCATTGGAAGCAGCTGCAAAAGCCGCACGTGGCCAACCTTTGCGGTTGGTGGAATTCGATGATGTGCGCATCCACTGTGCTGTTCCTATTCCTGACGATCCACGGGGTATAGAGATAATCTCGAAATTAGGCATTACGAAATCAGAAAGCAATGTCATCATTGCAGCCTTCCAATGCTACGCTAATATTGCTGGGAAACTAAAGACATGCGCCTCCGGAGAACTGACTGTGTCGTTTGGGGAACAAGATGCTATGTCTTTGCCCCCTAGATCGTCTATACCAGCTGTTTCTCAGTCAATGGACATAACTGATTTCTACGCATCTCTGAAAAGACTTGGTCTCGGTTACAACGGTCCCTTCCAAGGGCTGAAGGCTCTTACTAGACAAGCGAGTGGGTCGACGGGCATAGTTTCAGGTACCGAGCTGGGCTCGTCTTTGCTGCTACATCCAGCCATCATTGACTCCAGCTTGCAGGCCTTGTTAGCGGCGAGGAACATCGATGAAGTCCACACACTACATGTCCCTGTGTCCATTAAGCACATCGCAATAAACCCGCAGTTATGCAAGCCCAGCTCAGTGGAGGCCATGACTGAGCTTGCTGTCGAAGCTTTCCTCGATAGTGGCAGCCCAGATGGCATGACAGGGGATATCAACGTATTTGACCCTGACGGCCACGGGGTCTACCAAATTGAGGGCTTCCATGTGGCTCCGATTTCAACTCCGGAGGATCGTGGCATCTTTTCCAAGATTGTCTGGGGCCCGTTGCTGCCACAAGCTGTTTCCAAAAGCGTATATCAGGATTGTCAAACCACAGAAGAGGTTCAGTGGGTGGAACGCTGCGCTCTTTTGTATATTAGAGATGCACGGAGGCAGCTTTCCGCAGAGGAATGCAAAAGCCTTGACCAACACCGGTCTAGCGTCTTGGAGTGGATGGATCAGGTTCTCTGTACAACACACGACGGCTCCCATCCGATATGTCGTCCAGATTGGCTAGACGGCACCCTGGAAGATGCTCTCGACAAAGCTACGAATATGACACGCATAGATAGCGATCCCTGGGATCAGCTTCGGATAGCAGGTGAAAATTTGTCGGACTTCCTTCGAGGGACAAGCAAAATGATCGAGCTTCCTTGTCAGAGAGGCCAGTTGGATGGGGTCTATAAGGATCTATTTGACAACGACCGCAGCCATTCGCAGCTTGCAGTGCTCGTTAGCCAGATCGCTTTCCGCTACCCTCATATGAAAATACTCGAGCTCAATGCAGAAAAGGGTCTGGCCACGGAATCAATTTTGAGGGAAATAAAACGATCAGATCATTCTTATACCTTCACTAATAATTACCCAACATCCTTTGCGGAGGTACAAGAAAGACTTGCTCAACACAATGATCGGATTGTCTACCAGGTGCTCGATATTTTGTCAGATCCTGTCAAGCAAGACTTCAGGGAGCACACATATGACCTTATTGTCGCAGCTGATATGCTTTGGTGTGCTGAAAGTCTGGTGCAGACCTTAGAAAACATTCGGCACATGCTCAAGCCCGGTGGATATTTGGTCGTTCGTACCGGCACCAACACGCATATTAATCGCCTCGGGCTGATAGTCAGCTCTTTCAAAAAGTGGTGGTCCGACGAGAACGGCAACCCTCAAAGCCCGGTGGTTAGCCTCCAAGAATGGGATCTGCTACTCAAGAAGACTGGTTTTGGAGGACTCCAAGCAGTGTCATCGGCTGGTCGGTTTGAATATGAATCGACCTTTGTCACGCAGGCAATCGATGATCGTATCCAACTGCTCCGCGAGCCCTGGGATTTCAAGGGAACACTATCAGATAGTCTACTCCTTATCGGTGGAGCGACGGGAGCAACATCGGATATGATATCGGCTTTAGAAGCCTTACTCAGACCATGCTTCCGTCAATTAGTTCTTGTACAAAGTCTCGATGTACTAGAATTGGATGACATATCTGGCTGGTGTGTATTGAATCTGACCGATTTAGACTCGCCTTGCTACGAGAATATCACAGCCCAGTGTCTCAGCAGCCTCAAGGTGGTGATGAACAGCGCCAGCAGGCTTCTTTGGGTTACGAGTGGCCCAGAGAGCAAGCAGCCCTACTTGAGCATGAGTAAGGCTACTGTCCACTGCCTCGCATATGAGAATCCTCAGTCCATCTTTCAGTACCTGAACATACCTAACCATCAAGAGGTCACCGCTCCTACTCTTGCCAATATTTTCATGCAGTTGGTCCATACATCTAAGGACAATTATGATGGCCTGGATGTCTGCCTGCATAGTACAGAATTCGAGCTACGGCTTGTAAATGGGGTGCTGCATATTCCGCGAATCCAGTTTGACGACACTAGGAATCAACGGTATTTTGCAAGCCATCGCACGGTCAATGGCTTGGTTGACCTGCAAGATTCCACAGTACAGATTGTTGCCCCATCTACCAGGCACAGTGAGTTCATCTTCCGTAGAAGCCTGGAATCTAGACAGCAAGAAGAAGCTTACAATAATGCAACCCATCGCCGGCTTACCGTACGTTTTTCGACAATAACTGCGTATAAGGTGGAAGGCGCTGGCTTTCTGCATTTGGTCATCGGTCGAGATGTAAATGATGAAACACGTTGGCTGGCACTATCAGAGCAACATGCATCAGCTATTGTGGCACCACTCAGGTGGTGCTGGCGGCTCCCACACAGCGTTCCTGAGGGGCTAGAAGCTACTGTCTTGATGCGAACAGCTGCTGCCCTGCTGGCCACTTATATCGTCGACAAAGGGCTTCCCGACACAACGATCATGATCTATAAGGCCGAAACTTTATGCACGGTTGTGTGTGATGCAGTCTCAGCCTTTGCCCTTGCACGAAATGTTCGGGTATTGTTTGTGACCAATGTCCAAGCCGCAGTGCCAAAGACTGGTGTGCTGTATATTCACGGGAGGAGCTCTTCTCGTACTTTATCTCGGCTTTTGCCGAAAGACATTTCTGTCATTGTCGGCTGTTCTCAAAGTGCGAGCAGTGTTTACGATCGAATCATATCTCTCCTGCCCGAGGATGTTGTGCGAGTTGATATCTTGGGTTTGAGCAGAACGTCGCCAAAATCATTGCGGCCTGCTAGTCCGATCACCGTTGGGCAAACATTCCTCGCAGCCTGTGGGTTTGCGCTACAAACGGCTACCTTGCAGGAAGAAATTCCGCTTGTCTCTGTTCAAAACTTGCAGGGTGCTTCGCCGGGAATGAATCAGTTGGAGATCGTGGACTGGACCCAGCCAGGCCAAGTCCATATTCAGATTCAAACAGCAAGCTCCATGGTCTCACTATCCCCACAAAAGACATACTTGCTTGTCGGGATGACTGGTGATCTTGGAAGATCCGTCTGTCAGTGGATGGTCAGTAAAGGAGCCCGAACTGTGGTCCTTGGCAGTCGTTCCCCAAATATCGATGCGCAGTGGATTTTGGAGATGGAAAGACTGGGTGCTCAAGTTGTTCCATTGGCAATGTAAGTGCCTATCCTGACAGTGTGTCGAGACAATTACTGATGATATGTACCAGTGATGTCACCAACCGAGAATCCGTGTCTCGTGCCTATGCTTCTATACGTGAATCACTACCTCCGATTGGGGGAGTAGCCAACGGAGCGATGGTGCTCAAGGACCGCCTCTTTGCTCAAACGACGCTAGAGGATATACAGAGCGTCATGGCCCCAAAAGTTCAAGGCAGTATTATCCTGAGCGAGGTGTTCGGTGACCTGGACCTAGAATTCTTTATTCTCTTTGGATCAGCTGCTGGACCGCTGGGCAATGTTGGCCAGACAGCATATTCAGCCGCCACAGAATTCATGTCAGCGCTTATCAAACAGCGACATGAGCAAGGCCTAGTAGGCAGCATCATCCATCCTGGGCTAATTAAGGGGGTAGGATACTTTGCAAGAGCAGACAGTGCAGTTCAGAACATGATTGAGCGGAACACTGGTGCTTCAAACTTCAGTGAGCAAGACCTGCATGAACTCTTCGCAGAGGGTATCCTTGCAGGGCATCCAAGTTTCAGCAGCAACCCTGAAGTGATTGCTGGGTACCAAGTAATAAATGCTGCAGAGAATCTCAACGCGTTATGGTTGCGAAATCCGAAGGCGTGGAATCTCATTAGCCATGCGGCTAACCCGACCACATCTGCATCCGGTACTAACGACAATGTTCCGGTAAGGATGCAAATCAAGCTGGCAAAGAGCACTGGTGAAGCCAGGGAGATAATAACCGAGGGGTTTATCAAGGAAGTGCGCTCCAGGCTGCAACTATCCGCCGAAGAACAGCTCACTGGAGCATCTGCATTGACCGAGATGGGGGTAGACTCTCTGGTGGCTATCGAGCTGCGGCATTGGTTCGTCAGGGAGCTGTCTGTTGACATTCCTGTGCTGCAGATTATTGGGGGTTCTTCTATCCAAGAGCTGGCTGGAGTTGCTGCATCAAAGCTTTCAAAGGAATCCATGCCGGATGCTCAGACGGAAGTAGTTCCAACGAGCGATACTGATGCTTGACGCCTGTGTGATACTCGCTGCGCAGTCCACCGCAAATGGTCACTCTACTTGTATCACTTAGCAGTTCACAAGTAGATGAATTTTATCTGTATGTAGTCGTTGCTTTAATTACAGGGGAAAGTCAACAATAAACCCTGTCTCAAGTTTGTATAGAAACTGATGTCATCCAAGGGTCTCTATGCACTAGACCAAATAAGGAAATACACTGTCCCCATTAAAGGCGCTAAACCTCATCCAGCAAGCTCGCTATCTGGCGCATCGCATCGCCTCCCATCGTCTTCTTCCTCTACCAATCATCCATCTCACTCTTCACTCCCCCAAATCGACACAAGCATGGCATCCGAACCCAAGACCTACGTGTCTGGGGGACGCGTTCTCGCAAAGTAGTTCTCCATCCATCCATGATAACCCCTCACCATCTACAAAAACCATGACTAACAGTTCCGTCCTCCGTCCAGTCCCCCCATCACAGTCCGAATCCTCCGCTTCGTCGAGAACATCTACCTCTTCATCGGATTATACATCGTCAGCCTATTTTCGGTATGCACTACATCTACAAGTCATACTCCAAGTTGGAGACATATCCAGCCGAACCCTATACTAACGGGTACATGTCATGATCTAGCTGGACCCCTACACCGCAGCCCAAAACTCTCGATTCAACGTTACTCAGTCAGGAAAGACTCCCAATACTCGTGCTCGCTGGGGCAGTGGAGGTGGAGGTGGAGGCGGATCTTGGGGTCCCGGAGGAGGCGGCGGTGGTGGACCGGGAGGACCTGGTAGGAGGATCGGTCGGGTAGATGATATTCGTGGCCCGGAGTGTAAGAGCTGTGGTTGATTTGGGGATGTGCGTTTGAAGGGGGCTTGGAAAATGAGGTGTAGTGGGATTGAAGGGATGGGAGTTTGATAGGGCGCTCTTTATTGATTATACTATGGATTTGGAACAATGGAATGGGGTTGTTGTTGTGAATGGATAATTTGTGATGGATGGGATGTGTAGGGGTTTTGTATGGCTTATAGAAGAGTCATGTATGATGCTTTGTGTAGTTGTAAGTTGTGACGGCTTTAGTGCAAGATATCTACAAAGTACAAACAAGCGGCGATCGACGACGCCGTTGATTTCCCATGGGGGGAAAGGCAATGGATGGATGCCCCGCAAAAGAGGGGCTGGTGCCGGGAAATCATCTGAGCTTCAGTGCCTTCCAGACCCAACTAGTCCTCAATCTATTTCCTCTTTTACATCAAATTCGTTGATCCTGTTTGCTGTGGTTGTTCCTACAATTTCGAAGATATCGACAAGGGCGCAACCGTCAGTCACATCCAGCATCACACTATGTCTACACCACAAACCGACGCCGCATGGGCGACGCTGATCTCCGGCATCCAACAATCCCTCCCAACGACCTTCCCTTCATACGACATTACATCTGAAATCAATCGTACCATAGACCACACTCAGCTAGCCTTGACAGCAACGGAGCGACAGATCGACGACCTCTGTCAGGAAGCCATCCAGCACCAATTCGCGACTGTCTGCGTGCGACTGAACCATGTGTCTCGAGCAGTCCAGAACCTGAAAGAACATCCAGCTGTCGGAGTAGCCTGTGTGGTTGGGTTCCATGAGGGAACTTACAAGACAGACGAGAAGACAGCTGAAGCGAAGGAGGCTGTGAATTTGGGAGCGTCTGAGCTCGACATGGTGCTCAACTACCCTCTTTTGCAAGATGGGAAGTTCAAGGATGTCTATGCGGACGTGCTGGAAGTGCGCAAAGCAGCCCCAGCACCCGTTGGGCTGAAAGTCATCTTGGAGACGTCTCAGTTGACTCGCGAGCAGATTATAGCGGGCTCGGTGCTGGCGTGTGTAGCTGGAGCGGACTATATCAAGACTAGTACTGGGTTTAATGGGCCCGGGGCGAACTTGGAGAACGTTGCTCTTATGCGAGAGACGGCCAATCTGGTTGGGAAGGGCACCAAGGTCAAGGCCAGTGGAGGAGTACGGTCAGCAGAGGACTGTCGCAAGATGTTGCAAGCAGGAGCGGCGCGTATTGGGAGCAGTTCGGGGGTGAAGATTATGCAGGAGACGACGGGAATCGCTAGTAGTGGTAGTGGTAGTGGCTACTGAACGAGAAATGTATCCGAGTTTCTGGATAGGTTCCTGGAGAGTGCTTTTCTGAAGGAACATCTATACTATGGATTGAGCAACTACTACAGAGTAACCTCGTCAGGATGTTGACTTAACGTTGGTGGAGACGGTGGAGCTCAACGTCATCGTCAGGAAGTATGATCGGTCAACCAAAGCCTTCGAACTAGTCCACTATGTGTTGTTTGGGTCATCCCCTGCTCCACGAAAGAATCTTTGGTCTCGTCAAATGAAGAAGCGTTCGTCCCTGAAAGTTCTCTTTTCCGTCCTCCACATCCCCTTCTCATCCTTCTTCATCGCTCTCTGCTCCCTCCTGCTGCCCTGCGATGCGCCGTCCCAACTATAAGGTACGTTGATGACAGCTTTTTGCCTCCTTGTAATAATAGTGTCTGACTTGAGAATGCTTTGTCCATGTAGAGACGCAAGACTACCCACGAAGATAGTCCTCCGTCGCACCACAATGGCACAACCAATCCCATCCTCACCAAAAAGCCCTCAGCCGTCTTCCACCCCAAGGGTGGCCGATCGCATACTCTCAGCGTTGCAATTCCGGGCAGCATCATAGCCAAGTGAAATTTCCCCTCGATCAATGCACCCTAGGGGTTACTGATGTAGTCAATCACTAACATCTGCTGTACAGTGCTCATTCTGTCGAGCAAAAGACTCTCCTAGCCGGAGTAATCGCGCGCGCGCTCGCCGTCTTCTGCGTCGACGAAGTCGTGGTCTTTGACGATGATGAGTATGGTGCATACTATGACTTTCAAGAGCATAAAGATCACAATAACTCACCCAGTGTCAAAACTAAAAACCAAATTGATGGCGGCGCATCCTCTCCCAAAGCATATACCGCGAATTCGGACCCTTCACACTTCCTAACTCACATTCTATCGTACCTCGAGACTCCACCATACTTGCGCAAACACCTCTTTCCTATCCATCCCAATCTTCGCACAGCTGGATTGCTACCCAGCTTGGATATGCCCCACCACTTACGTGCTCATGAGTGGTGCGACTTCCGTGAAGGCATTGTCGTTTCTAGTGCCGATCGATATTCAGCGCGAAACAGACATTCGGCCAGCAAGATCACTCAGAGGAGCAATGATCATCAATCCCACCATCATGGCAGCTCTACTAACGATGGCCCTACCACAATTGTGAACACCGGTCTCTCACAGAAGATAATACTTTTAAACACCCACCTTCCGGAACATGCCCGAGTAACCGTCCGATTTCCCCAGCATGGATTCCCGTATGCAGAACCCGTACACCCATCCACTCCTCGTGCCGAGGCGGGGTATTACTGGGGCTACTATGTGCGAAGATGCCGGTCTCTCTCCTCTGTTTTCACAGAGTGTCCTTATGACGGTGGCTATGACCTATCCTTCGGCACGTCCGAGCGTGGTGTGCCTGTCTCCACAGTGCTAGAAGAGAAGCCCCAACAAGCACACCATCGCTACGAGCAACACCACACCCCTTGTCGCGAAGAGCGCCTTCCAGACTTCCAGCACATCCTCATCGTCTTTGGTGGTATTGCTGGGATCGAGGCAGCTGTTCAGAACGATCCCCAACTCCGCGACATGGGTATTCGCCCATCAGATACCGGGAAACTCTTCGACTACTGGGTAAACTTCCTACCCGGACAGGGAAGCAGAACCATCCGCACAGAGGAAGCAGTTTGGATGGGGCTGACGAGTCTCCACGGCCTGTTTGATGGCACCCACCAGCTGAAAAAGGCATACAGATAACATCACGACGGCTAATAATTCCAGCTCCCATGATAGGCGCTCAATCCAGGTGAGAGATCAAAATCCTTGCTTTGCGTCTATCTGTCTTTTTATTTCCCTACCCATCAGTCCAGTTTCCAACCGCCGCCACCGTCTGAAACGGGCGTGCTGGATTCCACACATACAACCCTAACCCACCTGCCACGACAACACCCATGGCAAAATTCCCAACGCAAAAAAAATACCCCCCATATCTGCCAAGCCAGCAAAACCTGTACACAGTAACCTTATCAGCCATCAAATAACGAACTTTTCTCCTCAGAATTCCTAGCAATTATGAAGATGAAGTAGCCCAGACACCCTCAAACCCCATGGAATGAAGCAAAGCAAATCATATCCTCATTTTCGTATTACATACTTTCTCTATTTTCCCCACAATAAACAGTAACTATCACGTAGTTTCCATAAATTAATTTAAATAATTAGATATCATGTGTGGAATGTAACCACATACGTTGTACAACGTGAAATGAATTTGAAATGTTCCCCAGCCCGCATGATGGATGCATTACGGACGGTGGTGGTGGTGGTGGTGTGTGTCTCCACACCATGCATACCAGAGGCCTGCGAGTCCACATTCCTCCGTTTCGACCATTTGACAGCCACTTTCGTTTCATCCCGCGGGTTGGGGGCGCACATATTGTGTGTTTCATCGGGTGGTTCTGGGTGTTTTGTGGCTGCAGCCTGGGGTTTTTGGGGGAGGCGGGTTATTATTATTATGTAGGGTATCATATTAAATCAGTCAGTTTTCGTGGACGTTTTGGTAGTACTCAGTGCTTATAGGAGAGTAAGTAAGTAGTATGGCGTAAAGTGCTGATGAGACTTTTATCTATTAGTACCCATTTGTCTATATACAATACAAGACTCCGTGTGTCTATCAATCCCAAGCAGAGTAGTAGTTTGTAGGAAAAGACATGCATCATGTGATTTGTCATTTCATAGCGACTTTTTGTGTTCTGACCTTTGCGCCTGTTGAATGATGTACTGTAAGAAAGGGGAAATGCGGGTCCGATAGTGGTTGATCATGCAATTAAAATGTAAAGTAGTAATGGATAGAGAAGAAGAGTCTACTCATCACTGCTCTGATCATCCGTATCGCTCGTCATGACGGTATCCTCGGCGTCCATCTTCCGGAGAACGGCATCTCCTTTCTTGCCCTTCTTTTCGGCTGCGAACCAGGCCTCCCGACGGCGGGTCTCCCGCTCTTCTTTCCGCGCCTGTCGGAGGATCTTCTCCCGCTGCGCCTGTTCTTGTTTCTCGTGAAGCTCGTTGATATAATCGTGCAGGTTTGCGAGATCAGAGCGAAGCTTGGTTACTTCGTCTGTTGTGGACTGGCGGGCGGTCTCGTTCACAGAGGATTTCTTCTTCAGCGTGGCGAGTTCCGCCTCGAGTTGGGAAATTTGGGTATCCTTCGCCGCTAGGTCTTCGTCGCTAATGCCCTGTGCTATCGAGGAGACTGGAACTCCGTTGCTAGTGGGCTGGCCGAAGGCAGCGAGTTCGGCGAGGCCTTCTTCGAGCATGGATTCAGGGAAGTACGCGTGGGAGAAGGCTTCGGTGAATTGGTCGGGCTTAGCAGAGTTGGGCTTGGATGAGATGGATGGGAGGAGATGCGTGCTAAAGGTGTAATCGGCTGGAACGGCGCCAGCTGCTTGAGAGGTTTCGGACAGGGAAGAGTCATAGCGGGGCTTGACGATGGTGTGTGCTACCCGCTTGAGGTCGAGGGAAGGATGAGGGAGACCGTTGGGAGGAAGCATGAACAAGTTCGTGACAGGATGTGTGTAGTCTGCCACGGTCGAGGCGTACTTCTTCCTTCCAACTGTCCATGACAGAACCTTGCCATTCTGATGGCCAGAGAGCAATGTCATTCCATCGTAGCAGAGGGTGAGCGCATGCGCCGTGCCGCAATCAGCCGATGGCGGTGCCCAGCGATCTTCTGCGGGAGGCTGCGAAGGAGTAGATTGAAGAGAGGGGTCGTGGAGAGGGTTCTGGATGGACTGGTTCTTGTAGAAGTCGATCGACTGGATACTGCCATCTTCGTATCCGACATAGAAAGCCCGGTCGGCCGGGTCAAGTGCCAGCGACTTCGCATTGGACGGCAAGAGGAAGGTACGCAGGAGACGGCCGGTGTGATAATCCCAGGCAATGGCTGTGCTATCATCTGCAGCAGACACAGCAATGTTGTATCGACCGGCGCTGTGACCCACAGCGATGGCAGTGATGGCGGCGCGGTGGTTGGAAAAGGTACGGATGGGAGAGTTCGGAGGCTGACGATCACGGCCGGATGGAGGTTTCGTGAAGGATAAGAGATCCACTAACGACCAAACATGAATGCTGGCATCGGACGAACCCGACAGGATGAAGTTGGAATTGGGATCGACCACGAGTGAGGTCACTGGCCGCAGATGCGACGCTGTCGTAGCCACTTGTCGCCCGGTGCATGTCTAGGAAGCACATGCTGTTAGTATGAAACCATGACGAATAGCTGGCGACGCCATTGGGGCTGTGAACAATCAACCTACCTCCCACAGAATCAAACGACCCCCTTCGGTTCCCAAGACCAGGACATCACCATTCTTGCCCCCGGCGACAGCAATGCTGCGAATGCGCTCCGGGAAGGGAACGGTGGCTTCCTGGTTGCCTTTCTCCCTGCTATACACATGCACAATGGCTTTCTCGGACTGCGCAGCGAAAACGTGCGACGGGCTCACGGCCAGGCAATTGGCCGCCGTTGAGCTCTTCTTGAAGGTGGAGCGCAGGTTCAGCGTGGGCTGGAATTCATGGACGCAAACTCCCACATCGCGGAGGGTCGCAGACGCTGGCGCTTTGCTGGACGCCAGCGTCGATGCGATGAAACATTCAGAAAGCATGAGGAACTGCCACCCCAGAAGGTTCAAATTTGCAGGAGGCAGGGAGAATGCGACGAGCCGTTAATTTTTTGGAGACGCAAAATCCACGAAAATGCAATAAAATAAAATGAGGAAATCGAGGCTCCAATCGATAACCGGGATGTTTGCATGGTTTGTCTGCAAGTTCCCGATAAGGAAGTATTATGCATGTCTGTATGTATGCTTAGATAATCCCGCACAAGACGATCTATAAACCTTCATTAATTAAGCTTCGTCTCCTTCTCTCCCTCAGTTCAGGTTGACGGAGTGATACCCTCGCTGTCCCTGTCTTCAGCTCCCTAGTTCCCCTGCTCTCCTTTGTGACTGATTTACCTATTGAAGCTAACACTATCCCTTGGTTGCCACTAGCAAGCCATCCATTGTCGACCATAGCACTCTCAGCGGAAGCAGATTGACTGAGCCACCATCAAGACCGCATCTGGAGATTGAAATTTGCTTGCCTTCCCGTGGTATTCAAGCCCATCATGATACAACTCAAATCTCCGCGGCCGCAGTCAAGCTGGAATTCCTGCACATGCTGCTTAAATTAAATTTCGCCTATCCCTCAATCAACATGAGCCTATCGCCGGCGCCCACAGCAACCCCATGCAAGGGGTGTCCCTCTAGGGGTTTCTTCTTTGATTGTCCAGCGCAACGCCTCTACTAACCAGAGAGCCTTGAAATCAGACCGGTGACGTCCTTTGAATGCCCTCCCAAGGCTCCTCCCGCATCCCTCCAACTGCAGGTCTCATTTCTTTTGCTAATTAACGAGATCCAAGCACCCTGGGAGACGGACCACCCACGTTGTGCTGTCCCTGCAGGTGGCGCGCATTGAGAGTGCTAGCCAATGGCTGTGCACGCTATCTCCGCTCGCCTCTCTCTGGTATGCAAGGACGGTGGGCGTGGTCGCCCTTCACTCTTCGTCTATGTTCCAGAGTGTTAGATGACCCTCTCGAAGGGGGAGAGTACACATGCCCAGTGACTAGTTCCCCCGTCACCGCAAGGCAGTCAAGGGATACCTGGAAACCCATATTGTTATGTAGTATAAGGCCCTGCCGGCCGCTTTCCCGATCAGAATTGATGCTGCTCTTTTTCTCTTCCTTTGCACATTAGTCCCGAGTAACAATAGGAAATCGATTGTCGCCTGATTGCAATTTACCATTTACCGTGCCAGCCATGTCCTCCACTGACTGCCAGTCAGCCAGGGTGTTCCTTAACCCAAATAGGAACTGTCATCAACATACCATGTCTGCCAACCAGGTCCCAGCGTTCGCACCCAGGAGAGTATCATCATATAATTCATTAGCAGAGGAAGCCATGATCCAAGGGAATGGAGTTGCTGCTCCGCGCTATGCGCCCAATGTTCAGCCCTGGAGGAGACAGCAACAGCCCCAGAGCTCCCTTTCTTTCGTTCCCTCGACTTCTCCCCGGATGGACCAAGCCGAATACACTACAGCTCCGCAGCCACGTCGACCTGTGGAGCGTCCGCCAGTGGTCATGTCACCCTTTCGCTCTGTGCGCAGGATGAAACAACCCTTTCAACTGCGCCTACCATCTTCGCCGTCGCTGGAAAGCATCGCATCAGCTGCAAAGGAAGCCAGATCGTCGCGACAATTGTCTGGAGGCCAAACACTGCGAGCCTGGCGCTCAGACCAAAATATCAACGTCACCAGTATAGATTCCTTCGGCCTTCTCCCCAGTCCTCCTCTTTCCGATTCTCTGGGCTCGCAATCGTCCCCATCATCCGCCTACTTCTCGTCTAAATACGAATCCGAATCAGACTATGGCCCAGCTACACCAAAAGGTTGCGCCTGTGTGTCTGGAAAAGAAACTTGTGATGATTGTGGTGCTCAAAAGCAGGAGGCTCGCCCAACCACCGCGGCACACGACGAGACAACCAATGTACATATGGCGCACTCCATATTAGTCAAGCAATGCCGGCCAGCTGATGCGTCGTTGATCGCATCGTCCCCCAATCCAGAATGCATGCCATCGCCCGTTCCCTCAGCAGATTCCGAGACATTTGTGAGGCGGAACTTTTCCGGGTCGTCAATGGGGTCCCAGAGAAGCAGGTCAGGAACCGTATCTAGTGAGGGAAGCTGGGTTCCTAGCAGTCTCTCCTACTGTGGTGAGTGGCTTCAAGGCGCGCCTGTGGAAACGCCTGGCTCTCAGGGCGAGAAGACTCGAGAACAGAATCGAAGGAAATGCCAGATTGTGCAGAAGAGCCCACCAAGGTTGAGGACATCACCATCTGATAAACACGAAGTAAGTGTTACTTGCTTACACTCTCATACCATGTACTGACGACTTCTCAGATCTGCACCGTTGCGAGGAAAACAAAGCCCAAGTTAGTCGATATCTCCCGGCAGTCATCTCCAGCAATGAGCTATTCGCTTTCAACTCCGCCACAGCCCGTTCCATCTACCCCGGACCTCGGACAACAGGAGGTATCAGCTTTCAGTCCGGACACTCCAATGGAGATGTCTGACAGTGGATATATCACTCATCCCGAGTGTCCCTCGCCCGATGACCGCCGGAACGATAAGGATGACGACGATGACTACACTGATGCAGGCTCTATGAGTTCAGAGAGCGTCGGCGAGACCATTGTATGCAATAAACCGACGCCAGCTCCGCCTGAGCTGATGTCTCCGCCCAAGTTAGAGAGACCACCCAAATTCAGCACATCACCTCAAGTCCAAGCATCACCTGGGCGCTCCTCGACCATGTCAGAGAAGGAGGAGTTAGAAAAGTGGTGGGATCACGAATGGACTATTGATCAATTGGAACATTCAGTGAAGGACTTCCCACGAAATATGCTTCGCTTAACTTCACCCGTCATCATGTTCATCCGTCACAACAACGAACGGGCACTCCTGAAACCCTTCCGCGACATCTTCCCAAACGTCGCGGAAAACCTATTAGGCGGCCTATGTGCCGCTTTGATCGCGCGGAACTATGTTCTATCCCTGGCATCGAACAACCGAAGGGTCAACAACTTCTCGCATCCCTCCCCCGTGTCCCGGCTTGATACAGTGCCAGAGAAGGTAGCTACCTCGCCAGGGATGCAGTTTAGTCCAGCTACCTCGTCTCGTGTCAAAGAACGTGTCCTAGGGTCCCGGAGCATGGAGCTTCGCAAAGAGCTGGACCGAATAGTGGATAACCTGCTCTTTGCTATATGCGGCAAAGCAGACGAGACGCTCAAGTCGGCCGTATTTGTTCTCGCTCAAGTGCTTGAAACTAAGAACTGAGCAGCCATTCTTTACTTCCCAACATCAGTCTCCTTGGGAGACTGTCAATCACTACAGACATCTTTCCTATCTCTCCTTGTCTATTCTCTCCCACTATTTCCTTCTGTTCTTATATCCCAGTCCTGTCTCTGTGACCATACCTTTCCTTACTAAATTGGCTAGACCAGATTGCATAGAACCCTGTCTTTCGTTTCAGTGTATTCTATGAATTGTCCTTCACTTACATTTCCTTATCTGTCAAACTACATGCCTGGGGCCTGTTCCCTCTTGTATTTCCTACTGGCGATTGAAGTTTCATGTACTGCGTGCAGTTAGCCACTAGGGCTAATGTATAATAGCTAGTCGTTTCCCACCGAGATCTACATACAATGATATTCTCTTTACTTTTCAGTCCACCTGTCAATGTCACATATTAAGCAAATGCGGGTTTTCCAACCACGGCCGAAGAAAAGATCACGTGTAGGCGTATCTGTATGGCGGAACTACTAGCAGGGATGATAGGCCAAACCTTCCTTCCTCCTTCTGCCTCCGCGCATTTCCTCAATTTCTTCATCCATCCCCCCGCATCCCTTCTTCCCAAGAAACTAGTGTAGATGGTGTTTGGCGCACTCGCTTAATGGAGCCTCCCAGTTGGCCAGATTTCTATTTGGCAGCAGCCCGGCGCAGTAATGAGGAGTTTTCCATCGATCACAAAAGCCATCATTTTGTTCACATCCACATTTTATAATGCGCATAGGTGTAGTTTCAAGCTTCAGATTTCGGAAAATGCTGCAAAGTCGTCCTTACTATACCGGGTCTACCTTCCTCCCTACCCGCACCGCGCCCTGCGTTTTACCACATTGCAGACCATATACAGCATTTGGCAGTAGAATGACATCTGTGAAGGATAACGGCACTTCGGATACAATTGAGGATGCTATTGAGTACATGCCTATCGAGGATGTTGAAAAACTTGAGCGGTACCGGCCAGGCGGTTATCATCCAACAACTATTGGAGAATGGTTGAATGGCCGGTATCGTATCGTGCATAAGCTTGGCTTTGGCGCATACTCAACCATTTGGATGGCAAGAGATCAGAAAACGGAAAAATATGTCGCCGTCAAAATCACCATCGCAGATAGCAATTCAACTAACTCCCAAGAAAGGAATATTCTCCATCGACTTGGTATTGCAGAGTTGAAAGCCAAGACTCATCCCGGCAGCGCAATCATTCCATCTATAACATATGAATTCACCATTTCTGGGCCTAATGGTGTACATCAATGTTTTGTCACATCAGTTGGAATGATGAATTTAGCTGAGGCCAAAGATGCCTCATCTTTCCGGCTGTTCCAGTTGCCTGTGGCCAGGGCTTTCTCTGCTCAACTAGTCTTGGCAGTGGCATATCTTCATTCTCAGGGCATTGTCCATGCTGGTAAGTACATTTGCTATTCATCGTGATACCTACACTCATGTCATGTCAGATCTTCATCCCGGTAATATTCTGATCCTTCTTCCTGAGAGTATGGACTCGCTTCACCAGAGCAATGCTACGAAAGACATGGACAGCCTCACCATGAGCCAGTTACCTGTCTAGATCAGCGTCCACTTCCTGATGGTGTCCCCGCACAAGCTGTCGTGCCTGTTTGGCTCGGAAAAGCGAGCGAAGAAGTTTCGCTATCTGAAGCTCAGATAGTTCTCACTGACTTTGGGGAGTCTTTCATGCCAGCCACTACAGCGCGGCATCACTCCAACACGCCGAATATGCTAGTCCCCCCAGAGACTTATTTCGAACCGAGAAAGTCACTTTCTTTCTCTGCTGATATTTGGACGCTTGCGTGCACCATTTGGGAAATAATCGGTCAGCGTCCACTTTTCGAGGGCTTTAATCCGTCAGTCGACTGGGTAGTGAAAGAACATGTTGATACATTTGGCAAATTGCCACTGCCGTGGTGGCAGAAATGGGAATTGCGGTCAAAGTGGTTTAATGAGGACGGAACAAGACATGGTGGTACAAGTTCAAGGCCCTGGGTGCAACGATTCAACCAATCAGTTCAGAAGCCGAGGGAAGAATTCAATATGCAACCGATGGGGGACACCGAAAGGACTGCATTTCTTACTATGTTGAGGAATATGCTTGCATTCGAACCGGAAAAGAGACCCTCTGCGGGGCAGATCATGGAATATGAATGGATGCATCAATGGGCTCTCCCAGAGCTACCCAGGATGAAACAGAATATGCCATAACTTCAGCTATATCGCCTGGCTTATTCAACATCCAACTGCTTGATATGATCACCGCAGATCTACTGCACCTCACCACTAAACGTTGAACTGTAGTATCGAGCCATCAGCATAGCAATATGATATAATACTAGCATTATATAACACTGCTGGCTATTTGTAATAAAAGAAAGTGACTACTGCTACTAGTTAATGACCGGACTCCTGGACCATCTATATGTCAGCATATTACCGACACCTCAGGCAGAAACACTCGCTGAGTCATGAATCGGGCGGCATCGCAACCGAAGCTCCGATGGCTATCAGCGACTTTCCCGCGGAATCCAACTTGCATTTCAACTTCTCCAAAGCACCGCCGCCTGCCTCTTCTCCTCACCTCAAACACACAACATGGCAGCCGCATCAACAAACCGTCTACGGCTCCTCTACACCTCCACGAGGGCCTCCTTCCCTCAATCCACTCCCAGCATCCTCACAACCCGCACCTACGCCACAACCGACTCCTCCACCTCCGCCACCAGCACTCCCAAACCACGCCGCCGCACCGCATTCACAGACAAGCTCAACGCCGGCCCATCCTTCGGCGACTTCGTCTCCGGCAACAACGACAATGCGCCCCTTCTCGATCCCTCCGAAGCCTACGCCCTCGAAACCGCTCTCGTCGGCCCCGCCGGCCGCAAAAAGCAAATGACCCGTCTCCCACCCTGGCTGAAAACCCCCATCCCCGACTCCAAGAACTACCAACGCCTCAAGAAAGATTTGCGCGGTCTGAATCTCCACACCGTCTGCGAGGAAGCCCGCTGTCCCAATATCTCCGACTGCTGGGGCGGCGGCGACAAGGCCGCCGCTACCGCTACCATCATGCTCATGGGCGATACCTGTACCCGCGGTTGCAGCTTCTGTAGTGTCAAGACGAGTCGCAGGCCCGCTGCGCTGGATCCCCATGAGCCGGAGAACACGGCTGAGGCGATCTCTCGCTGGGGATTGGGGTATGTGGTGTTGACGAGTGTGGATCGCGATGATCTCGCGGATGGTGGTGCGCGCCATTTCGCTGAGACCGTGCGCAAGATTAAGTCCAAGGCGCCTAGCACCCTGGTTGAATGTTTGACTGGTGATTACCGTGGTGATCTGGATATGGTGGCGCTGGTGGCTAATTCGGGACTGGATGTGTATGCGCATAACATTGAGACTGTCGAGGCTCTTACCCCCCGTGTTCGTGATCGGAGAGCTACCTTCAAGCAGAGTATTGCTGTGTTGGAGGCGGCGAAGAAGGCTAATCCTGAGGTTATTACGAAGTCTTCGTTGATGTTGGGTCTCGGGGAGACCGAGGAACAGTTGGAGCATGCGCTGGCGCAGTTGCGTGCTGTTGATGTTGATGTCGTCACTTTCGGGCAGTATATGCGTCCGACGAAGAGGCATATGGCTGTGCATGAGTATGTTCATCCGAAGTGGTTTGAGCATTGGCAGCGTCGTGCTGAGGAGTTGGGATTCCTCTACTGTGCTTCTGGTCCTTTGGTGCGCAGTTCTTACAAGGCTGGTGAGGCGTTCATTGAGAATGTCTTGAAGAAGAGGCGCGCTGGGGTTAGTGACGCTGTTGCTGAGAAGAAGGTTGCTGCTGCTGTTGATGAGGCTACTCGTTGAGATTTAGCTTAACCTGTTCTCTTCAAGCTGTGTACGATTTCTTGTGTTTGTCTTTCGGTTCATGGGCGCATGGTTGCATTAAATGGGGCTTATACTGTGGTTGTTTCGAGCTTCTGGTTTTAAAATTGGTCTACTTACACACACACATTATCAACTACGACTAGCATCGCTAGGATTCATTAGGAACTGGGCCCGGGATGAGTGGGACGGGCTGGCTGTCTCAATCATCTACTACAGGGTCGTGGATAGAAAAATACTAATTCAACATGTATGCATCCATTTCACATAAAAAAACAGGTAGAGGGGAATATTGTCAACATCAGCATCAGCCATCATCATGATCTCGCAATTCGTTCGAATCAATTCAGAATTTGTCCGGTATGTAGCTAGCCCCATCGTCATATAGTAGTCGTATGTATTTGTACCTGCCCGTGTTTATTCCTTGCCTACTCCGACGCCCGCATGTAAACGCTCTCGTGCTCATCGTTCTAATGCATGAAACTATTTCCGCTTGGCTTCTCGAATTCGCATGATAGGGAAAAGCAGGTGAGGGAAGGGACGTGATGGTTTTGGGGTTTGGCTTGGTCTGTCTACACATGCCAAATCCAGAACCTGGGGGCCAAAGAGAGATAAAAAGAGATAGATGTGTGTAAAAAGACGGATAGGGAAATGATATGGGAATGAAACGGAAAGAAAGGAACCTATCCAATAGTGCGCGGGAGGACTCCAATGACGGATTGGAGGAGTAGTAGTAGAGGACGCACCTGGCGACATGTCCGCATGCTTGTCGCCGAGCTGACTAGTGGAAGACGCACGTGTTCGTGTCTTTCTACTGATCGCTTGGTCACGGTAATAGATGCTCGGTAGCACATCTTCAACTACGCAATCAACTCGGAAATGTCATACTTGGTCAAGCCAAGGAGGTAGAGGATATCCACGAGGCTCTCGCCATTAAGACGAGTCGGTGCCTCGAGCTGCACCTTGCTCTTGGCCCGCCAGGCGACTCCCAGTCCCGCTGCGTGCAGCATGAGCAGGTCATTGGCTCCGTCACCAACAGCGACAGTTTGGGAGATAGGGATGCCATGCTCCGCGGCAATCGAGTGAAGAAGCGAGCGCTTCTGGCTCGCATCGATGATGGGGTATGTGGGGACCAGTTTGCCGGTCAGGGTTTGCGTCGTAGGATCGATCTCGAGCTAATCAGGGGATTAGTACTTGAGTGAAAATACAGAATATTATCGATGGGTCGAATGTCGCATCACATACATGGTTGGCATGCGCGTAGTCAAGTCCAAGTTGTTCGGCAAGCCACTCCGCAAGAGGCTGGAAGCCTCCACTCAAGACTGCCATTTTGCAGCCGAGGGTCTTCAAGGCCTTGCACAGTTCACGCGCACCTGGAGAGATGGTGATGACGGACTTCAGCTTCTCGAAGACGTCCGCAGGAACACCCTTCAGCAGACTGACCCGCTCCCGGAGAGATGCGGAAAAGTCCAACTCGCCGTTCATAGCACGAGCCGTAATTTCCTGCCATCAATATCAGTATATACAATACCTTGCCATCGTTATGCAAAGCAGGTACGAACCGAAACCTCCTTCTCCACGCCGATGAACTTGGCAATCTCATCGATCACCTCGTTCTGGATCAATGTACTGTCCATATCAAACACCACCAAGCGCTTGTGCCGACGGAAGACGCTCTCTCGCTGGAGGACGACCTCCACATTCCATTCACGCTCGAATCGCCATATGCTCTCATGTTTCCGCAGGTCCTCAAAGGTAAGGTAGTCCGGGTTGGGAGGAGGCGAGAAGGTGACTTCGACGACGCGAGGCTGGTCGTGACGATCCAAGCAGCGATGCGAAGTGTTGGTGCGCTGATACGGGGTCGGAAGGGTTTCGATGATTTGAAGGAAGTTGGTCAGGCAAAGCTGTGATACAAACGGGCCGTACAGATGGTCAAGCGGCTCCGGCTCTGGGGCGGGAGGCTCCCGTGGGATCTTCTCGATATCGACCGTCGGGGCGGAACCTACGGGTACCATGGGTGATGGCAGAGTTTGGCCCGATCCAACATGAGGGGAGGAATCGGGGTGCAGATGGGGATGGATAGGATCAGCAGACTTGTAGTAGATCGTAGCGACCAGCTGCTGTGTTCCAGTAGGCAGTTCATTGGACTGTTGGTTGAAGATGCTGTGGATAATGCCACTGTCGGTGACCTTCTCGGGATCGGGGCTAATGGGATTAGCTTTGACAGACAGCGCAGCAAACGCTGACTCGGGAGAGTTGCCAATCACGTTGCCGATGGTCTGAATGGGGGCAGAGGGTTTGTACTGCTGATGATCCTGGATGAAGGATGCGCTGGACAGGGTCTGTCGCAAGACCGGGCGCGTTGGACGGCCGTTGTTGGTGGGGTTGGGCGCTGCCATTGTGCCGGACTAGAGAGTTTTTGGCGCAAAAGAGGAGAGGAGAGTTGAGTGAGTGAGGGGTGCAAGTGGGATTCGGAGGTAGACGGAGATTGATAGCACAGGGCGAGTATGCAAGCAGCGGATGATCCTCAAGCAATCAACGGCGAATCCACCCGGTGGGAACAAAACCCTCGACACGCTGGAGCAGTCGGGAAGCAGAAGGGAGATGCGAGAGCGTCTAGACAAGGTCAAAACGAGAGTCTGGCTTTGAACTCAACGGCGAATTTCCCCTGCAGCTCCGATCGGCCGCACGTGGTGGGGGATCCCGTGCCCCTCGGTCACATGAGCCCGAGTCATGTGCCTTCACCGCCCGGCAGAACCAGGCCAACTTCTTCCCCACCCCAAGAAACATGAAAGATGGAGATGACGATGATATCAATCTTTGGGGAAGGGGGGATACATGGAGCAGAGCAAGCACACTCCAACTGCCACCATCGGTTCAGTATGACAAATAAGGGTCTATTCTGACTAGTCGCCAAGACAATGACAATGACACTAGATCTAGTTATCTACCAGTGTCTGACTCAAATCAGCCGGGTTTGTTTTCTAAGCAATTCCTCTCCTCCAGTCCGACGCTAATCATCAACTAGATCTACACCTCCCTGGGGCCAGAAAACAGACCGGAACAGGGATACCATGCCTTCATCAAGATAAGATGAGCAACGGCTACACGGACTTGCCGACCCGGATGAACTTTGATGCCCTTCGCCCAAGTTCTTCACTGTTCCAACTTCACTGTGGACCATGCTGGATTTATCAGCAATGGCACCTGCGGCGGTTGTTTCAGTGGATGAGCTAAGCGTATCCGGGTGCGCAGAGTCACCCAAAGCGCAAGTATTGCGTGATTTCCCCAGGACATGAGGAAATTAAATTTTTCAGCCCAGTCGCCCAATTGTGCAGGCGGTCACAGACAATGTCGTGATCGAGAAACGGCAGAATAAGCCGGCATGTATGAGGGACTGAGGGCAGGAAGAACGGGTGCCCCCGACCCGATGATGTCGTGATTGCCCCTGTCCTGTCTTTCTTTTATATCGGACTGGTCAGGTCGTCTCCATTGTGTTCTGTCTACATCATCTCTTGCCTCCCACATCAGTTCCAAGTCCTTCCGTCATCCCTCCAAGTCTGTCGAGCCATTACATATATACCCGCTTGTATTTCATCTGCTCGTCCTTGGGATTGACTTGTCTACCATATACCCTGTCATCCGACTCCTCATTCACCATGCCTGCGAAGACATCTGAGAACTACCCCTCTGCCTATGAGGCTGCCGACACTGCCACCGACTCTGGCTATGTCAGTGGTGGCTCTAGTGATGACTACTCTCCAGAAATCGTCTTCACTAAGCCTCACTTGAACTTCCTCAACAGACAATTGCAGTTTCTTGAGCCTCAAGGTCAGCATGGGTTGCCCCTTCCACGCGTCTCCAGGCCGAGTTGACTAACACAAATGCAGACGTCCTGAGATGGTGTGTCACCTCTCTGCCTCACCTCTACCAGACCACCGCTTTCGGTCTCACTGGTCTTGTGACCCTGGACATGCTGTCCAAGCTGGACGTGCCCAGACCCCAGATGGTTGATCTCATCTTCCTCGACACCCTCCACCACTTCAAAGAGACCCTGGATCTGGTCGACCGTGTCCGCCAGAAGTATCCTCTGGTCAACATCCACGTCTTCAAGCCTCGGGATCTCGAGACCGAGGAAGAGTTCGCCCAGAAGTACGGTGCCCGTCTCTGGGAGAAGGATGACCAGTTCTACGACTGGGTGGCCAAGGTTGAGCCTGCCCAGCGTGCCTACCGCGAACTCAACGTTCACGCTGTCCTTACTGGACGTCGTCGCAGCCAGGGTGGCAAGCGTGGTGACCTCGACGTCATCGAGGTTGACGAGGCTGGCCTGATCAAGATCAACCCTCTCGCCAACTGGACCTTCGAGCAGGTCAAGCAATACGTCCAAGAAAATGATGTTCCCTACAACGAGTTGCTCGACCGTGGTTACAAGAGCATTGGTGACTACCATTCCACCCAGCCAGTCAAGGAGAACGAAGATGAGCGGTCTGGTCGCTGGAAGGGCCAGGAGAAGACCGAGTGCGGTATCCACAACCCTCGCTCCAAGTATGCTCAGTTCCTTATGGAGATGGAGCGTAAACGTCAAGAGGAGGCCCTATCGCAGGCTCTTCAGACGTCCTTGACGACGTCTGCTCAGTAAAGGCCGCTTGTCTTCTTTCTCACCTTGCATCTACACTGGCGTTCGATGACCTGGGAGTTTTATTTGGAGTGGAGTTACATAGCCTTGTTGATTTTATTGTTTCAAAAAGAGACCTCATGGTATGGGAAAAGGAGGATTATGTTTTATGACATCTGGGAATTCAAAGGCCGCTCGTCAATCCTACTCCGATTGGAGATACTGTACATACAGGGTTGGCGGAGACTGGCAGTGATTTGCAAAAGACGGCTTACAAGCCAAGTACATTAATGACTTGCATGATACAAATGATTAGACTATTTTATTCTACTTTTCTTATTTTTCCTACATTAAGCTTGAATTGGACCCTATCTGTAGACTCGTGGAGTGTAGGACTGTGGGGTGGGGTGTTCGAACGTCAACCCTATCCGATATCGCACCCGACCCAACCGAATAGGAAGTGAATTGGCTACTACCTATGAATCCGTTGAAGGATATTTTGCTGATTCGGATCGCCCGGAACTGCCTATTGATCTTCTGTAAATCCTGATTGAATTTCTTCGATTCTCAACAAATACTCAACAGATGACCAAGACCCTGCCAAGACCATAGATACTACGTTGAGCGCCTCCGGATATAGTGCAGTGGGCTAGATTACCCCAGCCTGCGGTTGAGAATTGCTTGTTATCCTTATAGACCAACAACAGCAGAGCTTTTCCAAAAGATTACCTAACATGAATTAAATATAGTATGATTTAGAAGATTTAGTAGATTGGTAAATAGCCCGGATGTAATCCGAGGACCTGTGAATTTCCTGTTGCAGTTAGTTTTGCCGCTTTCGGCTTAGTCGTCTGATACGCCGTACTGTTATCATTGACCGTTCACTTCCTCCGAGTATATAAGAACCTCCTACTCTCTGGCCCTCCTTCACCTATATCTCTTCTTTTGATACTTGTAGATGCGGAAACTATAAACCACATGTGTCTGATTACAGGTGGGTTTGTTATTTTTATTGTACTGTTCTGGTTTATTCGTCAGGACAGCTATACCAAACCCAAGGCTATTATACTGGAGAGTAGTGCCTTGGCCAAGGATGCCATCTAATGCGGGGGATTGTACTGTATATGGGGGAGTAAAATAGTCCTGATGAGTTTAATAGTATTAATTAGTGCCAATCATATACAAGACATCTGCAGATATACAGTTAGGTCACTTTCTGTTTATAGCCTGTTGGTGATATAGCCATAATGTATGATGACTACTACTACTCACTACATCTCCTACCCTGATATAAAGCAGCGTTCTGACTCTTCCGTGATTTTGCTTGTTCTCATGTCAACTGGCAACTGATAACGCTGTATATCACGTGACATCATCTGGTAAGTATGTAGTGCCTCCGACGCCATCCGTCTCCAACCACTCACCAATGACAGTCTTCAAATCTACTCTCCGTTCGCTTCTACCGCAGAAAGCCATGGGATGGGTAGAAGCTGGTGTTCATCATGGCCGATAGCGCATATCCCTACGACACCAGCCTGGTGCGCGAGCTACTAAAGAACAAGCGCAAGACCCGCGGAATCCGGTCCTGTTTTCCCTGTCGACATCGCAAGGTTCGCTGCGACGGCCAAATCCCGTGCTCCAGCTGTGTCAAACGCAACCATCCTGAATTATGTCGTGTGCCGACTTCTTCTGAGGCCGGAAACGAGGATCATGCCCCGTTTCCCTCGACTGATGTTCCTCAGGAACCATTTCAGAACCTCCATTCGACGTAACTAAGAGGCCGTCCTCCATCTTCCCTCCCCAAACTAACACTTGCTCTGCAGGAACCTCGGTAGCGACAGTTCAGTCGCCGCTCCAAAAGGCCCCACAGTATCTCTTATTGCTCGCCTGGAGGCCATTGAGGACCAAATCTCCTCGCTGAAGGCCGATCTCTTGGCCACGGCAGCAACGGCATCCACGCCTGCCTCGCAGCCTAGTCCGCTGCCCGGCATGCGCGTACGACCTGCCAGCAGATCACCTGGTCGGTATCTTATCGATGATGCTACAGGTGCAACGATCTACCTGGGTCGACACGCAGACGCGCCGCTGGCGCTGGGCTATCGTCAGACAACGACGACGTCGGCGATGACGGGCGATTTCTCTCTGCAAGACGCCTTGATCAATCAATGCATGCCGCGGGCATACCCGTTTATCAACCTCTGGGGTGCGGGGGCGACCGTGCAAGATGTGTGCGAGACGCTGCCGGATGATTCAGATGTGATTCGGTGGGCTCCCTCTTCCTATACCCATCTCTGACGGAATGTGCGCTATGCTAATGGACATGCAGCTACTGGCAGGCGTATCAGTCTAAGGCCTATCCGTTCTACCCGGCGTTGGTGGCCATCGACGCGTTTGCGCAGGCACTGTTCGCCTTCTTGGACCAGCGGATGTTGCCAAACGAGGCGATGACGCCGGTAGAGGAGCCAAGCTCGTCTTGGATGGCGCTGCTGTTTGCTGTCCTGGCATGTGGGGTCCAGTTTTCGGATGATCCGATCCAGGAGCGCGATCTGCGGTCCAAAGTCTTTGGTAAGTTGACTGCTGTAGTAAGGGGAGTTGTATTTGAGCTAAAGCGCTGACAATGGGCAGTTTGCTCGTCTTTCCAGTGTCTGCGCATGTCCAATTTCTTCTACCAAACCAACCAAGACCAAATTCAGGCCATGGCCTTGATCGGACACTGCCTGCGAAACAACCTGGATACCAACAGTGCATGGATCCTCATGGGTAAGAGCTGCACTATTCCATATATAGTTCTTTACACGAGGCTTTTGTACTGACTGAGGCAGGTGCAACCATTCGGTTGGCGCAGAGTATCGGGCTTCATGAAGCGTCTCCATCTTTGCCAGAAGCAGAGCAGTTTGAGCGAAGCAGGTTGTGGTAAATGCCATCGAGCCCCCTCCCCTGTGTATCGTACGTTTTAACATGATTATCAGGTGGATGCTCATCTGGCAAGACACATTCCTCTCATTCACATACGATCGCCCCCTCAGCACAGCAACTATCTGTCCGATTCCATACAAGCACGGACCGGACGGTCTAAGCTTCCAGGAATGCGTCTTCGCAATCTGCCATCAGATCATCGAAGAAGCACGCCAGGAGACCACAAATGGCCCGCAGGATCCCTTAGAAAGAATGCACGAATCTAAACGCCAACTTGACGGCATCCGCGACGCCGCCGCCCCCTTCCTTGCCGATAAACGACGATGTGTCTCGCTGCAGGACCATCTCGAGCGGCTGGCGCTGGGTGTCCACCTTGGGTATGTGACCTGCCGAGCTGACCGGGTCTACCTGGATGGCCTGGATGGCGTCCCTCCAACCGGTGTAGCTGTCGATTGCGTGCAGCGCGCGATGCAGGCCATCGAGAGCTTTCTCGATCTCCACCGATACTCAGCCAGCGTGTGCCGCTCCTGGGCCTTTGTCCACAATGCGGTAAGCTGTGCCATCACGCTCAAAAGCCTCAATCACATACCACCCGATGAGCGGCACAAGTCAGATCTCCTCTTACAGCGACTGATAGCTGTGCTCGAGAAGGAGGAGAAAGACTCCGAGTGGTGCGACAACGACACCAACGTGCGTTACTTCGGGCCGTACTCGAGGGCTCTGAAAGCCCTGCGTGAAACTTACCACAGTGCCAGCTGACTACGTACTTGCTGATCTGGAAAAGTCATAGAACATCTATTTTACATTCACGAATCATCTTGTTCATCAGTCTATGTACAAAATCCCCTTGTCAATCACACGCGGCGCTTGGCCCGAACGTAAAAGTTCAAAGGCCGGATGAGCTGGAACTCAGGATCGTAATCGATGGCCTCTTGGCCGTCGCGTACGAACTCATACCGACTTACCAGCTCTGCTAGCAGGACCTTCACCTCCAGCAGGGCAAAATTGAAACCGATACAGCCGCGCGGCCCCGTCGCAAACGGTACATAGGCGCAGCGGTGGCGGTTCTTGACCTCGTCTGTGTCCCAGCGATCCGGGTCGAAGCGGAAGGGATCGCGCCAGATCTTGGGATTGGTGTGGATGGCATACAGGGCAGGCACAATGACGCTGTCAGGCGGGAGGCGATAGCCACCGGGGAGGACAACGTCGGTCTTGGTGGTGCGGCCAGGCTGGAAGGAGGCGTTGTGCAGCCGCTGCGTCTCCTTGACGAAGCGGTCCATGTACGGCAGACTGTGTGCCAGGTCCGGCGTCCAGGCTGTCTGGTTGCGCTCGCCTGCAGCGCCCACGATACCATGCTCTACCAGCTCTGCGTACAGCCGGTCCTGCGTACCCTCGTACGTGACGAGGCAGTAGATGAGCCACGACAGCAGCGCCGATGTCGTCGTGAAACCAGCCCCTGTCACAATCAGCATGTTGGCCAGGATCAGGGGCGGCGGGAAGTGCGCCCCTATCTCGTCGACCGCGTGCAGCAGGTAGTCGACGACACAGGTAGCAGACAGCGCGGCGTCGGCCATGGGTGCGTCGCTGCTGGAGGACTCGGCCATCACCGTGTCGACCTGCTCCTGTAGCAGCGAGTAGATGGTGTGCTGGACGTGGCGCAAGCGGGCCGGGTCGCCGAAGGGCAGGTGGCGATACCATTCGCCGCGGGCTGTGATTTTCTTGTTGAGCGAGAGCAGACTGGCAATGTTGGTGACGATGGGGTGCAGCGGGCTGTCAACGGCATTGAAGTGGCCGAAATCCTTGCCGAGAGAGAAGCGGCCGATGGTCTGGGATGCCAGTTTCACCATATACTGGTAGACATTCCAAGACTCGTCGCGGGCGTCCAGCTCGTCGAACACTGGTAACGACTTGCGCGCACACTCCTGCATCAGCCCCGTGTAGTGCCGCACTGCCTTGGGCCCCATGGCTGGCGGCAGGTACTTGTGCGCCAACCGCCAATTCTCTGTCTCCGTGTCACCGATGAAGATGGCTGTGTTATCTTTGACGCCCCAGAGCGGATGATCAGAGTTGATCTTCTTGGTCATGTATGCTGACTCGGCGAAGCACACTGCCGCCACTTGCGGATCGTCCGTCAGGTAGATCGTCTTACCCATGTTGGTTGTCTTGATCACGGGCCCATACTTGCGGAACAGCCGGTAGTGGTTACCCAGGTGGTCTGGAAAGATTTCATAGAAACTGCCAACAAGCGGGAGGCCTGGAGGGCCTTGTGGTGCCTGCACGGCGTTGCCATCGATACGCAGGCCGACGGGGGAGGTAGTATTCGTCGCGGCTGCGAGAACCTCAGACACCGTCGTCAGAGTATCATTGGACGCTGTGTAGAAAGACATGCCGGTAGGCTGAACGACGTGAAATACACCCCCGACGGCGCGTTGGAGGTCTTCGAACTTCCAGAGGCTGTCGACTTCCAGGCACTGCGCTGTGGTGACGGCGTCACCAACGAGGTAGAAATGACACTGCATGATGTGGAGAATAAATGTGCTTGAGGACAGCAGACAGAATTGGTCTGACAGGCACAACTTTTATATTCAAATTGAAGGCGAGAGTTGACCTTTACATCTCCGATAACTGCTTAGTGCTTGGAGACACTTAAGGGCCACCTCCGGACATTCGTGCTAACCTCGCACGAACTTCGGCCGAGGTCTCCGTCTATGCGTGCACGGGTGTTCGGAAACACCACACTTACGATGTGGACAATATTTATATAGTATGAACTGTCTCTGCGAGATTAAACAGCCTACGACACACAAACCACCATGGCGACGTTCACTCTGGATCAAGTGCAGAAGCACAACACCGCTGACGACCTCTGGATCGTCCTCCATAACAAAGGTCAATCACTTAACTCTCCTGCCTTGCAGAACCTCGAGTTAACCATCGACACAGTCTACAATATCACCAAGTATATAGAAGACCATCCCGGTGGAAAGGAAGTCCTCATTGAAGTTGCCGGCAGCGATGCCACTGAAGCTTTTGAAGAAATTGGCCACTCGGATGAGGCGCGCGAGCAGCTAGAGCCCTACTTTGTTGGCGATCTGCCTTCTGAGGTACTACGCTCACCCTAACCTCAATACATACTCTAACTTGTCTAGGAACAAACCGAAACTGTGGAGATCTACCGTCCAACCTTTGAACAGGTGTCACAGTCCGCTGCTATCGACGTGAAGAAGACCTCATGGGGATCCATCCTGCGCACGGCAAGCAAACTGGGACTTGGCGGCCTCATCGGCACAGCCGTCGTAACAGCCTATAACCGGGGCATGACGCCCTCACAGGCCCTCCAGGTCGTGCAATCGGCGCTCTCCTTCATCCAACTGCCACGCGGCACTGGTAGCGATGGCAGCAGCCACTTCTGGCTAGGTGCAGGCATCTCCAGCATCGTTCAATTCTCCGCCACAGTCGGCCTGGGCCTATGGGCGTCGACGAAGCTGGATGTACAGCAGGAGTTCACACACTACGCACCACACCGACCATCCAAGTCAGCACATCTGATGCGTCTCCCCAAGACAGTCACCACCATCTCGAGGCCGAAACCTCTCGACCCGCGACAATGGCGACCCTTCACCTTGACCCAGAAGACAGAGATCGCCCCGCACGTATACCACATCGTGTTTGCCCTGCCAAACCCCGACAGCATCCTAGGCCTCCCAACAGGACAGCACATTGCCCTACGTGCAACAATCAACGGCACCAGCGTCGCACGCTCATACACCCCTGTATCAAACAACAACGACCGCGGCCGCATCGAGCTCCTCGTGAAAGTCTACCCACAGGGCGCAATGACACAGCACCTAGCGCAGATGAAAGTGGGCGATACCATCGAGATCCGCGGCCCCAAGGGTGCCATGCAGTACTCCCCGCGGTATGCCAAACACATCGGCATGATTGCCGGCGGAACCGGCATCACCCCTATGTACCAGCTTATCCGCGCCATCTGCGAGGATCCGACAGACACTGATACGCGCGTCTCACTTCTGTATGCTAACAACACCGAGGAGGACATTTCGCTTCGCGCAGAGCTTGACAAATTTGCCCGCGATCATCCGGATAGGTTTCAGGTGCATTATGTGCTCAGTAAGCCTGGGGATGATTGGACAGGCTACCGGGGCTTTGTGACTGCGGAGATGATTCAGAAGCATTTGCCTATTGCTGGACCGGACAGTAAAATGTTGCTGTGTGGGCCGCCGCCCATGGTGGGGGCTATGAAGAAGGCGTTGTTGGGTTTGGGATGGACTATGCCGGGCGCGGTGGCGAGGGCTGGAGATCAAGTGTTTTTGTTCTAGTAGCTTAGCTGAATAATTCGATTTTAAAAATACGTTTCTTTCTTGCATCCATAGAATTACCGAATCAAAAAGCCGCTTAGCCGCTTCGCCGCGCTTAGTAGCCACTTCTTCCTATTCAACCATATCGCTAGTATAGCAAAGATAACTTCACTTCCTTCCCTAGTCAGTCCTACATTAGTATCACAATCCCATCAACTCATAAAAGCTGCCAATACAGCTGTTGATCTATACAGACCTAGCGTCAAAATCACTTCCTCGCTACTCCACAAGTAAACACCCGGCTACTTGTCTCTGAGGCCTGAATACCATTTCCCTTCCCCATAAACTAAGTAGTTTCGTCACTTCCAGTAGTGACTTTGTAATCAAGTACATATAATGTGCTTTCTTTTTGAATTGAGCCTAGCCTAATGTCAAAATTATACAGAAATTACCAACACCTATGATGTAGAATAGATGAGCCTTCCTTCCTTCCTTCCTTTACCAATACATCATTGCAGTCAGTCAACTTCCCCCCCACCACCCCCCCAAGTCTATTATTCTAAAGGCAGTATAATCCGGCCTCAGTATCCCACACTAAACTGCACCCAGGACCCTCCAACACCCCCAAACTCATCCGGCAAACCGGCATACCAACAGAACAAACCTCCTCAAAACTATCAATCTAGAATACTGGACGGGCCGATAACCGGTATCCCCATATAATCTGGTTAACTATACGTGGACTGGTTTGTGGAGCTCTAGTTATGGGAATTTGGTTCTGGTTCTAACTGGCATATAACTATCTCCGAAGTGTATCCGTTCCGAGTCCGAGGGTCTCCGAGAGGTTCCGTGGCGTGTCCGATGGGTTTGGGGGTTCGGCTTCCCGGCATCGGGAGTGTATATGCTATTTACTACCTTTTGAAGCAGATGTTTGGGAGGTTGGAGAAGAGAAGAGTAGTAGTTTTGGGTCGTGGTACTGGACAGGATTCTTACTGGTAGAGGGTAATTTAGTATATAATGTCCTCCTCCCACAGGTAGATGATTTTCCTGTGCTGTGCCCTATCGAACACATTTATCTACTATTTCATAGATCTGCACTTGTACTACTTACTAAATCTCATTGTCCAATCTACTACAACAAAAATATACAATGTCTACAACTACAACTATCCCCCACCCTTCCAAAACTCGCCCCATCGTCATCATCGGTGCTGGCGTCCTGGGCCGCCGTATGGCCGCTGTCTTCTCCTCCGCCGGCTACAGCGTGCACATCAACGACCCATCGCCTTCAGCTCTCGAATATGCAAGAAACTACGTCTCAACGCACCTTCACGAATTTACTACCCATACCCCAAAGTGTCCTCCCCCTCCAGGCCAAATCTCAACCTTCACCTCCATCCCCGAAGCAGTGTCCACAGCCTGGCTCGTCATCGAAGCTATTCCCGAGAACCTCCCTCTCAAGCAATCTCTCTTCGCCGACCTCCACGCTCACAGTCCCTCAGACTGCATTCTCGCATCTAACAGCAGCTCCTTCAAGTCCCGCCTCATAGGGGCCCATCTACCCCCGTCACGACGAACCCTTCTCCTCAACATGCACTTCACTATGCCGCCGGCTATTCGTACCGTGGAACTCATGACCTGCGGGGATACAGATGAGCGGGTATTCCCTATGCTAAGTGGGGTGCTGACTGAGTGTGGGGTTATCCCCGTGACGGCGAGGAAAGAGTCCACCGGTTTTATATTTAATCGGCTCTGGGCGGCGATTAAGCGTGAAATACTGATAATCCTGGCGGAGGGGGTGAGTGAGCCAGCTGAGATTGATCTGTTGTGGAGGGAGATGTTTGGCCAGAGAGAGAGTTTGCCGCCGTGTCGGTTGATGGATGCAGTGGGGTTGGATACGGTGGCTAATATTGAGGAGAATTATGTGGAGGAGAGGGGTCTGGATGGGATTCTGACGGTGAATTGGGTGAGGGAGAAGTTTGTGAAGACTGGCAGAGTGGGGAGGAAGGCAGGAGGGTTGGGGGGATTGTATCCGCCGGAGTTGGAGGTGGATGGGGAGAAGAAGGAGGAGGAGGGAGAAAAGCCTCTGCTCTACCTTCTTGATGTTGGGCTGGGAGCGAATACTCCTGATATCGAGAATATTCCTGTGGCTGGGAGGATACTGAAGTTCCAGCCGGGCAGGGCTGGTACTGGCACGCCCGTCCCCATCGTCATGGGCCAGTCTCTCCCTGATGGTATTGATGTGTCCCAGACGGCAGGACGCATCTTCTGGACGAACATGGGACGGTCGACATCCACTCATGACGGCTCCGTGCACTCAGCCACACTAGATGGTCAGGATATATGCACCCTACTCCCAGCCGGGAAAGTGCATACACCCAAGCAGCTTGTTGTCGATGATACAACGCAGCATGTGTACTTTTGCGATCGCGAAGGGATGGGCGTGCATCGAGTGCGGTTTGACGGGTCCGGGCATGAGGTGCTGGTACAGACAGGAGCACTTGACAGTCCCGCCCACCGCGGAGACATGACCCGGTGGTGTGTGGGAATTACATTGGACCGAAAGAATGGACATGTGTATTGGACGCAGAAAGGGCCAAGTAAGGCTGGGAAGGGCCGGATTTTCCGTGCTGGTTTGGAGATGCCAGCTGGCCAGACAGCGGAGAGTCGGTCTGATATTGAACTGGTATTGGAAGGATTACCAGAGCCGATTGACTTGGAACTAGATGAGGAGGAGGGATTTCTGTATTGGACGGATCGGGGGGAGCATCCGTTGGGGTGTTCGCTGAATAGGGTCAAGATTGTTAGTGATAGCGGTAAGGTGATGGATGAGTCGAGGAAAATCCTGGCGCGGCATTTCAATGAGCCTATTGGGTTGAAGTTGGACAAGAAGGGGAAGAAGGTATATGTTACTGATTTGGGAGGAAGCTTGTATATTGTGAACTTGAAGAATGGGGAGAAGAAGGTGGCATGGAAAGATGAGGGGTGTTATACTGGAATTGCATTGTTAGTGTAGTAGAAGAGTTTTGACTATTTTATGTGTTCGACAATAGAGGGTTTGGATGCTTTTCTCAATGTATTCGTTGAAGTCACTTCCGAGGAAAAATCGTCGCATACTAATGTTTGCTTGGAGACGATGGGGTTCGTCGCTAGATCGGGACATGAGTCACCAAGGGAGAACTATACACAGTCGGACGATTCGATGACTCACGTCCTGTCTTAATGTGGCTAGAGAGCTCAGGCTCTAGGCGCACGTCGGGCGCAACAACCTCCGCAGCTCATCTGTCTGCCTAGCCACATTGGTACCCTTCGAATCATGGTGACTACAGAGGGAGTTGATTTTTCTTTATTTACATTGTAATTCCCACACTTACCTACACATATCTACACATTCCATTGTGCCTCTCTTACTTGTCCTAAGCCTAATTTATTATTTCTATGGAGAAGGCATTTCACAATATACTTGGGGAAAATAGCGATATCATGAGTGTCAAGCCATTCACTCACTCGCACTCCTCACCTCCCTTCGGGAAAATCTTCCGCATCACATAATACTTCCGGAGAATGAGTAAATTCACTTTGATACGACAGTTCCAGATTCCTGGCATATGAAGGGATGTTAAGTTTTCTGTTGTGTTTCATTTCAACCTTGGATACGTGACAGGAAAGTGATCTTATCTTATCAATCTAATCAGTACAACCTTATCAGCGGCAGGAGAATGGGTTTGTTGCTTCTCGTGCGAGAGATTCTAGGTTGATTGTTCTGCCCCATTTTCTTTTATGTAAGAGTATGGGGTTGGTGTTTTACGTTCTAGATTCGAATATGCTTAAGAATTTCTTGGAAGGGCGGCTTATGTGCCACTGTTTCCCCAGGGAACGTGCACTTTCTCGCTTACTTTTTAGCTTGGATTGTTGGACAGTTGGGAGCGCTGGTTGATTAAAAAGGATTAGCAGCAGGATCGCAGGCACTCAAATTGTTAAAAGACTGCTTGCTTGGTTTGGGCCCTAGATTTACTATTTTGCCTGCTTATAGATCCTCAATCGAAGTAAGTTAAGGCTTTCGGCCTTATGATTCATGCATGACAGGTGTTGTGGCCCGACGATGCGGTGTAGGGCTATACTAGTTGGTTGCATCATTTACTTCCAATTATCGTCATTCTTGGCTACACCACAAGAAAGGATTGCATACGTCTGCAACCCCTCCCGCTCTTTAAGAGAAGCCACATCCCGCGCTCCCGGACCCTGAGACCCTGAACTAAAATACGATCACGTCGTGAACAGTTCCACAGCGGACCGACGCAAGTCAGATGAGTTCGTGATATACTATGTGTGCGTGGAGTGGCTGTTCAGTGTTACCGCCTGGATGATGTCGGCAGACTCAACACTAGCACTAGGTGCTTGTCAAGCGTTCCCCGGGCTACTGCTTATTCGAGACGAGTGACACAGGTCTTTTACTAGGCGAATTGACACTACTAGGAAAACCTTGACTGACATCTCCGCGGATACTGCAGCTGGCTGAGAAATCATTATCAGATTTTGATCTTCTGGTTTTATTCTTCCGTTGTCAGGGTGTCCCAGCAGCAGGTCGCTGCTTAGGGCAAGCGGGTCACCTGAGCGACAGGGCGGAACCGGTGCCAAGGAGGGACTAGGCCTCGGCTGGCGTAGTCAATCACGCAAGCCGAGCTGGAGATGTCGTGATCCCAGCACGTGATTTTTTGCGGCGGCGATTTTTTTGAAACGCGGCGGACGACCAAGGAAATCGTGTTTGACTGGTATGTTTCAAACCCGTTTTGCCGGCTCGGCCTGACATGTACAAGAAGGATCGGAACAAACTTTCTATCTGAGAAATGTCCACGCATGCGATTGACATCTCGCATACGCTGGTGCTTTACTTAAACGGCAACTATTCTGTTGTCGCCCCTGAAAATCATGACTTGTTCTGGGCTCCGTAGACCCAGCGGGGGAAATTATGTGGCTTTCAACATGAGGTTGATGACGACGATTGGGGGGGGCAGCGATTATCCCCCGTGGTTACGAGGGCCGCCCCGTATCTCCGAGGAGAGCCCATCCGCCATCGGAGGTACAAACGTAGTTCCAAGTTCAAGTATAGAATAGAGGCGTCGGCTTAAGCGCCCGCCCTTCTAGAAGGCCCTAAAAATAGAGAACTTATGAGGATAGCATGCTGGAGACAAGCGATGGCGCCATCGCGCTGGAATTGAGCAATTGCGAATGCGACGTGTGTGCAGCCTCATCGGGGGGGAGGAAAAGAAGGACAGACAGACGTACGACACAAAGGCATACGTAGACGCTCTTCGTACCAAGAGTCCGACAGCTCCACCACCTTTCGACGAGACCGCAGGACAGATCCCGATGGTTGATTTGGCTGGAATGGAGAACTTGACGGTCGTTGGAGAAAGCATATTGGTCATCGCTGGAGTCCCTCAATCTCCTGAATTGCTCGAATTGGATCATTGCCTTGGTTGCTCCGCTGTTCCCCTCTTGACCCCTTCCTGAACTTTTTTTTCCCTTTCCACTCTTCATAAACTCCATTCTTCTTCCTTCTACCCCCCTCCACTCTTCTCTTTCTTCTTTATAATCCTCTGGGACCCTCCAGACCCTCTCCTGTCCTTCCTTTCTTTTCTCATCACATCTTTGCTTGAGTGGAAATCCATCCCTCATCATCCTTTCACAATGGCCAACTCTCCCCACGGTGGTGTCCTTAAGGACCTTCTCGCCCGCGATGCTCCCCGCCACGACCAGCTGGCTGCTGAGGCGGAGATTCTCCCTGCCCTCACTCTCACTGAGCGCCAGCTCTGCGATCTGGAGCTCATCATGAACGGTGGTTTCAGTCCTCTGGAGGGTATGTTGCCAATCATCCTACTATCTCCGTTCTGGTTGCCCGCGACTATCCGTCCGCTTGCAACCGCCGCGGGGTGAAATCGTCAGTCTTGGCTAACTCCGGGCGCAGGCTTCATGAACCAGAAGGACTTCGACGGGTATGCTCCGATTTCTCAAACCCCATCAATCTACGCCAGTAGTCCTCGAAGCGACACTAGATTAACAGGAAGAGGACCTGTTCAACAGGCGAAAGTATTTGGGGGACATTTAGCTAACATCGGTTTTCGTTCAGTGTTTGCGAGAACTGCCGTCTTGCCGATGGCAACGTTTTCTCTATGCCCATCACCCTCGACGCCTCCCAGAAGACCATCGACGAGCTCAAGCTCAAGGCCGGCTCTCGCCTCACCCTGCGCGATTTCCGTGACGACCGCAACCTGGCCATCCTGACCATCGACGACATCTACCGCGCTGACAAGTGAGTGGAGCCCCTCTTTCCTCTTTTCCTTGTGAATTTTTCCGTACGAATGGGAATCGCGGGACCTTGGCGATCGCTATATCTCTGACTTGAACGGGGCGTTCTTGAAACGAGAGATTGGCATCGCCGGCCTTGGTTTCCCACGGGCGGAGTTCACTAGCCGTCGGGGATTTTGCAGATAGTGGGTCTCGATGACGCGGATGGGCTAACGATGTGCTTTTCACCCCCTAATTTAGGCAAAAGGAAGCCAAGCTGGTCTTTGGCGGAGACCCGGAACACCCTGCCATTAAGTACCTGAACAACACTGTCCAGGAGTTCTACATTGGTGGAAAGATCGAGGCTGTCAACAAGCTCAACCACTACGACTATGTCGCTCTTCGCTGTATGTCATTGCCCGTGCGCGATCCTTGCGACCGCCTCCCGATTCATGTACTGACCGCGCGGGCCTCCCAATTTAGACACTCCCGCGGAATTGCGTGTCCACTTCGACAAGCTCGGCTGGTCCCGAGTTGTCGCTTTCCAGACTAGGTACGTGTGGCCGAGACCAGCTATAGAGCACCCGTTATGATGCGCGCGCGACCTTACGACTAACGGCCCTCTCAGAAACCCCATGCACAGAGCTCACCGTGAGCTGACCGTCCGTGCCGCTCGCGCCCGTCAGGCCAATGTCCTGATCCACCCCGTCGTTGGTCTCACCAAGCCCGGTGACATTGACCACTTCACCCGTGTCCGTGCCTACCAGGCCCTCCTGCCCCGCTACCCCAACGGAATGGCGGTCCTGGGTCTCCTGGGTCTGGCTATGCGTATGGGTGGTCCTCGTGAGGCCATCTGGCACGCTATCATCCGTAAGAACCACGGTGCCACTCACTTCATCGTTGGTCGTGACCACGCCGGTCCCGGTAAGAACTCCAAGGGTGAGGAGTTCTACGGTCCTTACGATGCTCAGCACGCCGTCGAGAAGTACAAGGACGAGCTCGGCATTGAGGTCGTCGAGTTCCAGCAGGTCACCTACCTGCCCGACACCGACGAGTACCGCCCCAAGGACGAGGTCCCCGCTGGTGTCAAGACCCTCGACATCTCCGGTACCGAACTCCGCAACCGCCTCCGCACCGGTGCTCACATCCCCGAGTGGTTCTCCTACCCCGAGGTTGTCAAGATCCTGCGTGAATCCAACCCCCCTCGTGCTTCCCAGGGTTTCACCATCTTCCTTACCGGTTACATGAACTCCGGCAAGGACGCCATCGCTCGTGCCCTGCAGGTCACCCTGAACCAGCAGGGTGGACGCTCCGTCACTCTGTTGCTTGGTGACACCGTCCGCCACGAGCTCTCCTCCGAGCTGGGCTTCAGCCGTGAGGACCGCCACACCAACATCCAGCGCATTGCCTTCGTCGCCGGTGAGCTCACCCGTGCCGGTGCTGCCGTCATTGCTGCCCCCATTGCTCCCTACGAGGAGTCCCGCAAGGCTGCCCGTGAGGCCGTCGCTGGCTCCGGTGGCAACTTCTTCCTCGTCCACGTTGCTACTCCCCTGGAGCACTGCGAGAAGACCGACAAGCGTGGCATCTACGCCAAGGCCCGCCGTGGCGAGATCAAGGGCTTCACTGGTGTTGATGATCCTTATGAGGCTCCTGCTAACGCCGATCTCACTGTTGATGTCTCCAAGCAGAGCGTCCGCAGCATTGTCCACGAGATCATCCTCATGCTTGAGAGCGAGGGCTACTTTGACCGCAACTAGATTAGCGTAGGCGCTTGGGAAAATATTGGATTTTATTTTGCGTGATACAGGTCGGATTTCGGAACCCTGGGAGGTTTTAGAGGATCTATTGCTCTATAGAGAGATTTTGAAATAATATTTGATTCCCCAATACAACTTCGGAGATTGTATATCAAGAAAATTCTTTCTTTCGTGAAGTCTTTGTAGTGTGTCTGTCTCCTTAGGCCTTAGTTAATTCCCTGGTAATTAATACTGTCAACTGGTGGGTTCAGACGGGCCGACCTGCAAACCACGCAAACACGCACCTGCACCTGACTTGGGTTGTTCTTCCGCCGACGACATCGTGACCCGTTTCTAGCACCAGCAGCTCTGCGACAAGCATCACAGAATGCTACCCCATCGCATTCCAATGCCTCGAATACCGGGGTCAGGTCGCTTGCTGCGACCTCCCATTCTACGCAGCGCCCGCTATCCCTCCCGCTCCTTCACCCAACAGTCTCGTCGACAAGTCATCTCCCCGCCTTTAGGTCGGCCTCAGCTACCTTTCCTCACATCCCCGGCAGGCAGTCGACCTCTTCCGCCCTTATCCTTACATCTCCGACAACATTTTGCGCGACTGGTATCGACCGAGAGTCGTGACTACTATAGGCGACGCATTTCCAATGGACTCAAAATCGGTCTTTCATTCTACGCCATGCTGGTGTTGTTCCAGGTGATAAAGTTGGGCGTATACCAGGAGGACATCGAACACAAATGGCCAACACCGCCGGAATGGTCTTGGAAGAGTCGGTGGTGCTTGCGCTCGGCACAGGCACTGCAGCATCCTGAGCAGATCGGCAAGCTCATGACCAATTGGCCCATGGTTGCGGGATACCTGAAAGATCTGCTGGAGCGACTGGAGGATCCGGAAGGCGAAGGAAAGGGCATTATGGAGCAAGAAGATGGAGGATTTCTGGTCGAAGGTGTTGGGAAAATGGGATACGATGTTTCTGCGAAGAGTGAGCCGTGGAGACGGGGCTACTTCCAGGCTCTGATGGGAGCTGCAAAGGCCGCGGAGAGTCTGGAGGGCTGGTTGACCGATCGCAAACAGCGTATCTCTGCTCCTGCGGAGTATGTTGTTGGCCCTTCGAACCCTCGCCCAAGGCCGATGCCCGCTGGACAGCAAGCTCCTCTAGAGGAGAACTGCGAGGCTGCTTCTCCTAGTCCGGAGAGCTTCTACATGAAGATCCTGACGACGCGGGGCTTCGACACAAGACAAAAGGTGGAGGCAGCGCTTTCATATGCGGACTGGCTCGATTACAAAGGATTGAAGAGTACTTCGCGCGATATGTACAGCTGGGCTATGGATATCGCGGCCGCCGGATCGTCCGTGGATGCCACAAAAGTCGTAGATGTGAAGACAGGCGTCTTGAAGAACGACAGCAAGTTGTTGCCATCTGAGAACATCATCCGTGTGTCCACAGCCCTCGCCGTTCACCACGCCAAACAGGGCGACCTGCCTAATGCGCTGTCCATCTTCACCTCCGTGCTGAAGGCCCGTCGGTCCCTTCCCGCAGCTTCATCCGACTCGGCTCTCCCGTTCTTCCCCTCTCGCGCACCCTCGGGCAATGACCCCTTCCGCGCCCTATTCAATTCTCTCAAAACCGTCCTCGTCCCCGTGGAGTACCCGCCCCCTCTACCGTCAGGCGACGAACCTCCTCAACGAACCCCCACTTCCGTCTGCGACGAAGCCGGCCTCATGACCTACATCGGTGAGATCATCTACGCCTCCTCTTCCAAGGAAGGTGGTCTAGCATGGACCCGCGACGCTGTGGACTTGGCCGAGGCTACTATCTTCGAGCTCGGCACTTCCGAGGAACTCCGCGAGCCTCGCGACCGCTGCGCAGACTGTCTGCGCGTCGGTATCGGAAACTGGAAGACCATGGTCTCCCAGCTGATCAAGCAAGCCGAAAAGGATGAGCAAGAGACCATCGAGAAGGCCAAGAAGGCTTGGTATGGAGGCCAGAAGCAGATCGAGGCCAAGACTCTCGAGAGGAAGAGATGGGAAGCCGAACGCTTGATCCTCGATGACCGGACGAGAAGACTCCGCGACTTTGTGGACGACGATACGGCCTTGAAGGGAATTGCGCCCAATAGCTCGCTTTTCACTTAGGCGTAGTGTCTGGTAAATCTTCCTGGTTTGTCTGGTGTCATTTTGTCGAATCAATGCATGGAATCGAGGAGTTGAGGCGAGGACATCTAATCATCATCATCTATCTATCTATCATCATGAATAAGCGCAATGGGTTGTCAGGGATAGGGTAATTTCTCTTCTCTGTGTATAATTTACAAGTTTCTTCAAAATGTACTTTGAAATACCAAAAGCTAGTCATTATATTCTCAATCCTGTATACTTCATTTACTCCATCCAAGATCCAAGCTCACATAGGACCTACACCCCCTCGACCCATTGAGATAACATCCCTGATTCTCATCTCACCTTGATAAGAGCATTGAAGGAACAAAGTATCACAACAACAGGTTGTGTAGTGTAATGGTTATCACTCTGGATTCTGATTCCAGCAATCCCGGTTCGATCCCGGGCACGACCTTTTTTGCTTTGTTCATATTATCTACTTCTCCATTATGCGAGTCGCATTTAATGTTATCGATTGATTGTGCTTTGATTTTGATTCTATTTTATTCTATTTATTAGTTTTTTTCGTTGTTCGTTTGTTTCTTTCCAGTTGGATGGTATCCAGAGTCATATTTATTCGCGTTTACTCGTAGATATGTATCAAGGGATTATCGAAGGTGATGATGCAACTACTACTGTCCTGGGGTGGGTGCTTTGGACTGACTATAGTGGTACTGAAATTGTGGCAGTTAGATATTTGGCTGTACTTGGAAAAGGTATACATGGGTTACTAGTAATGGCCTGGTCCTGTTAATAATGGTATGGGGCTTGGTACTATGGAGCAGATAGAGATGGCAAGCGATTTATATAATGGGAAATCACTATTATGATACTAGTAGTATCGGCCAGACTACTAGTATTATGGCAAGCTAATCACCATGGATCTAACTGCACAGTACTAGTAATCCGGAACTGGGCTTTTTCCTAAGGCCATTCTATTTGTCGCTCTAGACTATAATTCCATTTACACCTACAAGGCTATTCTTATTACTGGTATAAATGATGCTGCAAAATGCCAAGTCGAGATTCGGGAATATGTACTAGATTAAATTAAAAATACAACTGCAGCCTCCTGGTAGAAAGAACATGGTATTTTAGTCACCACCGACAACACTTCCACTGGGTAATGTGATCTCAAAGTCGTCAAAGTTTAAAGTGTAATTGCCGATCACACCGGAGGGAGTGAGGTCAACGGTGAATTTGTGGCTCTTGGCGTCCGAGTAGTCATCGGACAGGTAATCTTGGATGTTGCTTTCTGAGAACTCCGCCGCGGAGAGGGTGCCTGTTTCCTCTAGGATGTAGAGGACAGCGACACGGGCGAAGTCAAGCACTTCTGTTGTGACGGTTGTCGAGTTGGAGGATGAAGAAGTAGTTGCAGTCGTACTCGAACTAGAGGTGGAAGTTTGCGTGGCTGAGGACTCGTGGTTTGTCTTGGTTGCGGTCGCGGTTGCAGTTGCGGTTCCAGTACTGCTTGGTGGATCGTCATCGAAGACGATACCGTGCGCTGTAGCGACAGAGTCGCGGGCTGCAAGAGCTTGCGTGGGAGTACGTTCTGATAAAGCTGAGCTGGGAGAGTGCTCGACTTTGGCTAGCAGGTGACTGGAGATTGAGGGCTCCTCGAGGGACGAGTCAGACAGAGCACGGCGGGCTTTGCTGCTGCTTGTTGATACGCTGGAGAACGAAACAAGGGTGTTTTCCGTCGTGCAGGACACATTGCTCTGGCTGAATAGGGCCATGATCGTCACAGCATCAAGTGCGATGCTGTAGTTTTGCTGCGCGTACTCAAACAGGCGAGGAAGCTCGCTGCCCATGGTGGCGTTCTTACCATCGACTTCAGTGGTGACACAGCTGGCATCGCCAGAAATTGTACAGCGAGATCCGGTATAGCCGTTTGCACACACGCAGGAGCAAATACTACCGCTTGAGACACTGACGCCGCCATTTTCACATGGGTTAGTTGTGGCGCAGCTCGTACCACTCGACTTATGGCGCACCACGAGCAGACCCACGGGGATGAGGATGGCGGCCAAGATGACAATGATGATAACGACGCAAATAAGGGCAAACAGCCACGGGGGTAGTCCGCAGCATCGACGTGGTTGTTTCGGTGCGGCCTTTTCTTGATCATCACCATCTGCCCGTGGTGGTTCGTTGGAGTGAATCTGATGCAGCGTGGACCTCCTGAAGAAGAAAGGCCAAGACGAGTGACCTCCCTCAGGAGTTGCAGCCGGCGGGGGGAACGACGCCAAGATGCTCTTGATTGATCCTGACTTGCGTTTGGCGTCATCTATAAACACTGGTTAGCCTTTGTCTGACAATGGCACTTATGGCCAAACTTACATTGGAATCTGGAACCACCTCCGCCATTCAATAAATCATTTCGACTCGCAGTCCGGCCATGCTCTAGATTCGAGGCAAGTCTTGTCGCACGTCGAATGAGGTCAGGCAAACTCGTAAGGCTCCCTCGAGCCTCTGCGTCACGAACAGCACTCATGTTGAGACGTGGAGGCCGGCGGCCACCTGGGCGTTTGTCGCTCATGGTTGGCGCAGCCCTGGGAAGAGCTCCGATCTCCTTCTCCAAACCCCCATTGTCAACGTATGGACGAGCTAAGGCAGGATGTTGAGTGCTGACATCCAAGACGATGGGTGCTTTTTCCAGGTTGAAGTGCGCAGACCCTGTTGAGCTGGACGAAACAGAATCTCTCCGATCGGGCCCTATAGAAACTTCTTTCAGGATAAACTCCGTGCCCGTAGTCCCGGACGTAGTCGGTCTAGCAGACACTGGGGTCCTCTCTGAGGGCGGTACTGGCGAGCTAGCATTGGATTTTTGAATCGTGCGTAAGGAAGGTTTTCCTCTGGTCCCGACGCTGGCTTGCCTGAGGAGCGTAGCCGTAGCTACTCCGGCTTGGTGAGTAGAATGTCTAGAGGCATCATCGTCGGATTCGCCGTCCAGATACGTGCCCAAGATTTCCGATTCTGCCTGTGCTGAATACCAGCTAGGTGGATATGGCTGGGCAGAGCCGTAGTGATCTTGCGAAATGGTTGGGCTATCCGGTAATTCCTCCGGAATAGGCGAAACAGACGAGGCGCGCTGTCGTGCCGCAGGCACTGGAGGAGCAAGGCTAGCGGTCTTCTTTGGCGCGCCCCCTGGCGCAACACGCTGCTGTGGGGGAAGCGGATGAGGAACTGAGGGAAGTTCAGTGATCGACGAGACGGTGGAAATACCTGACTGTCGAAAGAGGTCGTCTGTGGCGACGGAAACGCGAGGTGTTGAACCTGCAACACTGTCTGGGCTAGGCGGCCGAGGAATAGGGATTCTGATGGCCGGACGCGGGCCTGACGGGATGGGGAACGGCTGAGAAAAGGAGGGAACTGGACGTTTGATGTTCAACGGGCTAGGTGCTGGTGGGACATCGGACATGCTTCTCTCCGAGTAGACCGAAGGGGACGGGCAATCCGGACGGGGTGGGCGCACAGGCGGAGGCCCTTTTGGAACGACCAAGGTTGCGTGAGGGTTAGCTAGAGTCGGCGGCAGAGGGGCGTTGTCGGGCAGAGGCCATTGTGTCATATGGGCTGGATTAATGCGGAATGAGGGCGCTGGTTCCTCTGGCGCTCTCTCAGGACGCTTTCCGGCCTGAAGCAACTCCCGCGCTCTTTTGACTGATCCTTTTCGCGCAACGTCCCCATCTGGCTGGGGCCCAGAGCCTGCGCTTTCAGCTTGGGGAGCCATGTGATATCAGTGCTAGATTGTAGAGTTGCTAGCAGTCATAGGAAACTTTTGCACAATACGGAAGTAAGACCGGCCAGCGCATAGGATGGAAGTCGATATAAGTGTTAGTAGTGGAGATATTTTTCTTCAACAACGGAGAGCAGGTCGATGCGCGAAATCCAGCTCGACTGGGTATGAGACGAAAGTCAAAAGCAGATGCAGGAAAATAGCGAAACAAGTCCGAGATCATCAAATTTTTAGAACTGTCGGACGCTGTGCAACAGTCTAGGCTTGAAGCAATGGGCTCAGAATTCAATCAAATGAAAGTGGTCGACAACAAGAGTCGCAATGGCACTCAATGCCTCTGGAGGGAATGAGTAAGTCGATGCTACAATCTCAGACATCATAGAAAGCCAGATCAGACGCTTGCATACCGCACAGGAAGAATAAAAATAAGGTCTTTTGTTCAAAAGAAGAATGAAGGAAAGTTGACCCAGGTCAGAGAAGTATAATATCAGACCCCCAAGGCTCAGCGAAAGCTTTGGCTGTCCGTGAAACCCCTGAACGCATAGTTAGACACTTGTTAGTTACACCTGATTACAGGGGGAAAGAAACACTGTCGGACTTACGGAGTCATAAATCAGACAAAAAGAATGACAGGGAACAAAAACGAAAGAGCTTCTAGCCCTTACTTTGGGGGAAAGAGCGAACGACTGGAGAGCAGAAAGAAAGAGAACAACCCCAGTGTCGCGTCAAAACAGACACAGTCTCAGTCCTTTGGGCGATAGCGCCTCACACGGATGGGAAAGCAAGGCCAAGGGTTTTCCAGCACCCCGGGCGAACCAAAAGTCAGACGTTGATATTAAAGTGCTTCATTTCCGTCCTATGCGCAGGCATTAGGACCGGATAAGGGCGCAGACGTTTTAGAGTCGGACCAGTTCAGTCACAAGTGGAGTTGATCCAGCGCCAATAGCGCGGGGACAGGCACGGAAAGCCGTTTGTGACAATGCTGGCTACTATTAAGAGACCCAGCGCGCGATACCCAGCCTCCCACGTAAACAATGCATTTAAAAGGTGGTTGACCAGCCAGACATCCTGAGCTGAAGCCGCTTCGTTTGGGCGACAGTCAAGGTGACGAATAGCATCCCCTACCACGGCTACCAACCTCATATGCATGATAAATTCCCTGGTTTTCCCTTCACCATTTCCAGTGTACGGAGTCTGCATGCAGACGGCAAGCGGAGTCCCATGAGTCGCAATGCCAGGCTACCCAAGAGGGGGACAGGGTAGGCGAGGGCCGTCGATTGGCTCGAAAATGAGGATACTGAATAACCGGAGAAGCTAAAAGCTGGCGGGTCAAGACCCGACCTTGACTGTGCGCCAGGCCATTGGTCAGGAACGGAACGACCAAGAGGATGGCGGATGGACTAGGTCTCACCTTGAACAGGAGTACCGCTCCTCTACGGCCCTGGGATTTCAACATGAAACCGTCGACGAAGCTCCTCCCGTGTGCAGCGACCAATAAACGAGCCGAACAAGCGAGCGAGGCCTGGTCATTCAGCGCAGACCATCCGCGAGTCGCATACGATCCTGGCTCGGGTAGCTCCACTGTATATCAGCGCCTTCAAACTAACCGAGTCTCACGACCGTTATAGATTGGTGATAGTGACGAAGCGAGCAATCTCAATCAAAGCTGGCGATGGCGCCTTTTCCCGATTGCACATTTTTCTCTCTCGACTATCGGATTCGAAGGAAGGATACCCGTAAAGCCCAGCAATTGCGCCGGTTGTCAACTAGCACTCTTAGATCGTAGAACCCGTCTCGTTGTCCGTCGGGCAGAAAACTCATTGCGGTTTAGTGAGTGAGCTCCGGAGATTAAAAGCACAATAGTCGGAATACGGGAATAGATTAAGCGGGTAAACATCATATGAGGACCTGGACGGCCGGTGGGCGGGATAATAATAGTATCCTCCTATTTCGTTCATGGTCTGTGAGGGCAGTCTAGAAGAATATGTGAGATGGTCAGGATAGGAAATCCATCCGGAGGGTAAAAGGCAAGAGGCAGAGTGGCAGCGAAGGGAGGAGAGGAGGGAAGCCTTTGGAAAGCGACTGGGATGCGAGGCTCAACGGCCAGCCATCCTGCAGCCACTCCTGCAACTGCAAGTCTGCAACAACAACCACCCCCGTTTCCACTCGAGAAAAAGCCGACGTTTGTCTGACAGGGGAGTTCGTTGGTACCTTAGTTCTTTTCCCATCAAATGCTTGGTCAATCTGTCGAAATTGCAAAAATTGGTTCGGGCCATAGACAGAGTGGGTATGGTCTATGGGATGGTGTATCTAGTCTGTCAACAACTACTCCATCCTACCTATCCAGTCAGTTAGTATACCCGCCCATCTGGTAAGTAATTAATGCTCCCTGGTCAAATGCGCTGGACCTTCCAAGGCAGAAATAAAAATAGACTCTGGTGGAATTATGTACCGAGAGTGGGTGCATCTGTTCTTCTATCCCATATTGCTCTTCATTTATTTTCTTATCAACTGCCGTAGCTTGCATGTAGTCAGTCTATTTATATGCACAAGTCTAGAATTTACAATATGGACTGGCTACTGCCTGAGGCACGATCCTGGCGACAGGCAGGAAACTGATCCCAGCTTGAGCCTTTCACATCGCTTCAATCACCACTACCACCACCACCACTACCTTACTTCTGGCGCATGGTGGCCTAGAAGAGGCCCCTTGCGAGCACCACCAGCCTCTCTCAAACCTGGCTCAGCTCATTCCGCACTCGATGAACTTCCTTCTCCACGATGCGCATCTCAACCATGACACTAGCGAGTTGGGGAAGGCGACTCTCAACGGCTTCGGTGAAGGACTTTTGGGCGCTGCGAAGATAAGGGGGTACCAGGATCCCGTACCAGTGGATCGGGTCCGAAGAACGAAACTTCTTCTTTTTCGATCGCTTGGGCTTATCATCCGCATCGGGCTCTGTTTGGAGGGTCTCGGTTGTGGTTGAGAGCTCATCAGCTTGGGTACCTCCCTCTTCGCGTTGTGGCCGATCTTCCTCAGGCGAATCGGCATCTGATTCGGGCTTCTCGTCCGTGTCGGATTCGTCCTCTGAATGTTGGACGGTAACTGATTCGATCCCAAATATACTGGAGTTGGAACCGCTATGTTCGGTGTCAGTCGGCGGTAAGTGGTCCTTCTCCGTTGCGTAGCGTTCCTCAGCCAGGTTGGTAGGAGGTTGTAGAGTCCTGATCAGGATGAAACCAGTTAGCACCGCGTCTTGGAATGGTAACAAACATATACCGGACTCACACTCTTCTTGTCGCCTTCATGCGCTCATCATAGTAATCTGCCCCATAGTGTCGACCCGGTGGACAAGTATAGTTGGCTTGGGCAAGAGAGAAAAACCCCTGGTGTTGTTCTCAGTATCGCTTACCGCAACATAGCCTCAAGCTTGCTATGGCGAAGTGACTTACCGACGAGAGCTTCGACCCTAGCTCAGCTTGCAACTTCTGATGCTGATCTAAAAGGTGCAGATACCGCTCCAATAGATTGTCTAGCGACTGCAGCAAGTCCTCCGGGGCATCTGCTACAGGAGCTTGCTTGGGTTGGGAATCCGGAGCTGGTGAAGCTGAACGGGAAGCGGGCGGAGTAGGGATTTGCGCCATTGGGATCTGAAGGTGAACACAGCGAGCGATCTGCAGCGCATGGACACTTTGTCCAGCAAGAAAACAGTTTAATTGCGAGTGAAGGCTTCAACCGTGGTTGTTGGCGAAGAGCGGAGCCATTCTGGAAGCCGAGGGGAAGATCCCCCGTGGAGGTCGGCCGGCGAGTCCGATAACTCCGTCATCGCGCCTCCGAGCCCAAACGCAAAAGAATTTCCCGGAGAGCCTGCCAGCGATTATCCCTTCAACGCTCCGCTTGCATCCCCATCCGGAAGCACCTGTTTTTATTTATATATTCTGCTTGTCAGAATAACCTTATAACGACTCTTGCTGGGATAGAACCCCTGGTCTAGTTGACTGTTGAGGCGACTCGACTCTTGACCGGTACGCCACCTACTTTGCGCTGTCCGAGGACATCTCAACCCTTCTGCGAAAAGCCTCTCGGAGTCGGACGTCCTCGGTAAAGACGACTCGGGCTGTTCCTCTTTGGGACTTGAAAAGCTAACGCGAATAGCATCGCCTAGCTGTACCCCCGCGTTAGCGGCCGAGCCGATTAGAAATCCAGGATCCCTGTATTCTGGAATCGCTTTTAGCATCATCATCATCAACATCATCTTCAGCTTGTCTTATCTTTCCAGTTAATACAAAGTTTATAATCGCATCTCTCCACTCAAATTCGCCCATCATGTCTGTGCCGACCATGCAGCGTGAAACGGCCTTCCAGGTCCGGTCTCTGGTATGCCCTCCCTGCTGAACCTAGATTGCGCGGAATCCCTCCTACACTCCTATCACAATGGCACTGGGGGCTAACCAGTCATTTTATGCAGTTCCGCTCTTTGCTTCGTCAATCCTCCCAGTTCTCGAACTACAACTTCCGCGAGTATGCCCGCCGGCGCACGTTGGATGCCTTCCGCGAGCACCAGAAGGAATCCGAGGACCGACGGATACAGGAGTTGATCCAGGATGGACTACAGAACTTGCGGATGATGAAGGTCAGTATATTCCTCGGATGGACATGATTAGATGTGCCCGCGTTTGTCTCTTTTATGCAGACCATGCATTCTGAGTCAAAGCGGGGGTGGACGCTAGTGAACGAGCTGCTAATACTTTTGCAGAGGCAAACCGTTATCAGTCAGTTCTACCAGCTGGATCGGTTGGTTGTTGAGGGTCAGAAGACTGTGAGTATTCAAGGAGCCTGTCTGTGATTGCAATGAAGCTTATTAGTTATTAGGGTAAGCAGACTGGCACGGAAGGAAACATTGTTCGCCAGAAGGATACTGGGTAAGATGAACCCTTCGTTATCTAGTTTCATTGGGGGCCTTTGCTGACGTCTTTTTAGCTGGGACTAAACGCCCAACGGGGATCATTTGTTTTTTTCGTAGCGAGAGTACGGAGTTGAGGGGAATCCAGCACCAATACGATATCAATATCATTTGGGGCCATTTGAGCCGATGGCCCGAAGATGAAGGAATAGCATAGATCGAAGGGTTCTGTATTTTTATTGAAAGCCACTGCGCTTTAGGTAGCGATTCTTACTCTTACTCATCTGGAATACCATTCTTCGCTCTCTATTAGCCCAATCCATCTCATCTTGGAAACTGTAGTTGATGGTAGGTAGTCATGTTTATTCTATGTGAGGGTTCTGAGTAACCCCAGTCACGTGCGGGGGCGGCGGCGCGGCGTTTCGCTGATTGATCGCATCGCGCTGCTCCGATTCACCATCACCTCCAAAACAGCCTCGCCCTCCCAAAGAGTCCCTTCTCTTACAATCGGGCAAACCACACCCAGCTCCGTAGATTCACTGGGTGAGGGGCTCTCAGCCGTTATCCTGATTATTCTCCGAACAGTGAGACTGCAGGTCCGGCGCTCATCATGCCACCTACTGTAAGCTTGTTGCCGCGATCCGCGACCCCGACACCGACCCCCAGTTATCGATCCACTCACCATTGCACCGAAGCTTGCCAATGCGGTTTAGAAAGATGCCATCGCTGATATGTACTGACAATCCTCCAGTTTAGATCATCTCGCTCTGGTCGCCAATTCGGCGATGGCGCCAACCGTAACAGAAGTCAGATCGATCACGATGTGTTCGAGGGGCTCCCTGTACGACGCTGGACACGCCAAACTCAGACTGTCTCGCAGGTCCCCAAGGCCGAAGGCACTGAAGCTGTCGTGCAGGGCCCCGGGGGGAAGTCAACCATTCCAGAACACCCAATGCCTCGAGACAGTCACCTGTTGAGCCCCATGAGCAGAGCCCTCCTGCGTGCTGCGCGAGCTGGATGCATCTACATCCGCCAAGCGTCAAAAGACTCCGAAGACGAAGAGAAAGAAGCGACCGACGGAGAGGAACAGCCACTTATCCAGAGCACCGAACGCAGCTTCGTCACGCGCAAGTGGTCCGCCGTACCGAGACACCTCGAATCATCAGAAGTTGAATTCCTCGCCAAGCGACGACCGGGTTTACCCACTCTATACGGTGCTGCTGCTGCGACTACAGACGGAAATAATGCTCCTGCGCCGATGAGGAGGACCAAGTTCAAGAAGGTCGACCCGGCGACCGGAAATATCTCGATTTACGAAGCATGGGTACCGGAGGGACACAAGATTGAAGGAGAGATCACCGATGGGGCTCAAGTTGTAGCTGAAAACACCGCGGTCACCGTAACCCCTGAGGCGCCAGCGCCCGGTACGATCATTGAGGGAGTCGGAGTTGTCAACGCTGAGGGTGTGGTAGTCGCGGATACAAACTCTGCAGCTGTCATGACTCCTCCAAAAAGACGGCCTCCTCCCCCAAAGCGCAAGGCGAAGGGCTTTGGAAAGGGGCGGAGAAAGAAGGTCATGTTTGCTCCAGGCGATGGCGCGGATGCCGCCACGGTTCATGGCGCCAATGGCTCCGGAGTGGATGGCGCTTCGGATTATGCCAAGGATGGGGATGCGTCACGCATGTCTGGTGATCAGAATGGACAGGAAGAGGACGACGAGGAGGGTGAGGAAGGCGATGAGAGCGACGAGGGCGATGAGTCTATGCTAGAGGCAAAGACTCCGGAAACTCCAGTTCCGCGTCCCAGCACTGAGCCGCCGACTGACTCAACGCCTGTGCCTGCTCCGGCTCCGGCAACTGAACCAGCTGCCACAGCTGGTTCTACAGATGCGGTGTTGCCAACCCCTGAGGTTTCTTCAAATGCTTCAGAATCAGCCCCAGCACCGGCTCCAGCACCGGCTCCCGAGACAGCACCAGAGCCAGCTGCAGAGCTAGCTGTCCCGCCCACTCAGCCAGAACAACCATCCGTCGCTGCTGAACCCCCTTCAGAATCTGCTGCTATCCAGCCCACATCGGAGGCTCCCGAGCGGACGAGCGAAGCACCAGGACAGAAGGAAGATGTGGAGATGACCGAAGCTTACCCTTCAATACCTGGTCCTGAGGATAGCGTATCTGCAACCCCTCAGCCAGTTCCAGCTTCTCAGCAACAGGAGCCAGCTCCTAGCGCTGAAGGTGTTCCGGCGCCCCAGGAAGCCACTCAACCTCCCGTTGTAGAAACATTGCCAGCTGCATTCGCTTCAGAGCAGCCTGTCGATAAACAGCCTGCAGATGAACCAGCACAGCCAGATAAGACAAGTACTGATACTGTTCAGCCGCCGACACAGGATGATCAGAATATGGATACGACCATGGAGGATGTTGAACCTCTCCCAGAAACCGCACAGGATCAAGCACCGGTGGAACAACCGGCGGAACAGCCGGTCGAGCAACCAGTTTCCGAGCAAGCAGCTCCTCAGCCTAATGAGGCTGTTGCAGAGAGCAAGGAAGTCGATCTGCTTGGTACGTTGGAAGCGAGTCTGAGCCAGCCACCGGGCGAAGAACAGGGTGACAACCAAGGGACGGACATCGAGATGGAAATGGATGCACCTTCCCACGTTGAGCAGCCTCCTGCTACGGAAACAGTTGAGCCCGTTGCAGATAAGGCCGGGGTGCCTGAGACGCAGCCGGCAGAGGATACCACTGTGGCTGCAGAGACTGCCGTTGAACCAGCTGCAGCGGAACAAGGCGAACGGCCTGCTGAACCACTCAACGAACAGCATACCGAGCAAGCATCCGAAGCTCCTGCACCGCAGTCCATCGAACAACTTCCTGAGGCTCCAGCGGAGAAATTGGAAGAGCCGGCAGGCGAGCCGGTCGTGGAACAGCCTGTGAAGTCGGAATCATCTGCCCAGCCCGAGCAACCTACGCAAGCAGAGCCACCTGTTCAGCCAGAACAGCCCAAGCAGGAGGAGCCTGCACAGGCAGTTGAACCTACACAATCAGAGCAGCCGGAACAACCTGGGCTACCTGCTCAGCCGGAACAGCCTGTGCAAGCGGAGCCTGTAGAGCCAGTTGAGTCCGTGCAGCCAGAGCAACCGGAGCAACCAGAAGAACCTCGGCAACCCGAGCAGCCTGTGCAACCAGTGCAGCAAGATCAACCCCAAGAGCAAGCCCCATCACAAGCTCCTGAGGAAGTTTCAACTGAGACTGCAGAGCCAACGCCCCAGACTGCAACCGAGCAGCAGCCCGAGCAGACCGAACAGACACAGACCAAGCAGGCGCCTGCTGAGCAACCATCAGAGCCCCAGGCAGATGAACCACCACAAGCACCAGAGGAGCATGTTCCCGTTAACGCAGAGGAACCAGCCGCTCACAAGGTAGAAAAAGAAACACCCCTCGTTCAACCTCAACAGCCAGAGGAAACCCAGCCACCCAAAGAACCTACGCCGCCCGCATTACCAGCTCCAGAGGAACCACAGCAACAGCCAGAGCCAGTACCAGCACCCCAGCCTCCAGCTGGAGGACCCCCGGCCGAAGAAAAACCAACCGAAGAAGCTCCAGCTGAAGCTGAATCCAAGGAGCCTGAACCTATCTCCGAACCCGAACCCACCCCAGCCGAAGCTCCCTCTGCACCTCCTGTCCCCGAGCCTAAGCCTGAGCAACCAGCCCAGGAGACGGCCCAACCCAAGGAGTCAGAGCAGCAGGAGCAACAAGAACACCAACAACCAGCTGATACCAACACAGCATGAGATATATCATGCCCATATCCAATAAAACATACAGGCGGAAAACGCTTAGAAAGACATTACTAGTCTTATCTTTCAATTCTCCTTCTTTTCCTTAGAATCAGAAATTCTTCTTTAAACCTACAGTTCAGGCGCAGCTAGGAAACGGTGCTATGGCGTGAAATCACGGGGACTCGGAATGAATTTTTTTTATCATCTACTTATCATGACTGTGGAATTATCATACACGGTATATGTATGGCTTGTGCCATTCGGCTTATCATTTTTATATTCCTTTTCTGTTTCTCTGTTATTGTATCATAGGGAAGTATATTTTTCTTCATTCCTCCTTATAAAACCTTTCCTTTCATGTCTCTTGAGTTGTTCGGTGTAGCGTGTTAGTACTTTACATATAGCACCGTATACATTACTAGTAGTACATCGTTGAGTTTATCCCCCTTTCTCGAAATCAATCCCTGATATTACTCAGCTAGTAATACTCGATAATATGAACTGAAGGAGACTCCCCCGGTTCATCATTTCGCCTGAATTGCTACTTCATTACAGAATCCACAAGTTATATATACTAGTATAAACACTGGAACTTGAACAGCAGCAGCTTTAGTACTACTACTACTACTACTACTTGTTAAATAAAATCTAGAAGAACCAATTGGATCTAATCACCGTGACTGAGATTCTCACTTAACGCTTCCTATCTACTATTTCTCCCATAGTTAACACTGGCTGTGTTGTAGTAGGTACTCCGCGGACATCTACTAGTACTAACTGCAATTGGTTGTTCCATAGCACTGCTACAACTACTGGTATGTGATATATATATATATATATATATATAATAGTACTGAGAAATGGTCAGTTGAATGCTGGACTAGAAGATTGAAATTCCAGTACTTGAAAATTAAAATGCACAGCATGTATAGTTAATTGCTTTGATGAAAACCTGTAGATACATAAGTAGTGAACAGAAGGTTTAGGTCACCCCGTCTGCGGAGATATATATTCCACCAGCGTGTATGCCGCGTCCACCCCCAACAATAGAATAATTTATTTTGATCGGCAACAGTACCAATTCGTAGACTGTAGTAGTACACGTGCGCGCAACAGAATAATCTGGAATAAATAAATACCCTATTCTGACCAACCAATGAATTGAACAGAAATGCTACCAAGCTTGAAGTCAAAAATAGGGAAAACAGGCTAGCTACACAGTCAATCCATACAAGACATAACAAGCAAATCAAAGCCAAGGAAGCACATTCGCGCATCAAACATTTCGTCCTATCCAAGCCTGCTTCGTGAATTGATATGATTTGATAGGGAAAAAAAAGGGTGAGAACAGGTGACCAGAAACATTACATCAAACATAACACTGGAGATGAGTGAGGATATAACGATAACAAAAGGGGGTGTTACAGTTCGAAGAGCGCCATCGTGATAAGTGAAGAAAAAAAAAAGGGTAGAAAGAAAAAAGAAAAGTATAAAGGAAAATAAACAAAAAGGCAGGTAAGCATAAAATAGCAAACCGAAGCATCCAGTAAATCCAGCAAGGATCATGGGAAGCATAGTGAAATACCTACCTACCTACCTATCGCATTAGGGCCTAATAAGAGGGGGAAGCTGCCGAAATTATATCTCAAGAAAGGAAATAGAAGAGGAAAGAGAAACAAAAAGTGTCTGTAGGCCAGAAAGCAGGCCCAGAGAAGCCCAGGAGAAGGGAACAAAAAGGGGTAATAAGTTGGAGTAAAAGTAAGGTTAAGCCAGAAGAGATAGATGGAGGATTCGGTTCACTACAGAAAAAAGGTGATCGTCCAAGATAATGTTGAAGGCTCTGAAGGACAAAAGTTGTCCTCATATAATCTTTGACATAAGGGCGCCATGAAGCAGCCTATATCGATGATCACTTTTTACTGCCTTTCGTGGCTGCAGTCCCCGTACGCTTTATCGCACCTTTGGACTTGGGCTCCTGTTTGGGTGCTTGCGTTTTCTTCTGAGCTTTAGGCGCGGTGGTCTTATGATCTGTCTTCATATCATCCTTTTTCGTTGCTTTCCTCCGTGGGTTTGTGCCTTTGGCCGCAGCGAGGATTTTCGCTTTGATGGCTGCAGATGGGCGGCTTAATTTCGACGATGATGGAGCGGCATTCTGAGTCTTGCCTTTCGCGGTCTGTGCTGACTTCTTGGGTACTGTGGCCCGTGCCTTGACCTTCGTGGCCTTGACCTTAGGGAGTTTGATGTTACTCTTCCCTTTAGGTTCATCTTTCTTCGTTACCGTTTTCTTCGTCGGCGATTTCGTTGTCTTCGTGGCCTTCGCGGCCGTTCGCTTGACCGGGCTGCCTTTCTCCTTCTTTGCCTGCTTTGTTCGAGAAGCAGTAGTTTTGGTGACGGTTGCACGCGCTCGCGAAACCGCCTTCTTGACGCCAGACTTGATTGACTTGGCTACCGCAAGTTTTTGTTTCTTGTTGGCGCGCGAAGATGATACGTCGAGCGCATCGCCAGACTTGCGCTTAGTGCCGGCTGTCTTACCATTTGTCCGTCTGCTGGCTGATTTTTTCGGTTTCTCCACCTTCTGCTCTTTCGCACGTTGAGCCTTCTCCTTGGGCCTCGGGCCCAAAATGCCACGGCAATTCGATGAGCCACATCTGCATTGCTGGACATTCTTCTGGGAATACGGGCTAGAACATAAAGTTAGTAATCCTTCGTGGCTGCAGATCCGCAGAGTAACTCACTCAAAGTTGTAGTCATAGGTCAGTTCCTCACCCGTCATGATGCCACGATCGCCTGCAAAGAGAGCCATGCGCGGTTTTCCAGCGACAGTCCACTTCTCCATCCGACAGTTGGGCTCACAAGAGTGATTGACAAAGCGGGCAATGGAGCCCCGAGTGGCATCAATGATCATATTCTGATCAAAGTACATCAGATAGTAGCACTGGAGCGTCATTAGCAATGTAGTCATGGAAGAAACCGTAACTGGGACCAACCGACCTCGTTATGCTTGTAGATCGTCCGCATTCGTTTCTCACACTCCGTCTGAGTGATAATCTCACCCGTGTACTCCACAATGATCTGGTTGGGCTCAAAGGTGCGGTTACTCCGAACACCGTACCCACGATCGGCCGTCTTGATGACTTCCACGCCGATGTTGTACTTGCCTCCAGCCTTGGTCCTTTGCTTAAGCTCCTCGAAACTGCGGTTGCCACACTCCTCACCCACCCCACAATTACCTTCATCACACTCGTAGAACATGTAACGGTTCTGACATTCCTCGTCGCAGCCAGTTTCTGGCGTGCACATGCACTTGGAAAGCTCACAGTGCTTGTTTGCCCGCCATATACTGCCGGCCTCTCCCACAAATACGTCTAAGAACCCGTGTTAGCCATGGCCATTTCATCAGTCATGCACAGAATACTTACTCTTGTTGGTCTTTCTCCACTCATCAGGTTTGGGTTGACCGGGAGGCAGCGGCGAGAAGACATCGAAAGGCAGCTGAAAATCGCGCCCATTCTTCAAGAGTCGGTCGCCTGCAAACATAGGCAATGGCAGCAGTTTCCGTTGCGACTGAGTCTGAGACTGAGTTTGACTCTTCCGCCTGCTCCTATTCCGGCTTTGAACCGGCGGAGAGTCGGTATGTTCTTGTCCGGTGTAAAGACCATGCGCCAGCCAAAGCTTCCGCTTCAAGCGCGGGACTGGTTCAGCTGGGGCGGCTTGCTCCTGCGGCGGCTCCTCCGTAGACTGAGTCTTGGACGGGAGATCACTTTCCGAGACCCGTCTCTTTTTAGGAGCTGGCGCACTCGGCGTAGGCGCGGGGGGTTCTTCCTTGAGGGCGGCGACGTTTCGCGGCCGTAGACTGGCACGTCGATTCGGACCACTGCTCTTTTCCACCTTATCACGCGAGCGTTTTCCCAAAACGCTGCTAGCCCGACCAACAAGGTCAGAAGCCTTGTCGAGTATACTTAATCGGGTTGACCGACGTAGTGATTTGCGACGTTCAGGTTTGGCAGGCGCAGAAACCTTTTCTTGGTCCTTGTTGTCTTCCTGGGTCAACACTCTTTCCACGCGCTTTCGTAACGTCCGTTGTTGTAGCGACATGCCGATGTCGTTGGGTTGCGGTTCCTGAGACGATTTGGAGACGGGGGTATCTGGCGCCATTGGGTGGTCGTCACCGTCCTCCTTATTCTGCGGGAGTGTTGTCTCGCTCCATAAGGCAGTTTCCATGACCGCTATGCTGTGCCGGAGGTGGGAGGAGGACTTGGACCTCGTCCTCTTCACCTCCGCAGCCTCGACCGCACTGCCCAGGACATCACCGGAGACCGTACGATCACTTTCATCCGCCGGAGAAGGTAATCCATGATTATCCGCGTCCAAACGGTCACTGAGCTGGACTGCCCCTCGTAAAGAAGCGCGTGTTACACGTGTAGATCGTCGGCGGAGGGTGGGTTTCTCGTCGGTGGACGCGTTATCGTTGTTGCTGGAGGTTTCGGAGCGACTATTTTCGGGGGTGAGGAGTTGTTCGGTATATTCGAAGGCCATTGTGCCCTCGAGGTGCTCGTGCGTGTGTTTCTTGAGGTCCGAAAGGGTTGCGGGAGTTGCGGGAGACGCGCCGGGAGAACCAGGTTGACCTTCCATCCCCAAGGGCTGCGGGAAAAGGATATGCGGTGAGAACTAGGTTTTGGTACGAGGGGCAGGACCACCAAACAGCTCGGAATAAGTTGATGTTTCCAGGGATGGATTGCTAGAAATTAACGCGGGGGGTGGTGGTTGTCAACTTCCGAGGGTGTGGCTGACCTGGCGTGCTGCCAATGTTACCGGGGGGGAGTGGGAGTGGGAAAGGTGGTCAGTGGTTCTTTCTCCTTAACCACGAGGAGACAGATATCGGTGGTGAGCCTTATACCTCCTCACTCTTCATATCTTAACCCCGGAAGCGGGATGGACGGCGTGAAAAAGCCGACGCAGAGAAGGTGTCTGAATGCTTAACCGGGGTTGAGGAGAAGGTCATGGACAAAGGAATGGGGGAGGAGAAAGCAGGGGAGGGAAGAGGAGGAGGAAGAGGAAGCGAAGAGAGAGAGAGAGGGAGAGGGTGCGGAGAGAGAGAGAGAGAGACAGACAGAGAGAGAGGGTCGAGGAGAGCCGTAGTATCGTCAGCAACCCCCCGACGACGGCGCCGCGGAATGCAGTCAGAACCAGTGCCAGACATTAAGTAAATCCTCTCGCCGCTTTGTCGAAACCCTCCTCGTTTCATCTTCAACCTGTTCCTCTTCTCCGGTCTTGACCAGGATTCCCAACTGGTGACAAGCTCCAGCTTTGTCCTCTTCCCACCCCCGCCTCGCGCATCTCAAGAGACAGGCCTCCTACACCCGGACAATTCTTTTCTATCTACTATGAGGCATATAATCGCCATTCTCGGGTTTTCCGGGCTCACCTCGTCCGGTTACTACGCTTCTTTGGCGCCAACGGCTATCTATTTCGGATCTCCTTGGTCTATCTCTGGTCCAGTATCTGCATATTGTACATAGCCCTAAATCGTCTCCCGATATCATGTTTCACCTGATCTGCCGCAACAGCATCAACAACAGACAGACACTCAATGGACACACGTGTATATATAGTAGTAGATGGGGAAAAAATATGGAATAAAGGAAAAGAAAAAAGAATATCGTGAAGAGAACGTAGCCAACGGCTGCTTCATACGTGCAACTCGCTCGAAAATCAAGACATGAACAGAAAGTAGGGTGGGGTATGTCAACGTATATGCGGTGAGCCCAATTGGTTCAATGAAAGAATGGCAATGAGGTGGTAACATCCATTAAGATCTTACTATCTTTGAAAAAATGGTGATGAAGAAGCAAAGAAGAAGAAATGGCCCCGCAGGGAGCAAGAAGGAAAATTCATACGGAAATGGAGATGGGGTGGAGCAGCGAGAGCAAACCGGCGCCATCACCACTCACTCTTGGGGTTGAGAGGGAGGAGGCACTTGTTGCATCTCAATGTCATTTTGAGGCTCGACATTTCGAGGGAGATACTTGCGCTTCATCGTGCTCAGGCGCTGGTCCCCTTCCTGATAAGGCTGCTTGAACTGCATATACGTTGGGGGCCGTGGCCGCAGGAAAACGGACAACCAGTTCCGGAAGACATTGCCTTGAGTGAAGGGCCGATGGCGGTCGGCTTTCGCAAACTTGTGCGAGTTCAAATATTCTCGGGTGGTCTCGCCCCGACCGACCAGGAAGAGATGGTAGGCCCATAACGAGGCCGGGTATGGTGCGGCAACCGCACCGTAGATCACCATGGCCCAGGGAACTCTCCATTTATCGATGGCTGTGCCAAAGCTGACATGCTCTCGTGATTTATACACCAAGATGTGTGCGAGACTGGCACCAAGCAAGAACAGAGCAAGGAGGGTGGAGGATGCCACAAATGTGAAGAAGTACCGGTAGTTACGGCGACCAACGCAGTTGTTGAGCCACACACAGTGATGGTCAAGAGTCTCAACACAGTTGTCGCATACACGGCAATGATAGCAGCGGGGAGGACGCCATATACAACAGGTCTTGCAGTACTTCACAGGCACGTCCATGGCTGCAACGTCGGATGTCGCCAGCTTCACCATCACCCAGTCGTTGGTTGGAGGGCCAATTGCCAACGGGTCATCTGCGGGATCCGGGGGTGGCAGCTGGTGAAGATTGCGAGGAATAATCTAGAGCGGATCTGTTAGCAATTGATGATGCACTGTCTTGCTTGAATCTGTCTTACCCCAGGATCAACGACGGAAGCATGTATGAATGACGAGAAGCACAAGTAGAAAAGATACGCGAACAAAATGGGAAGGGCGGGCGAGATGTTGTGCCAGAGCCAAGGACCCCTATGTATCGTTAGCTACTCGAACACACCGAGTGAGAGACGGGATACCTACGAATATGCGAAGAATAGAGCCGTAGGTACAAGCACGAAGATTGCTGTGGCAATATTGACGGGCTTATCCCTGGAGTTCTGGAGCCTTCCCCGGCCGAAGAAAATGGTGTTACCGACAAAATATTCGTAGTTTTTGCCCAGACGGCTTTTGCTTGCACCTGCCTGAGGGGTCTTGTCGATAGATCCAGGGGTAGAGCCGGCAGACGAAAGCCTCTCATGTGCCCGTACGTCACGGCTACTCTCATGTCCCTGATTTCTGTTCTGCAGAGAGAGAAATGAAAGCGTCGACCGGTGGGGGCTGACAGGCTCGTTTGAGCCATGATGGTTTCCCCCGAGGTTAAGATGAGGTTGTTGGATCTTATAAGCCCTCTCCCTGTCGTAGAGAAGTTTGGCGCTCTCGCCCTGACTCCTTCCCGTGGTGTTACCGATAGGACTAGCATTCGAGGTGTTGCGGTCAGAAATGATAGGGTCCGTGAACTCCGTGCCTCTCGAAGGAGGAGCTTCCTGCTCTGTCGGAGGGATGGACCCTTGCGGTATCGTGCTGTTCGAGATAAAGCTCTGCCTGTTCTGACTCGTATGATCGTTCCAATCCTCCGATGTATCGGTCATGGTCCCCTTTGTCATAGGCCGACCCCGATGAGCCTGGAGTCGCTGAGAAGACATAGGACGGAAGAAACCTTGCGCAGCAAGCGAAGGAATGTGTGACCGGCTCTGCTTGCTACTAGCACTCCCTGGCCTAGTCCATTGACTGGTCGATGTGATAGAGCTCCTGGCAGGTGGGGGCCCTCGTCTAGGAGCCGACGCTCGGGACTGCGGTGGATGCGACGAAACTCCGGTATATGTCTGGGACTGTTCTCCATCATCTGACGCCATGTCCGTCACCCGGGACGAAATTCCTCCCACGGAAGGGGGTCGCGGAATACCGAGAACATGTTGCGGGGGCGCCGAGGCAGGCGTGTCGCTAGTCTCCGAAATCGCGGAAGATAGAGGCATGTCGTTGAGCGTGGATGGAAAATTTCTACTCATATATCACAGCAATCTAACATATTGTGGCCAGACAGGAATGAAGCGGTTCGGGTTAAATGGACGGAGCGTCGTCTGTGATCACGAGAGCGCGGTGAGGGAAGCTATCGGTAGGAATAAAGTGAAGGAGTGACGAAGAAAATAAAAGACGTATATCGAGGTGGACTGGTATTAAGATGAGGAAAAAGAATGTAAGCAACCTATATTGGACAGTGCTCAGTTAGCCTCATCTAAGAAGACGGGATCCAGACCGGTTTCTCCCCCTGTCGGCACGCGGGAAGGGCGAGAGAGAGAGAGTCAAACGACGAACCTTGGAAATGAAGTTGCGGTGATTGCAAGACACGCGAATCACGTCACATCACCGTCGCAAGCCGAAACCCAAGACTTGCGATGGCCGAAGTGAGGATGTAAGACCCCAGAGACCTCAGAGCCGGACAGGTGGATGACATGCGCAGAGCAAACACGAGGGTTTATCGCAATCGATACCGTATGATGACTGATTATTGGGGGGAAGAAGGAAAGCCTAACCAAACCAGTCCAGCTTGAGTTTAGTCCCGGAGCTTAGCTCCAGGCTGTCAATCAGGCAGTCAGGCATGAAGAAAAAAAGTGTCAGGCCAACCACGCGGGCTGAGTCAGCAACCGTGCCGGAAGCTGGCCAACGAAATGTCACCTGATGATGCGCCGGCAACATCATACGTCCGACGCCCACCGATTCTCCCACCTCCTCCCTCAAGACCCATTCGAACCACCAACCCCCCACAGTCCTCGCAGACACACGTCCGCTCCTCGCAATCCCATCAACATGTCTTCAATTGCTGCTATGGCCTCCCGCCGGGCCTTCGCCCGCCAGTCCTTCCTTCGCGCTCCCCCGCGCCGCCTCTACAGCTCCAAGGTTGAGGAGGCTGGCCTCGACAAGGGCCCCAAGCGTGACCCCGAGCTTTACGTACGGACCCAATGAACCGATAGAAATCAATTGCGATCGTTGGAATCTAATTGGTGATATTATACTTGAACAGGTTCTGCTCGGTGTCATGTCCGGTGCTTTCCTGCTTGCCGGATGGTGAATACTTTTCCCTTTCCCCCGATTTCTTTTCATAGTGTGTCAGCACGACAAATATACAACGCTCATTCGCGAAAAAAATTCCTTGACACTGCTATACAAATTCAACTATGAATTGACTCAATTGGCTAACATAATTTTTTTCCTCTCGATGATCAGGTACTTCGGCAGAAAGCCCACCTCCGTCACCTCCGAGAGCAACGTCCGCATTGGCGAGAGTGCCATGCCCTGGGAGCAGACCGACGAGAGTGGCAAGGTCTACAAGTACCAATACCACCCCCACGGTGACAAGAGCCAGCCCCTGCGCAATGCCCCCAGCGCCTTGAACACCGTCATTGTTCCCAACGTTACCCTGCCCGTGGTATTTATTGCCCCCCCCAATCCCCATGTGGTTGATATTCGCGACCAATAGTCGACAATGCGAACTGGATCACTAACAAACGATTCCTTGTTCTTTTTAGGACCTCCACGAGCGCTACAACAAGTACGGAAAGGAGGAGTGGGACTACTAAATAGTTCACCATCTGCAATTGCAGACAAGACCCGTGTTGTTGAGATTCTAGGAAGAAAGAAGTTGAGGCAGGTCGGCGCTGATCGCTGTACACTAAAACTTGTGAAGACTAGAGTATGGGGTGAGACCGTTCTTACAAGACCACTGTGCATAGTTTGTTGTTTTGACGAGGTTTTATTTGGAAGATTGTTTTCGTTGCGCTTACACCAAGTTCCAAACCGTGATAAGACATGTACAATCAAGTAGGCCGCTAAATCCAGGAACACGTAAGTAATCATGTACAAGAGTCACATTTCGTTAGACCAAAGTAGTTGAATGAGCAAGAGGGAGGAAAGAGAAGCCAGTTATTGCTAGAAAAGAAGTACAGAAGAAGTAAATGAGAACAGCCAACGTTTAAAACCAGTACAGCAATCCCTCACAAATGCTTCAAGTCTATTCAAGATTTGGTCGCCTCGTTGGCCTCGCTGGCCGGTTTGGGGTCAGGCGAGCCGCGCTGCTCCTGGGAGCTTCCTTGCCCGGCTACTGAAGCTGGGCCGTCCTCTACAGCCTGAGGGGGCTGTCTTCCGACAGTTTCGGGATTTTGGCCTTCAACGTCGGGATGAGGCGGGGCAATTTGACCGTCGATCATGTCGACAATACGGCCGTTCTCCAGGCGAGTCTTCGTCTCATGACGGCTCTCGAACTGGACTTTACCCTCCTTCTTCAACTGAGCAACAAGTTCTTCATCCAGCACGTTTCCGTGTTGATCACGGTACTCCACACGGGCCTTGGCAGTGTGCCGAGCCCGGGACGTGACAGCCGGTTCCTGTGCCTCCTCCTGCAAGACTTCCTGTTTCTGTTGCGGAACTTGCTGCGGGACCTGTTGTTGTGGTGGCTGTTCCATCACAACGGGGGGTGCTTGTGGCACTGGCGCTTGAGTCGTGGGGATAGCCGGGTGCGTGTCCACGATCTGGGTCACATATTGGTCGAGCTGTAATCATGTTAGCGCCTACAACATGAGTATCGGCTGCGGTGCCCGGGAGACTTACGCTACTATAAAATGTGTGGCAGTCAAAGTCCCAGCTGTCCATTAGCTTTACACTGTTGCAAGCATCCTGGGTCCATGGGTTGCCGTAGACCAGAGGCGAGTACAGTGTGAAAGTAAAGATGCTAATCGCAAGGAAGATACCGGCCAACATTTTGCCGATAACAGGGCGAGATGGTAGCCCAAGGCTCTTGATGCGGTTGGCAAGGAAGTCGAATTCCTGGCAAAGGGCAATGATAGCGAAGTAGAGGGCAGGGAAATAATGGTGCAAGAAAAGCTGGCGCGCCATGAGGTAGAAGGGGAAGTAGTGGAAAGCCCAGCCAAGTACGCTAGTACCAATTTCGTAGTCGAACCGCTTGAAGTTCACGTTGTGGTAATCACCACAGCTCCGCTGCCAACGAAGAACAGAAACTCCCTTGAAGATAATGTAGATAACAATGGCCGCCGTTGAAGACCACCAGATGAAGGGGTTGCCCAGGAGGTAGACTTGGCGGTGATCCTTGCCCCAGAAGTTGATGCCACGGAGGAGGGTCGGCCAGGAAGGCGGGCGAGAGTCCCAAGCGTGCGATTCAGTCAGGCCAGCATTGGTAATCCACATCACCTTCTGCAGCTCCCAGAACTTGCCGAAGAAACCGGGGTTCCTGTAGTTAACCTTCTCACCATCCTCGGCTATCATAGGGTGGCTGTTCGATTCAATGTACCAGATGCTGTTGGGCAAAGTAGCTCCTCTGGCGCAGGTCACCTCTTGCTGGTCGAAACCCCACTCGGGAAGCTTGACTTTGTGGGAAAACAGGACACAGTTGGTCATAACGTGCACCAGGCGGAACTTGGTCTGAATGGTGCGCAGTCGCTTCTTCGCCTCCTCGCCCTCAGAGAGGGACTTCACAATTTCAACGCGGAAGAGATCATTTGCATCTCCGGGAAATCCATCGTAGCCATATGCAGACACCTCGAATTGCCAATCCACATCTGTGACAGGAGGCCGTTCATCATGCGAGTGAATACGTCTCCGAGTAATAAGGTGATCCAACCTGATCACAGCGCCATCTTCGATATACTCCGCGGTAATGTTGTCCCAGGCCAAGGGGCCTTCCACTGTTCCATAGGGGCCAAGAGGCTGAGTCTGGTTCTCGAGGACGAAGATGTTGTTCTCATCCTTGTGGGGGTAGAGCGTGATCTGTTGCTGCTTGCTTCCTGTGGGGTACATGTGGTTGTGAGAATGAAGATAGCCTCCTTGGGTGTTGAGGTGACGGATGCTGACGCGGGATCCAAATGCAACATCGGCGGGAACGTCCTGCATTCCCTTGGAGTTTAGGGTTGCTTGGAATTCGGACGACATGAATCCATCTCCATCGCCAGGGTTAACAAGGCACAGGAAGTGAATTCCAAACATGGCGCAGTAGAAGCTGAGGGGAATAACAATCAGGCAGAAGACACGAGCAAAGAAGTGCTTGAACCACAGGCGCTGTAGAATACGAAGATTAGCCGCTGGCTCAAGTAGATATAGATCGATGATTGGATGCACGTACCGGTGTGACATTCTTCGGATCACCAAGCAGAACCCACAGTTGGAGAACGGTAAGCGACCCAACCCAAGCAACGGTGAAGAGTCCAACCCATTTGACACTGAGGGTAGCGCCCAGAGAGAGGCCAGTTGCTGCGAGCCAAAACCACCAGGGTCCACGGAAGGAATGAGAAGGTCCCAGTTCCTGTTGGTTGGTAAAGCACGTGAAAGACAATGCGGTGAGCGCAGTGAAGAACACCAATGGGGAATCCAAGAGAATGAGGCGAGACTGAGTAATGAGACCGTTCTCTGCGCTAAATCAGCATGTGCAATTGACCAGTCGGACAGGCATGGAGACCTACCAAAGATGACGACACCGGCACCTAGCACCGCGGTGATAGTGCGGCATCCCGATGCCCTCAATGTCAGGAACATCAATGGGATCGTGAGAACACCCAAAATCGCCGGAAGCATGCGCATGGCAACATATGGTACGCCCGGTTCGAGGTAATCCTTTCCAATGTCCTTGAAATCGAACTCGCCATCAAAGCCCGCCAGCCAGCCAGCAAGTGTGATGAGCAACTTGGCAAGAGGAGGATGAACATCCATGAAGAAGCGGCCCTTAATGTACTTTGTCGCAAAACCTCCGAAGCTGTCGGCCATGCATTAGAACAAGATTATCTCCGGCATATGCGGGGGCGGGAAAAGGCATGCACACATACTGGACTTCGTCGAAGACAACGCTAGAAGGCTGGTAGATCCTGAACAACCGGACCACTGCCGCAACAATGGTTACCAGAGCCAGAGTTCTATAGTCGGAAGCGGGAAGATGGAAGATATTGTTGTCCGTAACGCCATCTGATGCATAGCTCGAGGAGGCCGCGACGGCCTTCTTGCGGCTCTTGGGACCCGGAGAGCGGCTGGGAGAGCGTGAGGATGATTTTGGCGGCGGCGTAACCGCCAAGGTGTCTTTGGATTTGGCCGCCATTGTCGAAGGCGGTTCGAATAGAGAATTTCAGAGAGAGAGGAAAGAAAGAAGGAGTGGACAGGAGACTGGTCGGGGGAGGGGTTCAGAAGATCCTAAAAGCAGAAAAATAAAGGGCAATTGATCATCAAGAGCTACCGCGGGCAAGCGAAACAATGACGGAGCCCGTTACTGCACAATGCTCCAACTCCAGGGGAGCTTCGGGACCACCCCCGCTGAACAGGCACAGATGTAGATGGGGTGTGGAGGGTGTAAACAAAAAAAGTGGACAATCAAAAAGAGGGTAAGAAGTTATTTCAAAAAAAGAAGCGCCATGACAGAGAAGAAGCGGAACAAAAGGGGACCGGGGAAGGCAAGAGAGTAAGAGGGAAGATGATGAAGAGCGAGCACAGCACGTGTGGGACGATTTAGGGAGGCGGACGAAAGCGTCGGCCGCTTTAAGGCCAGATCGTCGGCCGCAGTTTGAGAGGAGACTCTTGGTTTTCTGCCCGTCAGCAATATGCAAGGCCCCCATGCACGCCGCCAGCATCAGCCTCGTAGGGGCAGTTTAATTATAGCGATATATAGTCTACAATGTCCCAATAATTAATGTTATACGTCCAAGCTTTGAGCCATGACAACAAACAATAATAATCAATGACGTATAGATGTTGCCCCAGCGTTCATCAACGGTCAAGTTACTTAAGTTACTCAAGTAGATTGATTGACAACGCCAGGGACTGGCCCATCGCGGTTTAGCCTCGGGATAATCCAGCCAATAATCAGCTCCCATAGCTAAGCGCGCGGGTAGCCTGTCCGCCCGCGCTTAGAATTCAATAGCCGCGCCCAGAAATGAAGTCAACCCGAAAAGGAACATCGCAGGTCGCCGAATCGCCTCAGTCTGGACTTTCTCATCCAATCCCGCGTCTCTCCATTTTCATCGGAGTGCGAACCATGGCATCTGCAAGTAACGGAGGTACTCCGCTGCCGGAAGAGGTGGGCAAGCCGCCTGAGGGCGTGGTCTTGCCACCCAAGGACATTCGAGGTAAGTTTGTCGATGCCTCCGAGGCCTGGTGACGCTTTGAAAGCTAACATTGAAACAGCTATCGTCGAGAAAACGGCCGGCTATGTCGCTCGAAATGGTGTCGTCTTCGAAGGTACGTCACACCCTTGCATACTATTCTATCATTCGGACCGCGCAGCTCACGCGCAGACTCTTAGATCGCGTTCGTGAAAAGGAACGGAACAACCCCAAATTCTCCTTCCTCAACCCCGGTGACGCCTACGCTCCCTTCTACCAATGGCGTCTTGTCGAGATCAAGGAAGGACGAGGAACAGCAGTGGCCGCAGGCCGACCAGGCGAAGCAACCCCCGCCGCTGAACCCGAGAAACCTAAGGGCCCCGAAGAACCGCCGGAGTTTCACTTTTCTGCACGGATGCCCATAATCAATGCGCAAGATCTGGAAGTCGTGAAGCTCACGGCCCTATTCGTCGCCAAGCGTGGAAAGTCATTCATGACCGCGCTCTCCCAACGAGAAACCAGAAACTTCCAGTTCGACTTCCTGCGCCCGCAACACAGTCTCTACCAGTTCTTCACCCGACTCGTCGACCAATACACCATCCTCCTCCGCTCCGAAGGAATCGATGCCGCCACAACAGAGAAGAAGCGTCTCGCCGACCTCGAGCACAATGTCCAGAACAAATTCCACGTCCTCGACCGCGCCAAGCAACGCGCCGAATGGGTCAAATACCAAGAACAGCAGAAACAAAAGAAGGAGGAGGAGGAAGAGCAAGAGCGTATCGCATACGCCCAAATCGACTGGCATGATTTCGTCGTCGTCGAAACCGTCCTCTTCACCGAAGCAGACGACCAAGTCGACCTCCCTCCCCCAACCTCCCTCAACGACCTTCAATCCGCCTCCCTCGAACAAAAAGCCATGATGTCTCTCAATCCTCTCCGCATCGAAGAAGCCATGCCCACCGAAGAGGAAACACCCATCTACTACAACGCCTATCCCCAACAACAACCCGAACCCATCATCCCCGCCGGCCCCGCCTACCCCCCTCAAGGCCTGCCCCCTCAACAACCCATCGTCCCCCCACCCATGTCCACCGCCGCCCAAGAAGAAGAGCAATACATCCGGGAACGTATGGAAGCACGCGAACAAGCGGCCGCCGCCAAAGCCGCCGCCGCTCAACAACCCCAACAACAACAACAACCGATGCGCATCCGCTCCGACTACGTCCCGCGAGCCCAAGCGCGCCGCCAAAACCCCACAGGCGCCACAGCGCTCTGCCCGAACTGCCACCAGCAGATCCCCGTCGGCGAACTGGAACAACACATGCGCATCGAGCTGCTCGATCCCCGCTGGAAGGAACAACGCGCCAAGGCCGAATCCCGCAGCGCGACCACCAACCTCTTCACCGTGGACGTGGTCAACAACCTCAAACGTCTGGCCAGTCAACGAAGCGACGTATTCGATTCCGCTGCCATGCCTGGCTCTGGGGCTGTCGATCCGGAGGAAGAGGCCCGGCGCAAGAAGATGGCTGTCGAAGGTGCCGTGCCTGGTTCGGGACCTGTGCCGCCGCCTGTTGTCGGACCTGCTGGCGCGCCTCCGAATCCTCAGAGTATGAATATTGAAGAGCAGATTAGGCGCATTCATGAACGGCAAGCTATGACGAGGAAATAGATTAATCGTGTATTTTCTGTTTCATTTTTTTTTCTTTGTTTCGTGACTCTTTCATGATGTGTCTATTTGGGCCCTTTCCTTTTTTTTTTTTCTCTCTTCATATTTACACTTTTACCTGGCATACTGGGAATTAGGATCTATCGTTATATTGTCTACTCAGGCGTTTATTTGCAGTCGATGAAGGAGTATGTATACGTGGTTGATAGGTCTTCTTTGAGGCGAGACGTGTGTCGTCTACACTTCAGTTGTAAAATCTTGATAACATTTCATGTTTGATCTGGGTCTTATGTCTGTAAGGAGAAACTTATACGCATGGTGTAGTAGTTGCTCATAAGCCTAATCCACGCGTAGTGATTATAACGTCTACGCTTAAGGTACGATACCGAAGATATCTCGAGAACATCATGAATTTTTGCTCTACCTAAATCTGCAAATTTGCTAGGTGCAAAGCCACTAGCTTGCATTCCTGCATCATCCGCTCCATAAGCCCTGATATCTCTGCCACCATGTATATCGCGTAAAAAGAATCAATCGCAATTAGATGCACCGGGGGAATAGCAACAGAAAGAAATGTATGCTGCAAAAACTTGAAAGTGCCGGGTGGACACTATTCCATGTGACAAAGAAACGCAGAAATCATTGAAATGCGAGGTCATAGTTCATCCAGGAGTACCTTCGCGCATCGAGGACCTTCGCATCCCGATAGCGTTGAGCAAACAACTGGTGCAGGAGGTACAAACGCGAAAGGGTAAAGAAGCTTGGGAGAAAACCAAATACACAAGAAATGAAGACAAACCCAATAGAAAGAAAAATATGTATACAAAGGAGAAACAAGAAAAAACAAGGTATTAATAATACATATCCCATGCTGCTCTTGACTGATAATATGTCTCGGATGCAAAGGACAGGATCGGTGAGGAATTAAGCAAGCAGGCATGGTTGAACTATACCGGTATATGAGAATAGATGAAGTTTGAAAAAGGGTGGGTCCGCGCAAATGCTAGTCGGGAACACGAAATCAAAACCCAAGTAGAGTGTAAGACAACGGAGGAACGTCCGCGTTGTCGAAACGATAAGAATCGTGGGTCAAATCGGCATTGATCATATCAGTTATCACCATTCTTTGTGGTGTCGTGGTTGCTCGGCGTCTCCTCAACTTCAGTTGAGAGCTTGACGCTATCGGCTTCATGCGTATTTCCAGGGACGATTACCTGCACATCAGGTTGCTCGTTCATATCATCAACGAGGTCTGTCTTCAATACGGGTGCGTTGGCATCCGTGGGAGAGACCGCCGCGCTGCTGGCTGTAGATTCTGACTCGGAGGGAGCAGACACAAACGGATCGTCTCCCACAGAACCCTCGTCATGGTTGTGCTCTTCAATGTCGTCTAGGTTCTTTGTTTCTATAGCGACATCCTCAGGGACAGTAGAGATGATTGACCGCTGGCACTCATCACGACCATCTGCAACAGGAGCCTCAACGCCATCAGTAGGTGTAGGGGTATTTCCTTGGAAGCCATTGGCGTGAGCAAACAAAGGGATAATTCCACCCCCGATGCGTGACCAGAACATTCTCTCCCTTAGTCGGATAGTTTCATCCCATGCATCCTTCTCCTCTTCCGCATCACCAATGCGAACATGGCCGTCAAGGATGAGACGGAGGTATCCAGTGAACTCGCAGCTGGAACGGACTCTCTCTAAACACAGTATACACAGAGGATATCGTTGAGCGGTCTCGCTATCGGACGTCCGGAATCGATGGGTCCTCTCGTTGGTGGGACCGTTTCTGCGCTCGCCACACATTGAACAAGGAAACTCATATTTCTTTGCTGAAGGCGGCATGGGTTCAACCAGGAGAGTTCCATCGCAGATCCCACTTAATACTGAGCGCCGCGTTAGCCATGAGATCCCGGGCGCAGCATCAAGCCGGAGGGTCGGTTCGATGTCTTCCGAAAGCACGCGCTTGTAGAAGCGGGTCTCCTTGAGAGGAATGTGGGAAGTCACGGGCTGTGGGGAAGACACGCTGCCATTGGGAGAATGTGTTTGAGATTTGGCGGGAGATGACGACGCTGAACCGAACCCACTAGCCAAACTCATGACATTCAAGCCAGCGTAAGACCCACTTGTGGCCCGACTTGCAGGCTTGGAAGCTCGAGATGTCGTGAAGAGTTCCCGAAAGTCCTCATAAGCTTGGATATCCGTTCGACAGACCGGCTTAATCAAATGTGGGAAACTAGTGGACGGCCCTGGAGTGAGCTCTTCCAATGTGGGGATTTCCTCTGGTATGTCGGGAATCTCAGAATTCTTGCTGACATGCAAAGGATGCCGCGGCATAGTTGGTGATGACGGAGCTGTCGAGATGATTGTGCGAGTCTCGCTATCATCCTTGGCGAGGTTGAGTCCATGCAAAACAGATTTTAGCTCGGCCAATTGTTCTTGATGTGATGCAAGCAGTGCTTCGGTGTCTTTGACTTGAGAGCGTAGCTGCTCGTTTTTCTTCTCTACAGCCTCACGTTCTAGCTTGGCCGCGGCGACCATCTGTTCAAGAGGTAACAAGTCAGTGGGTCGACCCGACATACAATCGCATATGGAGCTTACCTTGTTGGCTTCTTCAAAAAGCGCGGCAGTTAAGGTTTCTAGTTCTTGTTCAATGCCCTTCTTCTCCTTTTCCACAAGGGCGCGCTGAGCCTTCTCTTCAGCCAATGCAGCTTGCAAGCGCAACATCTCATAATCCACGTCGGACTTCTTGATCAAAACTTCCTGATCAATGTCTTGCCGATACTTTTCATTTTCCGACTCCAGGGCTCGGATCTTGGCTTGTGCCTGCTCCAATTCCTGACGAGTGGCGACTAGGTTGTCATCGAGTGTCGTCTGATTGTTGATCGCCTGGACCAACTTGACGCTCAGAGCTGCGACCTCATTGCTCAAGTCTGGATGATGCGACTGTGTTGACTCTGACGTCTCCGAGTCTTCCGAGTGGCTCGCAAGTCTGGGATCCTTTAAGGTGCTAAAGCTAGTTTCCTGGAAGTTGCCAACACTGGACGAGCGGACGCCCGGTGTCGGCTTCGCAGTGACGGTTCCAGACAGGTCATTGGTGGACCTGGCTTTCGTGACGGTCTTGTCGGGGGAGAGAGAGTTGTTCTCGGAGGAATTCGACCGTTTGTGGCTGGTGGGACGTGGCAGCATGGTAGACGGGGATAGGAAATTGTGGCGAGAGTAATAAGTGTGGAAAGCAATAAAACTGTCACCGAAATTAGCAAACAAACACAGCATCGGCCAACTGCATTGGAGGGACGTGAATATACATACTCGGCCATGATGATCGTGAGATATCGACACGGCAAATGCAGCAGAACAGGGTATCACAGCAGAAGACGGCGCGTATCACAACCACGTATATAACGGACCGGCGACACTTCGCATCTGCAAATCCTGGCAGAGACAAGGGCTGGTTGAGGATGTATGCATGGAAGGATTAAAGCAGGGGGGGAAGCAGTAACGTGACGTCCCCGCCAGCGCGCAGACTGGAGAGGAATCAGCCAGTCGGAGAACGAAGCATTGAGTCGCAGAAAGGAGCGAGATGCAATTCGATAGAGAGCGAAAGCCGCTGAAAGAGGGGTATGAAGGAGAGGCGACGATAAGTAGGGAAGGATAGACCGGAAGGATGACGATTAACTGGAGGCGAGAGCCGGGTTGAGGGAGATAAAGGAAGGGAGAGAGACGTCTTAGCGGGTAATCAGTGGACTTAACCCCTCTTTCGTCAAGGCAGATGATGGGATTTAGTGGGAAGATTAGTGTAAGCTAATTAAATTAGTTTAAAAAGAATTATAGATAGAAAAAAAACTGGTCAGCGACCGGGGGGAAGAACAAATGGGGATAATTAAGAAGAGGTCAAGGACGACCAGAGAGTAGCAGCAGAGACAAGAACAAGAACAAGAAGAGCACAGCACGACTGCAGGCAAGGCCGGAGTTGGTACGGCAAGTGGATTCAGGTCGCAACAGGCAGTCAGTAACAGTAACAGAGTATCATTTCCACTGTACGTCTGACTCGGTATCGCCGCCCTGCTTGCTGTATTTACGGTCCCGATACCGCTCCACTCGGCAGTGAGCCAATCATCAACACGGAGGCAAACCACAGGCGCTTAGAGATTACCGTATCTGGAAGGTCGATCGCCTCCCGGCGCGTCTCCGGTGGTGGACAATCACAAGGGCCGGCGTAAAGCTTGGGGCTGGCTGCCATTCCATCCTTTGGTTCATTCCTCGGTGTGGATGAAGGGAAAAAGGCGGGGAAGAAGAAACTAAACCATTACTACGTCCTACAATCAAGTCTGATGGGCTGTTCAAGTGTAACACGCCATTGCTAGATTACGTATGATATGATACTCTGTATGGATGGTGGAATCATTTTTTTCCCATTACTCGCGCCACGTTCTCATCCGGCTTAATGGTTCCCACTAGGTACGATCTCGATACGGAACCCGATCTCGCAAGGGCCTCCGGAGACGGTGACTAGAGCCTCTTGGGAAATTTGAGAGAGCTCGTTCCAATTCATAAGCTTTTTCTCTACCTGCAAAAACTCTTCACACGCTTTTCAATAGTTTGGGCGCAAAGCTCCATCCGATGCGGTTGGGTGCGACATTAGGGCGTTCTAATTTGGGGATAATCAGCCAATCTTTCTCCCAAAATCAGCCGGATCTTCGGCGGTGGATGGTTTCTTTTGGCTCAAAAAGGCAGCTCTTCCTTGGCACACCTGATGACGACACTTGCAGTCACTGCGATCTTCCATCTCCCTCCGACACAAACAACACTCAACTTACTTTCGTCCTGAAGTTTATATCCGGGTTTGTTGGCATTGCAGCATCGGTCTGCAGTTTTGACTCTAAACAAGTCATCTGCATATACCTTTGTATAAAGAAGATTAACAATTGTGTCTGAACATATTATGCACGCAATTGTGCTATGCCGTATTTGTGTGTGTGTAATCTGTAATGAATTGGCCCAAGTGCCCAGCCACCCCAGTTCCAAACTAGTCTAGTACTGGTCTGCGGACTATTGATTGCCGGATCGGGCCAGGATGCCCGACGGCCTCATGGCGCCCCACTTCATGTGCCTGAGTGCCTAAGGCTCACAGGCATTCAAGCAAGGTGGGGTTGGAAAGTTCTCCAAAAGATGGAATGCGTCGAATCATCCAGAGTCTAATCCTGGGATAATCTCCCCGCTTCGGCATCGGCCTGCAATTCATTCTGTCCGAGTTTCATCCCGTCCCTTTTTACCCCGCATCACTATTAGAATCCTCCTGGTCTTCGGATCTTGCATACACAGCACATCAAAAATCATGGCCGACGCAGAGCTTGAAGAGGTCAGTATGAAACCTTTCCACCTACATTTAACTTTCCCCGTCTTCATGGGCGTCCATGCTCGATGAATACCCGGATCCGCGCCTTCAACACTCTTCGTATCAAATGCTTAAATCTGGTATAGATCAGACGGGCCCGTCTTGCCCAGCTTCAGCAACAGGGTGGCGCACGTGGTGGCCCTTCGGACGGCAACCAGGAGGAACAGAGAAGGTATGCTTCCCATACCTCGTTTTTGCTTCTGCTTTTGTAAATCTTTACTGACTTGTTGCTCCACTCCAGGCAAGCTGAAGGTATGCGCAAACTCATGACCCACTAGAATAGAACACGCTGGAGGAATTTCTCTGCCTACATCGCTCTCTCGAACGAATTGCTTATTCTTATACGATTAGCCGACCGCCGCGCCACTATCCTGAACCAGATCCTCGAGCCCGAAGCCGCCGATCGTTTGGGTCGCATCCGCCTTGTCAAGGAATCCCGCGCTGCTGACGTCGAGTCTCGTCTTATCATGCTCGCCCAGTCCGGCCAATTGCGCCAGAAGGTTACCGAGGAGCAGCTCAAGCAGCTGCTGAACGCCATGGCCGAGAACCAGCGCAAGGATGAGGAGGAGCACAAGATTGTGATTAACCGGCGCGGCGGCTGGGATGATGATGACGACCTGTTGGATCTGTGAGATGTGTTTTTAGCGAAGGGTGTTCGGTTTGTGCTGAATGCTTGCCATGTTCAATGATACCTCCAGCTCTCGGATCTCTACCTTCACGACCAGAGCAGCTTGCAGCTGAATTTCTGCTACGACCAAAGTACAATTTTTCCAACTTGATAGTCCATCAACAGTTCCTCCACCGAGGACCTAATGACACTTGGCCGAGTAATCATTCAGGAAGTGGCCATTCCTCATATAATGATACAGAAATATAGCTTCCTCAACAGGAAGCAAAGAATATAATACATCTAATGATAATAAGCATACTGATCCCATCTGAAGCTATTGCCCCCTCTGCTCCATCAACTCCTTCTCCCTCTTCTTCTGCATCCGAATCATCCGCCTAATCTCCCTCATATCCGGCGGCCTTTCAATGCCCAACTCCGCCCTCAACTCCCCGACATCCTTCTCCAACACCTTCTCCCAATAAACATTAATCAACTCCTTACTCTGCAACCCACTCTTCAACGCCCAGGGCAAATAAATCGAAAACAACCGTTCTCTTTCCGCAGGCTTCAACCTCACCGACGCAAACAAACTTAACCCAGTCATGGGAATCAACGTATTCAGAAACTCAAACGCCTTGAGCGCCAGCTCGCCCTCCACGAAAATCGGCAATCCCGTCACAGCATGGTAAAAATCATGACACTCGCGGTACCGCTGCATGACGTACGCACATTCCTCGTCGTCAATGTACTGCACATTGTCCCGGGTGTCCGGGGACACGCCTTCGCGGTCCAGCCAGGTAGCGTAGGTCCGGCCCACGGTGTTCTCGGGGAGGGAGCGGAGGTATGGCAGTTTGAGGGTCTCGGAGGTGATGCGCGGACGGTCGCGGAGTATCTGTCGGCCTGTTGGATCGGAGAGCATGGCGTCGCGGAGCCGGTAGATGAAGTAGGGTGTTGCGGTGGCTTCGCCGCAGGCGGCAATTAGGTCTTTAGTGATATGTTAGTTACAAAGTTGTATACTAGGATTGACTGAAGTATATGTACCAGCTCTTCGGGGGTTAAGAAGAGAACCCACAGCTGACCCAATGGCCAGAGCGCCGCGCTCTACAAAATTCAATGGCACATGGCCGGGATAGTTAGGCGGAGGACGGTTGAAGCCGGAGATAGGCCGTGAGTGGGCGCGGAGCGATAGCGGTGCTGCGCAGGAGAGGATATTGTTTAGCTCGCGCGCGTGCTGGACGGCGCTGCGCGTCCGGAGGACTGTCATCGTGTGTCGAGTGAAGGGTAACACGTCGCAATGGACATGATCCTTGGGCCGGATGGATGTAGATGAGAGTGTGGTACGATGGGATGCTTTCGGAGCCGGATGGCGCTAGTGGTGGGTGTGCGGTGCCGTAGGGCTGATAAAGATCGATAAGATAATCTTTTCCTTTATCGGCGGTTTTTTGGCGCATCTGATCGTCTCTGCTTGAATTGCCATTGAGGGATACGGAGGCATTGATATCGCTGGATGTACTTTGCTTAAGGAATAATTACGCAGGTTCAGACAGGGGAGCTTTGTTTGTCTTCAACCCTCCCACAAATACTTGTCACACCTCTCGTTATCCTTCAATCCCTCCACACCAACCAGTTACCCCTCAATTGTCTAAACCGACTGTCAACATGAAGCCCACCTGGTGGCCCGGCGAGAAGCACGAGCTCTTCACAGAATGGGCCAAATCACAAGGCATCGTCATCAATGGGGTCAGTCCGGCGCGATTCCCTGGCCGCGGTCTGGGTATGATCGCAACGCGAAAGATAGAAGTACATCCCCACGCTTATACCCCCTCAAACTCATATACACCAACTAACATCCTATGATATAACAGAAAGACTCCATCCTCGTGAAAGTCCCCCACTCCGCAATGCTCACACCCTCCAAACTCCCATCCACGTTCACCTCGCGCTTCCCGTCAGACACACCAACCCACACCCTCTACGCCGCATACCTCACCAACGCCAGTCCCTCCCACATAACACCATGGCGCAACACCTGGCCCACAATGGAAGACTTTACTTCCAGCATGCCTATCCTCTGGTCTTCATCTTCCCCCCTATCACCCAGCAGCAACAGCAACACCAGCAAAATCCAGGACCTCCTCCCACCCTCCATTTCCAACACCTGGAGCACCATAACCCCCGGGAAACGGAAACACAAGTACGACACAAGGCATCAGAACCTCCTCAAAGCACAAGAAACCCGTCTCCGCAAAGCATGGGATATCGTTGTCCGGGTATTCCCCGAGACAGATAAAGAACTGTTCACGTACCATTGGGTGATTGTGAATACGCGAAGCTTCTTTTATCTTCTGCCGGGGGCGGAGATGCCGGAGGATAGAAATGATGCGATGGCGTTGGTGCCGTTTGCGGATTATTTTAACCATTCGGATGTGGCGGTATATTGCCTTCCCTTTCTATCTGTGTAGGTTGGATGAGATGGCTAACGTGAGATATTGTGGATAGTGTAATGTTAAGTTCGACGGGGAGGAGTATGTCTTTCGTGCGGCGAAGGAGTATAGTATGTTCCCTACCTCTCTCTTATCGTTTTTGCGAGAGGAAGATAGCGGTAATCTTATAAATGATGTACAGATGAAGGCGAGGAAATCTACATGAGCTACGGGCCTCATTCGAACGATTTCCTATTCACAGAGTGTAAGCCCCCATCCCCACCAATACCACCGCATCTCTACCATAACCGCATTCTAATCCATCTAGACGGCTTCTACCTCGACACCAACGCCTCCGAAACCCTCTATCTTGATGAAATAATCCTGCAGGACCTGAACGCCTCAAAACAAGAAGAACTCGAGTTCCACCAGTACTACGGGTACGCCTCCCATTCACTTATCTATCACTACACACCACTAACGAAGCCATAACCAAACACAGAAACTACCAACTCACCTCCGAGGGCGTCTGCTACCGAACAGAAATTGCCGCCGGACTAACCTATATGCCACTACGACTTTGGCAAGACTATGTGCTTGGATACTCGACCGACGGGGTGGATGAGAAGATGTCAGCGGCTGTGATTCGGGGCTGGATTGGTGTGTATATCAAGGAAGCGGATGAGGCGGTGGCGCGATTAGAGGATTTGTATATTGCCCAGACGGAGGATCAAGGTGTGGTTAGGATGTTGTTGAAGAGGTGGAGGCAGATTCGGGGGCTTTGTGAGGAGGCGATTGATCGGGTGTCTTCATGATATGATATCATTTCTATCTGGGGACGGATGTGTGTATAGAATAAGTGAAGGGGTATATTAACTAGTAGTATCAATCGGTTCAAATATAAGTACAGGCATCCGTTCTGGAAAGACTACAGAATGTCAATCGGAATGGCGCTGGCATCTCTTTGCTTCGACGTGTGCTGCTTGCTCAAAACCAGGTGCTTCATCATGTAGTTCACCACACACTTGATGCCGAGTTCTTCGCCTCGGCGCACAATGTACCCGTTCAGGTACTCGATCTCGGTCGTCTTGCCGGCTCGTACGTCCTGCAGCATGGAGCTGTGGTTCTTCGCTGTCTTGCTGGCAAGCTGCGTGACCATCCAGCGGAGTCGTTCCGGGGAGAATCGGCTCTCGATACCAGGGATGCCCTGGAGTTCGGGAAGGGCGCAGATCACGCTCGAAATCTCATGAAGGAGCAATCGCGTTACGCGAGTGAAGCTGTAGTTGTAGAGGAGCTCGCCGTTTTCGCAGTTCATCACAGCCGTTAGCGGGTTAATGACGGCGTTCATCGCCAGCTTCTCGAGCTGGTAGAGCATAAGAGCGGACGGAGTCTCCGCGACAGCAACCAGTGGCGGGGTGAGAGTCATGGTCCGCAGGAGGTACTTGGTGCTTGCGGCCCAGTCATCCTCGTTTTCGCTGATCGGAGATGTCGAGTTCGAGGGCAAAGCCGGTCCCAGGATGGTCGTGCCGATGCCCGTATGGGCGACCTGAAATGGTTCTTTTCTGCGGGCCAGCCCGTGAGAGACAATGCCTTGCATGTAGTTTGGGCGTTTGCGGGGGTCAGGGAAGACTTTTTCGTTGAGCTCATCAATGACGCCCATGCCGTTTTGAAGTAGTAGAACTGTGGAGTCGGGTGTCAGGCGATGCTTGACGGACTCCAAAGCCATAGCCGTCACCGGCGCCTTGACACTGACGACCAAGCATTCAATGCGCTCCTCATCTTGGACAGACCCGGTTAGGGAGCCTTCAACATCGCCCTCATCGGTCCGAGCCATGGCTTCCCCGGTCTTGCCGTTTTTATCCCAGTATGGGAATGCATGCCACGTTTTGCCATTCAGGACGTTGACATCGAAGCCCGTCTTGATATCGTCCAATCCATTCGAGTTAATTGCTAAGCACTTTTTTCTCCCCAGCCATGACTTGTACAGATTGGGGTTATGCAAGAGTAGAGTGACAGGCGGAGGCGACGGACGACTTGCGAGAGAGTGGGCAACAAATGTGCCTACATTCCCAAGGCCTAGGATATGTATGCGTCCAGACAGTCGGCGCTTTCCACTATCTTTTGACGCTTCTTCGGCGTTCTGCATCCAGGTAGACACAAATCGGCCATATAGTTTGGGATGCGAACTACGCCTTGAGACAAGACATAATTCGCAGACTGTCGTCCGCCGAAGCGGACTGCGCCCCAGTATGTACGACACTTTGACGGCTGGAGAGTAAATACAGTGAGTCCGAGTTCAGGTGCCGTCCAAGCTGAGAGGTGACTATAATGTAATCACCGTCTCATTATAAGATCAAACGATTGGCAAATACTCCAGGACTCACAGCCCCAACAACAGTATGCTCTCAAATGAGAAGATATAGATCGAGAGTGAAGTCGGCATTGCATGAGGGAGAAGGCGGACATATAGCTCTTCACCGCCTTAGAGACCGCCCGGAGATAAAAAATCGACATTATCCGCTTCTTTTCAATCCAACATCATCGATTCCTCCCCAGATATTCGTACACATAATCAATATGGAGGCAGCAGACCTACTTCCGCTACTTGAGCAGCTGGATGACAACATCGATGATCTTGAAGAGGCTTTGAAGCCCATCTTGGACAGCTCCGTGGTGGAGACGTCGAAGAAGCTTCCAGTGATGGATAAAGCGAAATTCCACGTCTTGGTGACTTACGCGCTGGAGTCTCTTATTTTCTGTACGTCACCATTGCAGCGGGGGCGAGCTTGATTGCTAATATCTACAGCGTATCTGCGTCTTCACGGCGTCAATGCTAAGGAACACTCCGTGTTTAGAGAATTAACTAGAGTCAAGCAATACTTTGCGAAGATCACCGCGCTCGAAGCGGAGCCGGAAAAGCGTACTCTAACTCTTGACAAGCAGGCTGCCAGTCGCTTTATCAAACATGGTCTTGTGAGTTACTCCTACACGGCACATTGGGGGGTCGAGGCTAATTGATTAGGCTGGAAATGACAAAATCGACCTGGCGCGCAAGGAGCAGGAGGCAAAGGAGAGAGCACGCGCTCAGCTAAAGGCATCGATACTGGCTAAAAAAGCAGGTGCTACGTCTCAGCAGTCATCGCAGAATGCGACAAGCAATTCCGAGAGTGAATCCGAGTCCGAGGAGCTTGTAAAGCCCGCTCCTAAGTCGGGCAAGAACTCTGATGATAAGAAGAAGCGCAAGGACAAGCAGAAGAGGAGGGTCAGCAAGGAAGAGCACAATGAGAACAAGAAGGAGCGGAGAAAGAAGAAGGATGAATTGCGCAAGACGAAGAAGTTGAAATGAGGATGTAGCGAATTATGTCGATCTGCCGGCTGGACCGGTTGAGGGGCTGTCTGTTACTGGGATTGCAGCACTTCAATAAAGAGTGACGCGCAATCATCTCAGCAACAGATATTGTCTACAGGCTTGCTGCCACGAAACTACTAAAAGTACACATGGAATGATGATACCCACCGCATAGAGGACAGCCTCAATGAATCTGTTGAAAGACGAGTACAGTGAGGCACCGGGTGCATGCCATGGTCACAGAAGACCTGGTGTATGAACGGACAAAGTCTTCCATAGACTACTATACGATTCGAGTCATTTAATCAAAGCAGTGGCAAGTGACTGACAGCGAGAGAATGTTCATGCTCAGCCCTGTGGATCATGGCAATGCAGTGAGTCACTGCCGGAGTTAAGCAGAACAAGTGCGGATAACTTCAGATCCACTGTTCTGTAAGACTCGAACGTCGTCTCCACTAAGTAGCGAATATCACATCCACTAGCAATAAAGCAATTCAAGAAGACAATAATAATATATCCCTCAATTTCCATTCTAAACCCATCCATCCTCGGCATTAAAGCAACGATCAACCGTAAGCGCCGGGACCGGCAGCTGACCTAACGTCCGAAGCAACCAATCAGGAACGGGAGAATAACCAGGGCGATCGGAGTTTTCGAACTTTCTCCGCCCGACTTTCGAGCTTCTTCTTTTCCGACTATAAAACAACTCTCTCCACCCGCTTCCCAACACTTTAACTCACATACAACATCCAGACCTAACACCTCTCTCCCTTAACCACCCTCACAACCACCAAAACAACAACACACAAAATGCCTCGTCAACGCCGTGGTGCCGCCCCTACTCCCGCGCGCAGCGCTCCCACCCGTCCTACCGCTGCTCCCGCCAGACCTGCTGCCGCCCCTTCTTACGGCCAGCAACAGCCTCACTCCACTGCTGCTCACCCCCAGCAGCACCACGCTCCCCCTCCGGCTGCTGCCCCCGCTGCCACTCCCGCCGCTGCTCCCGTCCAGCAAAGCCAGGGCCCCGGTCTCTTCGGCCAGATGGCCTCGACTGCTGCGTACGTTGCCACACATACCTCAATACCTTCCCCCCAAATCCCCTTATATAAATGAACCGAACTAACATATGATGAAATATAGTGGTGTCGCCGTCGGCTCCTCCATCGGCCACGCCATCGGCGGAATGTTCTTCGGCGGTGGTGGCGGCTCCAGTGCTCCCGCTGAGGCTCCCCAGCAGGCTGCGCCGGCTCCCGCTCAGCCCATGGACAACGGTCTCTGGGCTGGAAACGCTACCAACAGCTCTTGGGAGGCGCCGGCTTGTGCCACGGATGCGCAGAACTTCCGCAAGTGCATGGATGAGAACAAGGGTGATTTGACGATCTGTGGGTGGTACTTGGACCAGTTGGTACGTTTCCCCGGGGTTGGTGTTGGTGATTGTGAGTGGTTGTTGTGGGCATATGCTAATGGGTATTGTGTTTATAGAAGGCTTGCCAGGCTGATGCTAAGCCGTACTAAATGGAGACTGAGTATCGAAGGTGAGATTGATGATGGTGGATGAGATGAATGATTCTTTCATGGATGGATGGGCAATATAAGGCATATTGGTGGATTAGCCCGTTATTTCTCTCTTATTTTATTTTATTATCTATTACCCCTTTGTATAACATATACCACTTGAGAAGCTTACTACCCTTTTTTTTTAATGGGTTGGCTATGTCTGTGATGGGCATGCATGGACAGGAACTGAAAATATAGATAAAAAAGGATCATTCCACTCTTCATGTGTTTCTGTTTCCATGCATTTGGTTGCGGTACTTAGATTTGTAGATGATAAATGATAATATAGGTTTTATGTCATTCTCATAGAGGTACATACATGCTTCGCTGCAAGCAAAGGAAGTGGGAGTTTGATACATACATAGCAGGAACTCCAGTATTTGCACTACAATACGGCTTCCTATCGTCTGTCTCCATCATTTCGAGGCTGAAAGTTCAACTATACACAACCGTTAGCATATGAACACCCATCTTTAACATCAGTACTCACCTGATTCCCATTATAAAACTGCCGGTCGTCCCCTTCATTCTGCGCATCCCTCAACGTCCGAATAATCGGTCCTCTGGATGCATTCACCCGTCTGCGCCCCGCATCACTCGATGCCGACGGAGCCGTGCTAGCAGCCGGCGTAGTCTCATTACCTGACGACTGCGTCGTTCCATACCCAAAGAACGATCCCACAAGCCCCGTCGCAGTACCAACCGCCGACGACACCAGTCCGTAAGCAGACGATACTGCTCGGACTGGCAAGCTGGCGCCCGCACCGGAATACGCCTCCGTATAGGACTGGATTGGGACCATAACCAGGTTGGCGGAGCTGCCGAGTCCCAGCTCGGCTAGGGTTTGCTCCTCGTCGGCTATGGTGAGGGTGCGATTCGGGAGAGGCGTCAGGATGTGTTTGAGGTTGTAGGGGCTGCGCTCTTCCATCTGACCATCAAGCCAGGGACGAACGTCGTTGCGGATAGTCTGGGTGGGAGTGAAGCTGGAGCGCACGGAGCTGCCGTCGAAGAGACGCACTTGGAGACGGTATTGCTTCGGAGGGGAGGGTGGGCGCCGTTCAGCGGGTTGGGTGGCGGGCTCTTTGGGCGTGACGGAGGAGGATGGCTTCGCTTTGGGGGTAGGCTTGGATTTGGGCTTGCTCTCTTGCGTGACTGGTCGGGGAGTCGGCTTAGGTGCTGGTTCTTGCTTCTTCTGTTGATGGAGTTTCTTGGTCGGGGACGGACGTTGTTGCTCGGCTCGCGCATCGTCTACTCGTCTCTTTCCTTCACGAATAGCTGCATCGCGGGGTTGCTCTGGCTCAGTTGCGGAGGGCTGGGGTGCAGGCTGAGATGGAGCTGGTGTAGGAGCTGGCTCTGCAGCAGGCGCTGGTGCCGGTACAGGCGCCGAAGACACAGGTTCCGGTGCAGGAGGAGACACAGTCGCAGGAGCATCAGAAACCACAGGCGCAGAGGGAACCTCACCACCACCAGCATCTGCACTCCCTACATCCTGCTGCACCGGCGCGCGACTCTCATCCAGCTTCACAAGTAGGCGATCGCGAAAGTCCTCCTTGGAAATATCCGGCACGAGGTAATCGCACATCATACCATTCCTGCGACGGTCAACAACTTCCCTAACCCAAGAAGCATAACACATACTTTATCACGACGACGGTAGGAAACTTGACGATGGGACAAAAAGAGGCCAGAAAGCCCGCTTCCTGACTACCTTTGGTGAAGCGCAAGAGGACAGCTCTCGATTGGAGTAGTTGCGATAACTGCGCAGCGTTAGCAGATGCAGAAACATGTGTATATGATATGTTGCATACCTCCTCATCAAACGTAAAGTAGCTTTCCTCCCATTCTGTGCTCGTCTGTTCGTCATCTAAGTAGCCGTGTCAGTAATGCGGAGTATCGCCGAGCTCCAGCATCCCTCCATTCAATGCCTGTAGAAAGGAAGAACAAACCTCTAACGAAGCAAACGACAGCCTTGCTCTCAGCGACCGCCGCAGCGATACCCTCCTGTAAGCTCCCAGAGTAGAACATCTTTGCGTCTTGCTTCCCGAGTATGTGAAATAGACAAGTGACAATGAAGCTAGTGGTTACGGAGCTACCGACTGACACCCGCAATCGATAAGCCGACAATCCGCATCGGCGGAAAAGACCCCGTCCCGACCCGCTCTCTCTTCATTCTTCCACTGGCACTTTCAACCCCCAACTGCCTTCAACCCAATCAATCATATCAAAGACCACACCCAACAGCGCGCAAAATGCGCTCCCTCCTCTCCGTCCTCTCCCGGACGGGCACAAGAACCACCCCCCTACGCCCCGCCTCCTCAATTCTGCGCACCGCCCTCAACAGAACAGGAACAGCAGCAGGACCGGACTCCCTCTGCACGCGCTGCCTCCGCCGAACCAACAACACCACCCAGCTTCGCTTCTACAACAACAACCAATTCAACGACGACCAGCGCTGGCTCTCCGTCGTCGATGCCCCCTCGCAAGTTGTCCGCACAGGCCGGAAACATGGTCCGGGACTGATCATTCTCGGTGCGCCATACCCATCCCACCAACCACAACCACAAACTAAACTAACATACATACAAACAATGCAGCACTAATCCCCATAATCTCCTTCGCCCTGGGAACATGGCAAATCCAACGTCTAGAGTGGAAAACCAACCTCATTGCTAAATTCGAAGACCGACTAATCAAGCCCCCACTGCCTCTACCCCCGCGGATCGACCCGTCCGCGATCTCCGAGTTCGATTACCGCCGGGTCGTCGCGACGGGCACACTCCGACATGATCAGGAGATGTTGGTGGGTCCGCGCATGCGAGAGGGCCAGGATGGGTTCTTTGTGGTGACGCCGCTGGAGCGCGAGGGTGGGAGTACGGTGTTGGTGAATCGGGGGTGGATTAGTCGGAAGATGAAGGAGCAGAGGGATAGGTTGAGGCAAGGGGAGGGGAGGGCATTGCCGGAGGGGGAGGTCGTGGTGGAGGGATTGTTGAGGGAGCCGTGGAAGAAGAATATGTTTACGCCGGATAATGTGCCGGCTGAGGGGAAGTTCTATTTCCCTGATATTGAGCAGATGGCGGAGTTGACGGGGAGTCAGCCCGTTTGGATTGAGGAGACTATGGGTATGTTATTCTTCTTCTTTCTTATATTTGATTGGTTTGGGTATCGGATGATGGAGCTAATCTATGATGGTGGATCAGTCCCCGATATGGTCGAGGCGATGGATCGCGAGGCCAAGGGTATCCCTATTGGCCGTGCTGCTGAAGTCAACCTCAAGAACAACCACAGCCAGTATATCTTTACTTGGTATGTTGCATTCCCCCTTCCCTCCCCGGACGCGGTATAGAACCCTGGCTGACGGCCGCAGGTACGGCTTGTCGCTGGCAACCTCCATCATGCTGTGGATGATTATCCGCAAGCGCCCCAACGAGGCTACTCGGCGTGTGCGCCATAACCGGAACTGGTAGTGGCTCGTGTCCCCGCATGCTGGACGGCGTTTGGACTTGTATCTATAGGAATGTATATTGTATCATCATGGTGGCATTGCCAATCTCATATCTTGCAACAGCTCCTTGGGCAGGTGCTTTTGCGCCAGCGAGAAGATCGTGGTGGACTGGTTAACATGCCGTTGCCTACTGAATTAGTATTCTTGTAGAAGAGTGGTGTAATGGCTGAACTTACCGCCGCATCAAGGTTGCCACATCGCTCTCGTCGATGGTCTTGCGCCCCGCGTGCTTGGAATACGCAGCCAGATCCTCACTCGCCTGTTCGAAATACCACGATGAAGCCTGCTCAATCGCGGCCAGTGTCTCTTTGCTGATCTTGGCTTTTGACCCGTTCCGCGCCCGCGCAAACCGGGTGGCCAGCTTCTTCACGACTCCGATGGGAAGGTTGGGCACGGGAATGCCATGTCGGGAGAGCTTCTTCTGTTTCGCGCCGGAGACGTAGCGGTCCTCGTCCCGCAGCCCCCCTCCGGCAATACCTGGACTCTGGCTCTCACTTAGTGCCACCGGAGCGGGCGGCGGCGATTGCAGCTCCATGCCGAAGTCGCCAGCAGCGATGGACACGCTGTCGGCGTCATCGGACCCTGCTCCAGGGTCCATTGGCATGTCCATAGATAGCTCGAACCCTTCATCGTCATGAATGGGCTCATCCTGGTCCAATTCTGCGCCAGGAGCAGGCGGCGACGGGAAATTAAACTCGAAGTTGAACCGTCCAAGATCTTCCGTTTCACCTCTGTATATAGGTTAGCGATGGATCTCCCTAACTGTGCATAGAACTCACCCTCCGTCAAAGTCCCCTTGCGTAAGAACCGTATCTTCACCTCCATTATCACCGTGTAAAATCCCCGTATCATCCCCATCCTCACTCTCACTCTCTAATCCAGTCGCCGCCCCAATCTCACTCATGCGAGGACCGCCCACACTCATCATGGATAACCTATTACGATCATGCTCACTCGTAGCCCGTCGAGGATACTCCACCGTAATATCTTCCTCCTCAAATGCCAACGACAGCCGGGGTGGGTGCATCTCCGGCTCCTCATCTACCTCCTCCACCTCATCGAGCGGTAGCGACAAACGAGGGCGCTCAATTTCGGGCTCATTATCTAACTCATCGATTTCATCTCTCTCCGGTTCACGCTCTGGCGAAGACTCTACTTGCTCCTGCGGCGAAGATTGTATAGGCTGGGTGGTCGGGGCAAGGGCTTTCCCCAGGTTGCGGAGGATATCGAATGTCGTCTCGCGCTGGATCCGCCCGCTTCGTCTACGATCGCGTCCGGGCGTGTTCGCGGCGCGTCGCTGCAGCGCCTGCACTCGATACGGCGTGGATGGCGCGCCGGCGCCCCTGTTTCGCGGGGTGTATCGGTTCGCGGAGGGGGTGGTGGATGCGAATCGGCTGGGAGTGAGGGGGTATTTTGTGTGAGCGGGGAGACGTTGCAACTGGCTCTGGTTAGTAGGTACAAGATGATATAATACAAAGAAAGCAGCTTACCCCTGTGAGTGTGGTGTCTCCTACTGGAGTCAATGCTTCCGAGCCGTCAGACACTCGGGGTGACCGGCGACGCGGCTTGGGTGTGGTCGCCATTGGCTAGCGGGGATGTGGATCTATCGCATCAAGTAGATTATGATGTAGCGGTTATCAGCGTTCAATAGCTATACCAGCCGTTCATGACAATAGAAGCCAATATCGGCAATAGATGAAGAGGGGTTGTATGGCTATAGTGATAACTGGAGCGCGTCTCGGAGAAGAGCAGCAGCGGACAGAAGGGAAGGCGGTCAACGAATCCCAGTTAGACCCACTGATTGGTGCTGCTTCTTATCGATAAGGAGAGAAAAAGTTGCACGGCCAGCGACATCATACGCTTGTCACAGCTAATTCTGTGCCATTGAATAATACGACTCAGTTGTACATCTAAACTACTGTCCAGCGATTGCAAATCATGTCTGACGGAACTCCCAAGCCGTCCGCCCTCGCCGCCAAGGTGGACAAGAAGCGCAAGCGCCAGGCCGAAGACTCCAAGCCGAACGACGCAAAGCCGACTGGCAGCACCAGCGAAGGCCCGAACAAGAAGCACAAGGGCGGCAAGAACTTCAATGACCGGAAAGGCAAGGGCAAGGGCAAAGGAAAGAAGGACGACAAGGGCAAGTCGGGTGAGAAGCCCGCTAAGAAGGAGCCTGCCGATACCAAGGTGACGGAGACAAAGGGCGGCATCGATGAAGCAATTGGAAAGATGGACGGCCGGCTGTTGGCCGATCACTTCCTGCAGAAGGCCAAACGCCATAACAAGGAGCTGAGTGCGGTTGAACTTAATGATCTGTCTGTGCCGGGTAAGTTAGGTTTTGCTGGTATTGGAGATTGGAGTACTGATGGCAATAGATTCCGCGTTCCTGGATACGTCGTCGTTTGAACAGACCCGATCTCTGGAGCAGCTTCCTGCGTTCCTGAAGGCGTTCAGCCCGAATAAGGGGGCTGACCTTGCGAAGGCATCGGAGGAGAAGGGTACCCCGCACACTCTGGTTATTTCTGGCGCTGCGCTCAGAGCTGCCGACGTTGTTCGGTAAGCCATGGAGACTGATAGTGAGAAATGATATGCGGTGCTAACATTTCTGAAGTGCTCTCCGTTCGTTCCAGACTAAAGAGGCTATTGTCGGAAAGTTGTTCGCCAAGCACATCAAGCTGGAGGAGGCTAAGCAGTTCCTGGAGCGCGCACGGTACGTATTATGTGTATGATTTATGGCCATCACTAATGATTTATAGCACGGGCATTGGAGCTGGCACCCCTGCTCGTATCTCGGACCTTATTGAAGCAGGTATGTAAAAGCCGAACTATGAATATTCAAAGCAGGTCTAATCATTACAGGCTCTCTGAAACTGGGTGAACTCGAGCGCATCGTCATCGACGGATCTTACGTGGATCAGAAGCAACGAGGCATCTTCGACATGAAGGAAACGCACCTCCCGTTATTGCAGCTTCTCACACGGCCAGAGTTCCGGGAGCGGTATGGCGCAGCAGAGAAAAAGGTTAAGATCTTGGTCTTTTAGGGGTGGAGTAATTTAATATGGCGTTACAAACGGGCTGGCATCGTTTATTTGCTCATGTATAAACCTGGGAGTTGTTCATAGAAGACAAAAGTGAGATTACCGATGATAATTGATGCAAAAGACTTTGAGACTTAACAACCTTCGAAATTAAAACAAAGGAATATAATAAGCTGGAGTCACGGGGGTTCTTAGAGGAGAATAATCAATAAAATAAATGACGAAAGATGGTGAGGGTACTTTATATAGATCAAAGACAGCAGCTAAGCCATAGAAAGAAGGACCACATGTAGCGCTGTTATTACCGTGATACAAATGTTATCATACTTCCGCAAAGAGCTAGCATTATTATCAACAGAGAGAAGTATATCTTTATCTTTCTCTAAAGCCCCAGCATCTCAGAATCAGGAAGGTCCTGGTTATTATTACTATTACCAACAATCTCAGCAGTTTCCTATGCAGGACATTTGCCGTTACCATTGCATACATTAAGTTTTCTGTCCCACTATCAGATGGGATATTGAGGCAAGAGGTGTGTGTCGGTGGCCACCGAGTGTCTTAGATTGGCTGTTACTGCTTCATTCACACTATCTAGGTATCTTCAGCCTCACAATTACTATGAAGGACAGAAGCTGATCCTTCTGAATAAGTTAAATCACTATTCATTAGCTTTCTCATGAATGTGGTATATAATTTCGCTGCAATATGACTATTCCTAACGCATATGCCATACATTATATGAGCATAGTGGGAGACTAATATGCTCATCTCACCTCCAGAACCAGTAGACCTACTAAAGATACACTCCACCTTCACCAAATTTCAGTTTCCCGAGTATATCCCCGATGTTTGGGCCTTCATATGTATAGTTGTAAAGCCGGATCGGAAAGTTACCACCAGCAATTCCCACCATCCCTTTGTCGAGGGTGAACGAGTTCAATCTGGGCATATAGTCTTTCATGAGCAAAAGTAAGGCCTCCCAGTGCTCTGGACTGTTGCTCCAACAGCGGAAGAAGCCCACTGAGACCAGGTACTGGCCGTTGACTTTCAACAATCTGAGGACGTCCTCTGAATGGACTGCAACAGAATAAAGCGCTAGATGTTTGAGTCGAGGGAAGGGACCGGCCTTGCTGAGAGGTAACAGGACATTCCCATACTGTCTAGGATGATCGAAAGCTTGGCAAACGAGGCGCTCCAGACACGGCGCCTTTTTAAAAGTCTGACAAACAGCAGATTCCACAGAGGCATAACAGGCTTCGGGGTAGACATCGACGATTGTCAAGGTGTGAAGGTTTGTCCAGCTGCGAATCATGTTGTGAGGCTCTATAATTTGAGGGAAGAATGGGTATGTACCCGAGCGAATGCGATCTTCTGACGGGACGAAGAAGGTAAGCTGCTCTGGATTAATGTCAGCTTCGGCAAGGAGTTCGAGCAAGATATTGATATATTCGCTCTCGGCCCGTAACTGGAATAATGATACGTCTAGGTGCATCTCAAAGCTGCGACAGTTTGTGAGAGAGTACTTGAGGTCGTTGATTAGGGTATGGATCTCTGGTAACTTCGAGCAAAGTTGCTTGAAATGGCTGTCGGCGTTGAACTCTTTACCAAGGCAGCTATTACGCCATGGATAGGCGACTTGCATAGTTCGTGGGATGTGGCAGAGGTCAGGGTTCGAGGCAATTGTATGGACTTTCTGAATGTTCTCGCGAGATAAGTTTGTATTAAGCCTCGGCAGACGCGGCAGCATGAGTTTGTAAACGAGGGGGAATATTTTCCTCTCCACCTCTTTGGAGATCAGCCGAAGGGTTAGCCATTCTTTTTTCGTAAGATAGGTGACCACTTCCCACCAGAGCTCGGGCAGAAGCTTTTCGGCTGGGGCCTCTCCTTTTGCGTAAACAAAAGGTCCAGAATGCTCTCGTGCTGGCTGGAAACAGAAATCCATGATTTAGTGTCACAAATGGCACGGTATCTTGGTGGAGAGGGATTGAGTTGTATGTATGTCGACGCTGGTGCAGATGTAGCAATAATGATAGTAGGAAAACACTAGAGCAGGCCATTTGTTGTATTTATGCTCTGAGGGAAAGTTGTCGAAGAGCTTGTTAAGGGTGAAACCTTCTGGACGGAAAATCACCTGGTCTTGTTACAGTGAGTAATGCATCAGCCACTGCTAGAGCTTTAAATGCAGACAATTCTTTCTGGAGAAATTATGTCAAACGGGAAACATCCGGTCATCTCTTTGTGAGAACACATGCATACTATCAAGCACTCCAGCCTGTTAGGGCTTTGTTCTTATAACCAGCCGTGGGCATGAATGTACTAGGAGCAAACTAACATTTGTTCAATGTCTTTCAGTTTTAACATTGACAGAGTATTGGAAGGCCTTTCATATGAGAGTAGTTCAACATGCCAGCGAAGATTGACCTGCCGGGTTCGACAAAGACAGCCCCGGCAATCACCTTATCCTAAATACAAACAGAACAAGGAAGTACAGCACAAGAAGACATCCATCGACTCCTGGTATGGGAAGGCGGAATCCTACTCCTTTTCTGTTTTGAAAATTCCAGAATGATAGAACACGGTGGTGTCAAAACAAAGTTTAAGACAGAGAAACGTTAGAATCGGCAGAGTTAAGGCAGTTATTAGAGGCAAGATGCCATAATTGGAGATATAGATACCAAAGGGCTTAAATTCTCCATTGCAAGTGATCTTATTAATTGTTGAGACAATTTCAACCGAGTCGTCCGTATCCCACAAAAACTGCTCGATACTCACTATTTGAAGTATAAGTTCATCATATTAGTAAATTCGTAGGAATCTTTTCTTGGCTGGACATACCCTTAGACTATCCCAACAGTAACTATCGGTACTGATGCCCTGATCGCGGCATCCTCTCGGCCTGCTTGTCTGAGGGCGGAATCGAGCATGGCTAATTTATGTTAGTTTATACCAGTTATGGATGTGGTATGATATTGACCCATATCTGCATGAAGTGACGGAGATCCACATCTATAGAGAGGTGAAAGACGGTGAAAAGACCAGCTAGCTTCTCGCGGACCTCGTACATTATGCGTAGGCGTATAATGTTATGGATAATCAGGTCGGTATTACGAGCAATAGCAAAGTCGGTGTCGCTAATACATCAGTAAGTGTGTATTTCCTGATTCTGCTCTCCTTTTATCTTCATGGCCCAAGAATATATGGCGAATGATAGCCACACTATGCTAATACACGCAGTACTTGCAACTGCTACCATGCGGGCAGACAACGCGCATACATATCACGTCTAAATCATGACCATTATGCCATTCAAAGGACCTCAAAGGGCAGAGACCGCCTGAAGTTCAGAGATGAAGAAGAAGAAGGTCGAATGAAGTACAAATTTGGGAATTGTTCGCTTTCCAATCTAGGAATCCTCATCGTCCAAGGTCTCCGAGCTCTCTATGTCGAGATATTGTAATGTCTAGCCTTGTTATAATAGGGTCAACGGGCTCTTTCCTGACGAGGTCCAAAGCGTCATTACGGCGAACCTTACTCCACACAGCAGTAGCAAGGATGAATTCGACTTAGATACCCTCGGTATTGGTGTTTGTGGCATCCCGGCCATTTATCACCAGCTCATACGGTGGATTGAAATCTCTCATGCTCGGGTCGTGGTTGGTGATTTCCAATCCTGTTGACTGCTATTGTATATATTAGTTGACCACCCCCCTCAGAAAGACAGCGAAGCAATAAGGTCAAATAACCAGTCTGCGTAGAGTAAAGGCAAGGTAACCCCTCCATATGGTATTTTAGTCAAGAAGCCATTCAGGCAGTGCAGATTTTACCCATGGGATGTATCATAACAGCGTCATACCTATATACCCCCTCCGGAACGATCACACCGGCATCTTCTAGGGCATCACATATCTATAAACTTAATTGATGTCAATATCTATCAATGATTTAACGGTATGTTATCACAGGACCCCAGTACAGTACCACACAGATACACTAAACCTTATAATATAGAGAACTTACTTTAGAACGTTCTAGTTTTGCCCTAGTGGGCCCCCCAAAATACGTGGATCACGGGAAGAAGTATGTGGTGATGGTTTGAAAGATGGCCATGTTCACGGGCCATTAGTTCAGTCGGGCTCAAGTAGTCGCAGGAGGTCTGCAACTATGCAGGCACAGATAGCAGAATATGATATACACTATGATTCCACGTGAAGAGGTGCTTGTTCGCGGACTAGAGACAGATATAGTCTCTATGTAAGTATGTCGCCATCCTGATAGCATGGAACGATGTGCCACGGTATACTCCAAATGTATACCAAGGGCATATCTCTCTGTTCTGTATCTTATTCAGAGACGCATATGTCGGTCAAAGTTTGCGAGACTTGGGTCCAGCCACATAGTGAAATGATTGTACATCATAATAAGAACCCGAGTCGAAGCATGCTCCAAAACCATACATGCCTGGCTGATAACACTAAAGATATAAAGCCATACCTGCATTGATGTTGATGATAGTCTCCACTGTCTTATATCTGCAACGAGTAGGAAACCGGTCCCCAAGCCATCATATATGGCGTCTGTACCATCGTGCCAGAAACAGAACGAGGTACATAGAATAACCTACCGCCACGAAGCCTGCACCTCTTGTTACCAGATGCTTTATACAAGAGTTATCCACTTCTTCTTTTTTCTTGGGTCAATTTCTGGTGCATCCTGTATTTGTTACACGTCTTGGTAGGCATTTGCTTAATGGCCCATATGTAGTACATCCGCACGAGTACACCATAGTCTGGTAAAAGCACCTTCATCGGGTAAGAGAACTTTCAGTGATAGTGCTTTGATCTACTTACATATTTGAGACGGTATAACTTGTCAAAGTTAATTGTGCTGCTTATTCGACTATGGTATACTCGGTTTCCCAAGGCATTTGTGCTCTGAATTTATACCGTTAGACAATGCAGTTAGGTGCTGGTGAGATGCGCTCCCACCACTCTGTGTTTTTATTCACCCATCATGGATTATTTTGGTCGATGTAGATGAAGAGACAAACCCACAATGTGGGATGCGCTTCAAGCAGATCAGCAGCAACTTGTGCGGTACATATGAAATCCCCCGGGAACATGATACTCGTAGCATTCAAGAATACTTCGTGCCTGTCTTTGTTGCATGTTTGTAGTAGTATCAATTGAATGGATTTATCAAGAGAAGATAATCAAGTTAGAAGGGTTCGACTGGTATTTTTCTCAACTGCTGGAGAGGTATTGTTAGAATCGCATATCTCCATAAATATTGCATATTGAGTAGCTCTGTGGAACTGTAGTTGTTGCATCACTCTGGATAATCTATCATTCATAGATAGTATGTAGGGATAGTGGTTTTATCACCGTTTGTAGATTGTATTCTTATGTCGGCTATTGTTTGTAGATGAAGTATGAGATTAGCTTATCTTAGGCTTATTGCTAGTTAAGTACATAGTAAATAACTACTAGTAATAAGGCCCAGTAAGTCAGTCTGCTTCCTTCAACTTAAGTAGTATAGAGATCATGTAGTAAGAAGTAAAGAAGTAGAGGGCAGAGAGAAGCCGAATACTACTTATATACCTACCCTCTAGTCCAGTGAATCAACAAGCAAAACAAACATGAATAGAAAGAAACCAATCACTGAATAAACAAGGAACAGAATCCAACAAATGAATAGAACAATGCAATGTACTTATCAATCTTATCAACATCAATAAACCCCACCACCAACAGGTGAATAACAACCACTCTACCCATTACCATCTCCTCCATGCCTCAGGCACCAGCTACCTCACCACCTCCCCTACTACTCAGGCACCAAACCCAAACCATCCCATCCCGTCCAACACCCCCACTCACCGCTCCCAATCTCCGCCCGGCAAAAAAAGGAAATTTCCAATGCCGCCGATTCAATCTACTATTCTTGCGATCTCTTTCCTACACCTTTATTCCATACAATTCTTCATTAATTAACCTTCTCAATTCAATATTATAATTCACAATGGGTGCAAGTGACAAGAAGCGCAAGCTCGCCGAGGAGGCCACCTCCCCGGAAGTGAAGAAGGCCAAGCGCGAAGACAAGAAGGAGAAGAAGGAAAAGAAGGAGAAGAAGAAGGAGCGCAAGGTGGAGGAGGAGGTTGTTGAGGAGGTTCCTGTTGTTGAGAAGGAGGAGGAGAAGAAGGAGAAGAAGAAGGACAAGAAGGAAAAGAAGGACAAGAAGGACAAGAAGGAGAAGAAGGAAAAGAAGGAGAAGAAAGAAAAGAAGGAAAAGAAGTCCGAGCCCGAGCCCGAAGCCATGGATGTCGACGAGACATCCGCCGAGAAAGAGCCCGAGGCTGAGGCTGAGCCCGAGGTGACCAAGGAAGAGAAGAAGCAAAAGAAGGAAAAGAAGGACAAGAAGGAGAAGAAGGACAAGAAATCCAAAAAGGAGAAGAAGCAGGAAGAAACGAATACCGAGGCGCAGCCCACCAACGGAGAGACCGAAGAAGCTGCTGAGCAGGAAGGTCAGAACAAGAAGAATGCGCGGTTTATCTGCTTCGTCGGTATGTATCCAACACCCACTTTCCCCCAATGCATGGGCCATATAGAACCCAATGATATACTAATATATGGGAATCTGGTATAGGAAACCTCCCCTACTCCGCCGACAAAGAGTCCCTGACCAAGCACTTCGAAAAGATCACGCCCGTTTCCGTCCGCGTAGCCACCCAAGTCGACAAGCCGACCAAGTGCCGCGGTTTCGGCTTCATCGAGTTCGACAACTACGACCGCATGAAGACTTGTCTGAAGCTGTACCATCACTCCATGTTCAACGATGGAAAGTACCCGCCGCGACGGATCAATGTTGAGTTGACGTGAGTCATACCATATCCATCGTAACCCACTATCATTTTCTACAGCAAACTGACATATTCACTATGTAGTGCCGGCGGCGGCGGCAACTCCAAGGACCGGAAAGAGAAGATCGAAGCTAAAAACAAGAAGCTTTTCGAGGAGAGACAGCGCAACGCCAAGGAAATTCAGAAGGAGAAGCAGCGGTTAGAGAAGGCCGAGGAGACGGGTGTGGATGACTATGCTCATATTCATCCCAGTCGGAGGCCCCGGATGGCTTAGACTGCTGCTATTGATGTTGGTATTGGTGTTGTCTTTTGAACACATTGGATTGATTAAAAAGTATATTGTGATTTGGCTTGTTTGCTTAAGAGATATCCTCTTCCGTTTCTCTTCCTGTTTCTGATGTGCATATTTTGGATGATGATGGTGAAGAAGTCAGGCACGGAATATAACATAGATCTGGATGATTACCCTACAACCGGAGACTTCACTTAGTAACATGGAGTAAGATCTGCAATCCCAGAAACCCGTAAGTCACGTTCATTGAGTGGTATTGTATGGCATGTTACATCTTTATACTGCATTAAAGGGAGGCGAGGAGGGGGACAATGTGTATGAGAGAGAGAGAGGCAAGGTTATCCTGAACCCGAAGAAAATAGAGAACAACATCAGGATCATGGCACCAAAAATGGACGAGGAACGGGGCACACAAGGCAAAAAGAGAAGAAGATCATCAAGATGGGGCCGGCACAGGCCCCGTAACCCAGACGCCGTATTAGTTGTTTATATTATTGGGAAGTCGAACATGTCCTTGGGGACGATCTACAGAATCACGCATTTCTTGTTCTTCGGTTTGGCCGCAGGCCGGGGATTGAGGACAGCGCTATGCGAAGGTTAGTTCCTCCGTTCCAGTAGCAAATAGCTTCGGTCGAACATACCGGATCGCCTCGTCGAATACACTCTTCAGGTTGCGCTGCGTCAGGGCCGAACATTCGAGGTACTTGTGTGCCCGGATTTCCTTGGCCACGGCCAGAGCTTGTTCGTAGGAGACGGGCTCCATCTTTCGCTGTCGGAGAGCATCTATGGTACCACGGTCGTCTCGCAGATCGAGCTTGGTGCCGACCAGGATGATGGGGACGTTGGGGGCATGGTGTTCAATCTCCGGGAACCACTACATCCGTCAGGGTCAGTAAGCGGGCCTCCGATCGGCAGGGAAGGTGAAGGAAGCACCTTGGCTTTAACGTTGTCGAAGGACGGCGGGCTAACGATGGAGAAGCAGATCAGGAAGACGTCGGTTTGCGGGTAGGACAATGGGCGAAGACGGTCGTAATCTTCCTGTCCAGCAGTATCCCAAAGTCCCAAGCTAATCGGTCGGCCATCTACCATCACACTAGCGGTGTAGTTGTCAAATCTGGGGAGTCTCCGGTCAACACACGAGGTTCGCAGACAGACGAGGAGTATTCAGGGACCAAAGGGGGGTACGGACACGGTAGGGATATATTCGCCGGGGAAAGCGTTGGTCGTGTACGAAATCAGGAGACATGTCTATTGATCGATTAGCAACAGCGATAACGAAATCGACCGATGTAGGAAACGAGAAGGGGGGAGGGAGGGAGGGAGGAGGAGGAGGAGGGGAGAGAGAGGTCGAGCTGGTTGAAAGGGGAGCGACGTACTTTTCCTACCGCACCATCACCCGTCACCACACACTGTACACCAGCGCTCCGTTAGCCGCAGTCTGACAGACGGACACGCAGGCGGATGATGCTGACCTTGAGGGATTGAGTAGCTGGACCAGTAGCCATGGTCACGTCGAATTGGGAGGAGGGATGGGAGAATAGCCCTCGATAATATATAGGTAGAGTAGTAGCGACAAGGTCGAGAGGGACGAAAAGAGGATTGAAATTATCGCAGGGGAGCTTAAAGCGACGGGGGTGGTGGTTATGATCGAGTGTTTACTGAATAGTGGCTTGACGGGCGGAGAGACAAGAGGGACAACTCGAAAGCGGGTATCTGCGAAAGGGCAAGGCTAATGGTTGAACCGGTCAGGAGAATTCGCAACCCAGGCGGAGATAGACACGGATGAATATCGACACGAATGATAACCTCGAACCGTGCTGACGGAGCAGGAGGGAGTCAAGAAAGACAAAAAAGTATAATGAGAAAATAAAGAGATAAAGAAAATAAACTGGATAGACTGCACGCAGCACTGATAAATCACACAGACAGGCAAGAGGAAAAGACAATGGAAGGTGGATTTGGGGGAGGGGGAAAGAGGGAGAGGGAAGTTAAGGGAGGAGAGGAAAGAAGGTGAGTTTAGTTGGTTAGTTTTAGTTAGTTAGTCTAGTGGAGTGGATAAGGGAAAAGAGTAGGGAAGGGAGAGAGAAGAAGAGGAAGAAGAAGACAGACAAGACAGACAGACAGACAGAGAGTAGCAAGATTAAGAGGGAGGGGGGGGCAAGAGTTGAATGGAAATGGATCAATCAGTTCCAGTTCGGCTTTTGGTGGAGAATAATCTCTTGGTTGGGGGATGGATAAAAGGAACAAGAAGAAGAACAGCAAGCAACAACGACAATGATGATGGTAGTTACTAGTTACTGACTGGATAGCTCACCTTGCTGAAAAGATAGCCACTGGACAGGTATCATGGACCGACACCAATCATGGGATTGAAGCCAAAGAAAGGGAAAATGGATGGGGACGAGTCTGTCTTGGTCGGTCTCCTTTAGTTAGTGTTGTTGCTGCTGCTCGACTTACAATCTTTAGTTAGTTAGTCTTGACTTGACTACTAGTAACTTAGTAGTAGTAGTAGTAGAGAAGATGAGAGAGAGAGAGAGAGAGAGCAACTGATGGCTGGGAGAATCTTTGACCTGCCACCAATCAACTCCATCTCAACCAATCCCTGATTTCTATTCTACTAACTAACTAAATAAATAGATATACTAATTATAATCATCACCAACCATTTATCTCGATCTTCCCCCTCCCCTCCATCCCAGCGAGAAAACCAAGAGATAGATCTCCAGGGAAGAAGGCAAAGAGAGAGAGAGAGAGAGGGTTGGGTGATCGACCGCTGGGAGCCAAGGGACGGCGCTTGCAGACCTGCTGGTTCAGGGGGAAAGAACCAACTATAGTAGATAACTCACTACTACAGGATTACTACTTACCAACCACGCATTTCATGATAACCCACGGACCATATTCCCATCCCATCACCTTCTCTATCCCAACTAGTTAAACGTCTGACCGCCACCATCACTACCACCACCACCACCAACCAACCAACCAACCGACCAACCCAAGCACAGACAGTAACTAACTAACTAAAGTACGGAGTACAGTAAGTAGTAAAGAATTTCTAATATTAGAAAAATCACCCCAGCCAGCCTAGATACCCTACAGATGCATCATCCTACCTACCTACTTAGTACTTACAGTAGGATGAAGCGCCCTTGTTCCCGGTCACCTTTCCGATCGAATAGCAGTCCGTCCTGAAGGTCGCGCCTAATCTAGGCGGCATCTGCAATGCAAGCCTCAGTTGGGGTTTTCTTCTCCCGATTTGTCGCGTGGCATGAGGGTTTGATTTTTATTTTTATTTTTATTTTTTTTTATCCCCTGATCATTATTTACTTTTTCCTGGAAGGAAGTACTACTAGTACTACTACTGTATGGTACTTTGGGATTTGGTCTCGTGATCATGGTTATGGTGACTTCGATAAGTAGTGCTTTATACTGTAAGTACTACCCTGGATCGGGTCGGGCCTATCCCGACAGTAGTACTAACTAAACTATCTATCTATCTACTTGTCAACTACCATCATTTGTTACATAGTGCCGATCTTGCAAAAGTCAAATTTTGTGATCCGATGTAATAGAAGTTATAGTTACGGTAGTATAGCTCTGCAATGAATCTTTTTCTTCCCAGTAGTCCACTTTTGTCTCCATCGGCCTGTCAATATCGTATGAAAACTTGGAAGGTAAGAAGGCTACTACTTATGAATGATAAGAGTGTCCCCCAATTGGAGTTGTGATCTGTCTAATAGTACTCACTGGGTGACACAAAAACATACTCAAGTAGTACTCCGATCCGTCATCTCTAATAGATACCATCCCGTCTAGCTAATCTCAACGCTATCAATTCTCAATGGTATCTAGTGGGAACGTCATAAGCATGAACATATGTACAGAACAGCGTACAAGGTATCCACAGGAATCTAAATGCCCCTCCTCTTTTCTTCCTCCGCATCGTCCATCCTATCACCATTTTAGTTTTTGGTGGGTACACTGCTGTCAATTCGCATGAAACAGAAACTCCCACCGACGCCTGAGATGCAATGTGCGATCTGGTCCTACATGACTGGGGGCGCAACAAACGTGTCCGGAATCCCATCAAACACCCAGTTAAGTGAGTCGAACACCTCCGAGAATCCGGCTTCGCTGATGAAGGCCCCTTGATCGAAGTTCGGGGGGTAAATCAACCCTGGGTCCGCCAGCGCCTCTTCCTGCTGCTGCCGGGTCATGGGACCGGCCGTCGCGGGAAGACTAGGGTTCGCCATGGTAGCTATCCCAGGTTTAGTGGATACGATCCTCGTCGTGACTATGATGGACATACCTTGCGGATCCTCAATGCTCTTCATTGGGCGGAATCGCTGCCGCCAACGCCAGACAGTATCATAGACATGACTCATGCTCATCCGGCAGCGCACCTTCAGCTGCAGGGCGTCCTCTCCCGCCGGGCCCTCGGGGCTGCCCGCATTCCACATCTGCGCCAGAATGTCTGCCAGTCGCACTGGACGGTCGTGGTCCATGACACTAATTCTCCTAATGGCCGAGATGGCTCCATTAAACAACAACTTCCCATGTTCGAAGTCGATGTGGCGTCGGAAGTCACTCTTCAGCAGCTTCATGAGGGCAAATGCGGCGGAAACAATCATCTGCAAAATGTAGTTGGTGGCATGTCCGATAAGCTCGCCAGGGAGGGTTTCCAGATCGAGCACACGACCGAGGAATGACGTTGTAGCGATGAATAATTTCGTCAAATCATCACTTCGTGCGCTAGAGCCTAGGAATACAAAGTATCGTAGATGCAGCTCAGCTGCTCGTAGATGGATCATATTAATGTCTGTAGAGCAAGTTAGTGTCCGCCAAAAAATATCAAAGCACCCGGACAACTCACTGGAAATATCGCGGCCAAATTCAACCTCCATGTCCCGAAGCTCATTCTCCAGAAGCTGTACGATCAGCAATTTCTCTGAGCTAATGAACTCCACCGGGTCAGGCTTGCTGCTGTATAGTGCTTTGGTTACACGGTCGCAGAACTTCTCAATGCGCAGTCGAGTCTTCAGGTCTTCAGAAGGCTGGTAGTCTGCATCTCGAAGCGATGCGGGCTCGAGTGCCCAGTCGTAGATGGTTGACGGAGGTTGTCCGTATCCGGTGGCGACGCTATTACAGTTAGCAGACGCTAGCAATAAGGGTTGGCAGACTTACTTCTGAGCCACAATGTTACAAATGACCCACGTCTGCAGACGATCCTTGACGGCCTCGCCTTGGACCTCCATCCGGAAAGTGGTGAACTCCTCCGCCTGAACTGGGCGGTGCAATCCAAGTTGCATAGAAATCTGCATCATCAACCCGCTAAGCATAAAGGTAGCATCAGTCCTTTGACTGGTAGTAGGCAATGGCCAGGTGCAGAGAAGACAAAGAGCCTTGACCACACGGTAGTCTTGGGGAACTCCGGTAATGGTAGACCAAAGCAGTCTGCTGAAAGGCCCCGAGAGTGCGCTCAGGAGGCCCGGCTCCGAGGGCGCTCGTCGGCTAGCGACGCAGATGATAGACCAGGCCTGCAAAGGACAGCGGCGCAGATACTCATCCGGGGGCTTCTGCGGATTCAACAAGGGAAGAAACGGATGATAGTACTTGAAGAACCTGGACGTCTGTAAGCTACAGTAGCATAAACAGGTGGAGCAGGTATATTACTGTTCAAATAGACGGGCAACCCTTGTCCTGGACAGTGAGACATCTTCCAGCCTCCATGGATTATCATCTTGAGAAAGAATAGACCCATCTCTGTGCATGGTCAAAGGGGTAGCCATAGGCTGAGGCTCCAGCGGCGCCGACAGCGGCCGCGCCCTGCTCGCAACTGCCGCATCAGGAGGACAGAATACATCCTCGGAACACTGGGAGAGCTCGTCGCTGCCATTGGCTTCTACAGACTGCGACTGATCACCAGTAGCAAGCCGCCGCCGGAGCTCTGCGATCTCCCGTTCCATCTCAGCATTACGCCTGCAAATATGACTGGTCAGGAATCATGTGGTCCAATGGGGAGAGGGGATCGAAGGTGAGAAGCTACCTCCGTTTCGAGATGCGTTTAAAAGTGGGCTCGACTTTGCATTCTATCTGAAGCCGGCGGCAGCGCGAACAAGCGTCCGCAGGAGTCTGCACAATATCGCATCGAAGCTGTGAAATCGACAAGGTCCATGTTCAGCCAGTCGTATAGATGAGATAAGATGGGGCGAGTGGAGGAAGGAAGCTAAGCATCGATAGTGATATGCATAGATCCTCTCTCATCCGAGACCACATGGGAGAAAGTATGCCGACAGGCCGGAGATCGAGATTAGCTTACCTTTTGCTGTTTACACTCATTACAGGCCTTTCTACAGCCACCCCTCCGCTTGCCCGTGACGGCGGGGATCTTCTCCATGCCGCAAGAGTCTAGATTTTTGGAGACGAAGTCGAAGCCAGTCACCGGCCGGGGCAGCCTCGGGGTGCTCCGAAGGTCGCTAGAGGAGGCCGGGGGAGTTATCAGATTGGCATGCGTCGCCAACCCAGTCGGTGCGAGGACACCCCGGAACTCCAGATCCATCAGTATAAATCAAGAAACATCCGACGGTCTTGGAACCGCGGGACCCGTTAACACATGCAAAATGATGAGCGCAATCAGATAGGAACCAGCGTGCAGGTGCCGGAAATCGGCAGAAAACTTTGGGTGGGTTTTGGTGGGCGACGGAGGAAATCTCTCGCGAATCTCGGCGGTTGATGGCAGCTGAGTCAGCTGGGGTGGCTGCCTGGTTTTGAAGTCACCAATTAACTAGTTAACTAGTAACTATAAAGATAGTAACTAGATGACGGAACGAGTTAGCATCTTTCAATCCAGCAATTTAGTTTTGATCAATGTAAGCTTATTGAAGTACCCATGGTACATCCCATGATCCACTCTGGATACGCAAATTATACAAAGTATTATCTAGAACAGATCATCGGTATCTCACATTCCAGACATATGACGTAGGTGCATATTCATTCTGCATAAAAAATATTGAAGAGTCATCTGATTTCAATACCAATACTTAAATCCAATACTGAGATAAGTTATTATTCATCAGAATTATGATGGCAATAATGATGTAAGTGACATAATAATCAATCAAGGAAGTAGTAACTAACTAGGGAGTAGATCAATGCAGTAAGTAGTAGCCTACGGTAAGGAACAGAACGCAATCAGGTACCAGTGACTGACTACTCAGCCACACACACCACCTCAGCCTCCCCCACGGCAGCCTTACCCGGAATAGCAACTCTCCAGCTGTCGGGAGGTCGTAGGCTTCCGCAATTACCCCCGAGCTTCTTACTATCCACCACTATCAAACTATATACCCACTCCCACTCCCACTCCTTCCCCCTCCAACTTACCGTTTCAGTACATCTGTGCTTCTTCTATCTTCTCGCTCATTAGTCGCCTTAACGCCTTTCCCGCACAACCCCCCATGGCAGACTCCGCTTTACACGATAGTCCAGCGCATGACCCCGATGCGCCACCATCGAGTGCCGGCTCTACCGGCCACCCCGGAGCTCTAGAGCCCCGTCCCGGCCCAGCCCCTATGTCGGAAGAATTGAAGGGTCGTCTGGACAAAGTTGTCTACTCAGATGTGCGTGATGTCTATGGCATGTTGATGAGTTAGGTCATGACATACTGATGGGAAGGTTTCTCATTTATAGATCGGTGTCACCACTCTCCTGACCCGACTAAAGCAAAGTGTCTCCTCGGCCAAGGTGCGTTTCAGGTTCCACCCCCACCGCTGTCAAGTAACAAATAAAGCACATGGACGCTAATCGATGACGCCAATGGCTACAGGATTTCTCTACTTTCCTCAAGAAACGCTCATCCCTGGAAGAAGAGCATGCGCAAGGCCTGCGGAAGCTCTCTCGTTCCCTTCACGATTCTGCGTACCGCAACGAGAACCGCCAAGGTACTTACGGTCACAATTACAATGAACTCAATCGTTTCCACGACCGCATGGCGGACCACGGACTTCAGTTTTCCGTATCTCTGCAGCAGATGGCCGATGATCTCAACGAACTCGCGTCCCAAATTGAAAAGGGCCGTAAGCAATGGAAGCAGACCGGATTGAGTGCGGAGAAGAGGGTACTGGAAGCGGAAACTTCTGCGGAGAAGGCAAAAGCAAAGTACGAATCGCTTGCCGAACAATACGACCGGGTCAAGACCGGTGATAAGCAGGGTGGGAAGTTTGGCTTGAAGGGTCACAAGTCGGCTGCGCAGCATGAAGAAGAGCTGCTGCGCAAGGTTCAGAACGCTGACTCGGACTATGCTTCCAAGGTCCAGGCTGCACAGTCGGCGCGACAGGAGCTGGTTTCGACCCTGCGACCTCAGGCGGTAGAAAACATTCAGAAGCTGATTGCGGAATGCGATTCTGGTCTCACACTGCAGTTGCAGAAATTCGGTGCGCTCGAAGCCCACACTTCGTTGCATGATTCAAGCTAACCACTTTATAGCAACCTTTAATGAGAAGCTTCTTCTTGGACAAGGTTTAGCCATCAGCCCTTTGAAAGATGGCTCGGCCAACCCTGCTCTTGCTCCAAAGAGCTTGTATGAAGTCGTTTCTCAAATTGACAATGAGAAGGACTTCAACGAGTACGTTCTCAGCCATGAGCGGAACCCTGCTGCTGTAACTTCAGACCAAATTCAATACAAACGTCATCCGGTGAGTCCTGCATGTACCGATGCCAATATGTTCTTAGCTAAGTCTTGCATACCAGACACTTGGAGGATCATCTTCCGGGCCCGTTGTGCCTGCCTCGCAACCGACCACGCAGAATAAGCGCCAGTCAATGTTCCTGCCTCAATCATTCTCGCAATCAAACCTCCTTTCTTCTACTCCGGCATCGTCTCAACCCTCAGCACCAGTGTCTGCTCCGGCTCCAGCTCCGGCTCCGGCGCCGGCACTTGCTTCCCCGCCAGCCACTGAATCATTGCCCTACCCACAAAACCCTGATTCATACTCGTCTCCGCCTTTCCAGCCTCCCTATCCCACATCGAGATCTGAGCAACATCACTTGAATCAAGCTCCTGCGCTACCGGCCAAGACGCCGCTGGGACCAACCGGGAATGGCTTCCAGCCTAGCCCTAACCTTCCTCCTTTGAAGCCGGTGTTTGGCGTATCTTTGGATGACCTATATACCCGGGATGGGACAGCCGTCCCAATGATTGTATACCAATGCTTCCAGGCTATTGAGCTTTTTGGATTGGACATGGAGGGTATTTATCGACTTTCTGGTAGTGCCACTCATATCAGCCACATGAAGGCGCTGTTCGACAATGGTGCGTTGGCCTCTCGAGTCACTAGGAATGAGCCCTAATTAACCAACAGCAGATTCATCGCAAGTCGATTTTACCAATCCAGAGAACTTTTATCATGATGTTAACAGTGTCGCCGGGCTCTTGAAGCAGTTCTTCCGGGACCTGCCGGACCCGCTCTTCACATCGCATTTCTACAACGACTTCATTAACGCGGCCCGTAAGTAACCTTAACCAAGTGTATGATTTTGCACTAACCACTCCTATCTAGGCATCGACGATGACATTCAGCGCCGTGATTCACTCCATGCGCTAGTTAACAACCTTCCGGATGCTCATTACGCTACGTTGAGGGCTTTGATACTGGTATGTCTACTAACCCAACCCTGCCCTTATTGAAGACCTATGAAATAACACATTGCAGCATCTCAACAAGATTCAAGAACATTACACACAAAATCGGATGAACGCAGGAAATATTGCCATCTGTTTCGGGTAAGTCGTGACAGTCTTTACCCCTCTATCTTGCCGACTAACAATCCCCAGACCTACCCTCATGGGTGCCAATTCTGGCGGCAACATTGCAGATGCCGGCTGGCAGGTCCGAGTCATTGAGACTATCCTAGTCAACACTTTCCAAATCTTCGACGACGACTAGATCCATCGTCTCTGCCCATTGACCCGCAAGTTACTGAACGAACCCCAACCTCGCAGTTCTTGTTGCTTCCCTTAATTTTACGCGAATACCACGTTTCCCATTTTGCTACGATCTAACCGCCTCCATTCTTGTTGTTCATTTATTTTCATTGTCCTTGCCAATCCCTGCTATTACTACAACGTGTACATAGTATTTCCCTTGGGATGGGTAGGCCGCTGTGATTATTGGTTTTTCGATGCCCTTCGATACCAGGATACGAAACAGTACCCAAGTAATCATCTCCTAAAACCACTAAAACCCCTACTGTAAGCCCCAAGAGGTAGTCATTGAAGTGTAAATAATTACAAGACTCAAATTGGTGAGATAATAGCCAATCAGATATAGTACAGAATTGCAGCGAGAATGATATGCTATGAGCCCAGATATAGTCCGTCTGTCGTCAAAGACAAGGAACAAACGACGAACACAAAAGCGCGCAAGGATCAATCGACTGCATGGTATCGGGTAGTTCTCAATAACACATGGTAAGAATCGAATTGGATGCGAAGCAGTAACATGATTCCGCAGCCAACGGCAGATGCAAGAGGATTGGGGGGAGGGGAGGGGAGGGGGAGATGATGTGTAGTAGTAAGTAGTAATAGTAGCAGATACCAAGCTAACAGATGAACACACTTTTATGCTGTGCTTCGTCACTGCGTATCAATACAATGCAATGCGGGCCTTGCAAACCACACACGGCCCTTGTTTGCTGGTTCAAGGAGTGGCCCCTAAGTGGAGAGGAGGCGTGGGTTGCACTCAGGTCTTGTTACAAATGGTGGGTTGAGTTTCAGGATCGGATGTTAACTGGCTTATTTCTTTCCAGTCATCGTCTCCTTCATGGCCTCCATGCGGTCCGCCAGGCTCATGCCACGGGCGAAGAAGGGACTCTCCAGGTCTTCCACGGTCGTGGGGGTAGCGTGACCCCAGACGCGCCATTGGTCTTCCTCACCGGCCCAGCGGAACTGCTGGATGACGAGGTATTCGGTGCAGTCCTGCTGCTTGGTGTTGTTGGCCACGGCGGTGCTGTCGGCGGGGGCACCGTTGGGAGACGCCTTGGTCGTGCCCTTCGACTGACGGCTGGTGATGCGCAGGACGACCTGGCGAACTCCGGAGTTGGGGATTTCGGGGATCTGAGTCGCACGATCCGACATAACGCGAACACCGGTGAAGTAGGTGCCCGGGGAGCGAATGTAACTGTCCAGGTTCCAAGTGACACGCTCGCCCTTGGGACGAGCAGCGATACGGGTGCTCAGCTGGTTGGCAAGGCCGGTGCAACACACCTTGCGCAGGGTAGAAGTATCGCCGCTATGTTTCGCGAGGATTGTTAATGAGTTGTACGGAGAAGATGATGTCGTGGGACGAGTGGACTGAACACTTACGCGGCAAATGCAGTGTACATCTTCTGGTGGTATTCGGCAGCAATTTGTCGACGCTCTCTCAGTCTAAGTGCAAGGCCCTTGTTGAGCCATTTGCAGTAGGCGAGGATGCTGGTATATTGTTAGCAGCTCGGACGTTGGCAGCCATTGAGCGGCGGTCCTGAAGGGACAGGGACTCACCCAATGAAGTTCTGAAAAGCCGACTTGATCCACAGCCATTCCATATGTAAACGCTCGTTGGGTTGCTGGAAGATAGAGGGCATGTCCCTCCAAAGCGGCCGGATGAAGGTGCCCGGCAAAAGTCCGATATCCTGGGGAAGATCCGTCCTAGGCATACCCCTACCCCGAGTTCGCATACTAGGTTGAGCGGGCGATGGCATGGAGATATTCTGAGGCATGCCGCGGAGGCCAGCACTGCGCTGAGAGGATTGGGAAAGGTATCGGCGTTGGCATGGTGTAGCAATGGCCGGACCGGAGTGGAAGGCAGAGAAGGGAGCGTTGCTGGATCGAATGGCCGAGAAAACGGGGCCCTTGGACAGCGAGGACGCCATGACGAGAGTAGCGGCCAGAGGAAAAAACCTCGACAGACGGGACAGAGCAAGACGCAGAGGCCGGGGGAGAGCTGGACGCAAGAGGATGAAGCGCGAAAACGAAGCCAAAGAAATTCCGCCGAGCGGCCCCGGGGTCACGTGGCGGGTGGTTCTCCGCCGCGAGACTCGCCTTTTGGCTGATTTGGCTTCACTTTGATTGAAGTCTTCCCATGCACTTTCCCGCCTGTCGTGCATCTCCCCCAGCGTCATTTCTCGGCCTTCTCCCTCGAACGACAGGAGGAGCGTGTGCTCATTGATTCGGACTTGCCCTCCGTTGCGTTTCCCAAGCATTACCGACCGCCGCGGACATAGCACCGCCTACCTGATTGTTTCGTGGAGTTTCGCCGTGCACCAAACAATCTACTATACCGCTTAGGGGTCCGATCAGAGACAATTTAGCTCTGGACCTACCACTACCACCAACTCTTTCTCGTCGGATCTGCCTGCCGCTTATTCGGGTAATATCTGCGTGACGGCCGCATATGCCGGGGTATTAAGGCTGGCTCCTCCTTATCGTGATGCTGCTTCTCCATCCTTCTCAACGTCTCATGCCCGGTCGTCTTCTCCTGAACCTGACTTGATTGCTTCGCTGTCGGATTCCATTCCCACGACCCCCAACTCACCCTTCTATACTACTCTGGCTTCCATACTCTCAAAAGTGGATTCCAACGATAAAGCCGTGGCCCCCTCCTCCGCCCCCTCGACCGTCGTTCCGCCCTCCCCGGCCTCCTCCACCTCCCCCACTCCTAGTATCAACGATGCTGGTCATTCGGTCCCTTCTGCCCTTCATCCCCGAGTGGCCGTCATTCTAGGAGTTGATCGGAAATGGTATTTGCCATTACTGATCTGTCGCGCGCTGAGCACCGTGCCCGCCGCGTGGTGGGGGCTCCGGTGTGCTTTCACCTTCCTGGCCGAACTGCTGCATATTCGACCAGGCATAGGACATGAGGGATGGGCGGCGGCGATTGTCGGGAGTGTCAGCCAAGACTGGGATGTTGAAAGACGATTCCGGGTAACAGAGGTGGCCTTGGCTATTATGTGGGTATGTGGTTATCTCTTCTCTCCTCTCTCTTCTCTGAGCATTGTATATTGGGAGCATAGGCTCCTCTCTCTTCTCTGAGCATTGTATATTGGGAGCATAGGTCTAACTATGATTACAGTGCAGTGCATCCGCGTATCTTTCCTATTTTTTTGCTGATTGTATGATGTCTCGATGGTATGCATCCTCGGATCCTGACCTTCATGTGATTTACCGCTAACCTCCCCAGGCTTTTGAACTATACCCCACCAGCTGTTGTTATTCGTCTCCTTACTACAAACGGTTTGATTGCTTATATCACTTCTTGGGTCCTCTACCTCTCCGGAGCTTCGTCCGACCCCCGTTGTCTTTTACCCGCCTGGATATCCATTACCACTGTAAGCTTCCTGAACTCAACCCTCGTTGCATAGATTCCCCTCGATAATCGGAATGTGTCAAACTAACTCCTCCCCCCTTTCTTCCCAATCAGACCCTTACCTTCCTTTATCATGCTACCCAGAACCACGCGACAATCAAGCGTGAAACCGCAGCTGCACTTCTCGTCGTGGCTGTGGCCAGTTTCGTCAGCATGTCATCGCTTCTCCTTCAGTTGCACCTGACGCGTGAGAATGAGCCCGAGGTGCCCGTCTTCGTCATCACTCGCAAGCTTTGGGATTGGGCTGTGGCTATCTTCCTTCGTATGCGAGTGTCGGATGGGCGGGCTTCACTTGGGGAATTGTAAGCTAGAAGGGATTAAGTTTTATCGACAGATGTACTGCGGCGCAATGCCTGCTTCCATAGACTAGCTATCATTCCAATTGTGTACCCTCTTGCGCAAAAACAACATTCATAAGTAGCTTAAATCTACGACACCGCAACCGTGTACTCCCATTCCTAGAAGAATCGTTCGTAAAGTGCTTAAAACTACGACAACTACAAAGATTAGAGTAAGAGGAAAGATGAGAAGCAGGAAAAAAGAGTATTTCACCAAAACCATTCCGCCAGGAATGAAAGTTCATTCTCGAGCAAGGATACGGCAATGACAGTTGAAGGCGTTAATGTAACACACCAAGGATTAGAACATTTAAAGAATAACGAGTGATCGAGACCAAGCCTCCCCATCCTTTAATCAACCCTTGCAACAAAGCAGGCCGATATTTGTCCTTTCACGTACTGGTGGCCACACGAAGCCAAGCAAAAGACACGACACAGAAGAAGTAGAAAACAGAAGAAGTAAATCATCTATGAAGATATTGGGTATCTACCAACGCCTTGTTCCGTCATTATCCCATTCCAGATGTAGCAGTCGAGTCAGGGAAGCCAGACCCACTGGGCCCCTTTCCATTGCCTAGTCGCGAATGGAAAGATGACCAACTTGATAGTGCATCAATTCGACAAAAGGCCCAAGTCCAGTATTCCGGGCAAAGAGCGGTAGTAGCAACAGACAATATATTAGACCGAACAACCCTCGTGGCAGTGGCGGGGATCGCAATGCCACATCAGAAGGAGGGCAGGTGGACACATACTGTCCCCTGCCGCACCGCTCTGAGGGAAACGTAGACTGGGAAGAAGGGACCGGAACGGGGGCGTGGCGTCTGGCTTAGAAACCGTGGACCTTGATGGTCTTGGCGTCCAGCTCGAGACCCTCCTTCTTGTCGGTCAAGAACTCCTGAACATCTTTACGCTGATCTCCCTGCAGCTGAATCACCTCTCCCATCTCAGTGTCGTTGACGATGGTGCCATTGCAGGCTGGAAGGGTATGTTAGTGACATGGCGATGTACGTAGGCAGTAGGCGACAACATACCGAACTTCTTCTTGATGACCTTCAAGATCTTCTTCTGATCGAACTTCTTAGGAAGACCCTGGACGGTAGTCAAGGTCTTACGACCATTGCGCTCTGTGAACAAATACATGTTAGTCATAGGTGGATAGTGAGATAGCGTGGCGCCACCAGCGACGATGACAGGGGTGAAGGCACCACGTGGGAGGGACAATAATAGAACGTACGTTGAATCCGTATATGGATGTAATTTTGAGACTGTTTAGTCTCGCCGGTGTCTTCGTCAGCTTCGGCGAAGGGGTCTGTGGAAGAGCACGTGTCAGCCTCAGGCTCTCATGACCAAATATTACCCCGCCAACTTGTGACGCAGTTGGACAAAAAGGACAACCCTGGCTACACAGCCAAGCCTTAGCAGACACAGTCTACTTCACAATGGTCTTTACAAAAGACCATCGCGATGAAGACCAACATCTGCTGCGGGCAGTGCTGCGGGCGCCTGGGGACGATGTCCACAGAAGGGGGAGGAGAGGTGGCGAAGCGACTCACCGAAGGTCTTAAGGTTTTCGATGGACATAAACTCGGCCTTTCGTCGTAAACGGCCCTTAAAAGCGGTGTATAGGAAGTGAGCGAGGGGAGAGAATTAGATCTCTGTGGAAATCGAAGTGATCGTAGAGTCTTGGGAGACTTGGAGTTGGAGGTTCAAAAGTGGATGAGGTGGTGGTCGGGAAGGAAACAGGAAGAAGAACAGAAGAGCCTTTTGAGGGGCGCGGCGTTGCCTTAGCGCCCTTGTGGGGGAAGGCGGTGTGCCCGTGACTAAGCCCTCTTTCCCCCCTTCCAGCGCGGTGATCTGGTACGTTCCATCCATGACTGGCCCGTCTCTTAGGTTCAAGGTTCATTCTGATTGCTACCCTTTAGCTTTTTGGCGGGCTGAAGAGGCGTCGCGCTTCTAGACAAATGTTATAATTGGGTTTCCAAATCGGGGCGCTGATTGGACATTGGTGGCAACCGCCAAGGACTCTCTCCTCTCCCTCCTTCCGTTTTCCCCGGCCTCCCCTCATACATACGTAGGTTCTACGCAGTGTTGAGCTTGTCTATTGCTGTCTAGCATATGATTTACATGGCAAATCCGTCATGCCAAGCTCATGCCACACACGTGCACCGAAGCCTGAGATACAGGACCCCTGAAATGTGTTGTGGACGGCTAGTACGGCATTTCGCTCGCCACAGTCACTTTGGTAATCAAACTATGTTCAGGCCTCTCTAGAGAGATAATGATAATATTATGGCAATTGAGGTATTAGGATGTTCATACAGCATCACAATCTCGCCCTGTACAGAAAAGTAAATGACAGGTGGCCGAAGGGCTCTGGACTGTTCATGTCCTTCCTCGTTCTACTACCGTCAAACCCAACTTTTCGAATCTTCCCTTTTTAATGCGAACTGAAAAACTTCGTGGTATTATAGTGTATCGAAACTCGTCGGCAATGGTATCACAGAAACGGTTGTCGCTTAAGGGGAAGGGGTGGTGGAAGCAGTAGCGCCCGGCGCAGCGCGCGCATTCTGGGGAGGCAGGAAGATGGGGAAGTAGGTCTATAGAAAGCACATTAGAGAGGATTCTATCGTTCGTTGGGATTTTCTGGCAACATACAACCACCAAAGCCATCACTATAAGCGCATGCAGCAGTTAGTTCACAAGTCCCTTGTAGCAGGGGCGGAATGTGTACACGTACAGGACATCAAGACGGACATGTAGGCCGGAGTCGAAGCAGTTCTCTTCTGGTCTGGAGTCTCACCGAGCCAGGACTGAAGCGAGAAAACGAAGGAGACCCTGGGTTGGACCAAATTAGCCAGCTGTTGAAACGTTGAGACACTGGTGACCTACCATCCGATCATTCTGCGCGCGCGAGCTTTGTTAGAATATACCCACACAGCCAATAGAGGCGATAGATCTTGCGCTCACCTATTCCTGGTGAACATCTGCCGTGAGTGTTAGCGCGTCTGAAGCTTGAACTGGCGCGATATCTTCAGATCGGGGTTCGCGACTTACCGCAGCCATAGGCATGGTGCTGGACATGGCGCCTGAACCGGGGCAATCAGCACATTGTCCTTGCTATCCCATCCACAATGTAATTCATCATCCATTCGTCACATACTAGACATGTCGGCCTCATCCTTGCTCTTGGGAGGGTCGATGTAGGGGATGGCTAGTAGTCGGCGTCGACGTCAGCGAACACACGCTCAAAATCGGAAGCTGAATATTTCGATAGTAGGACGTAGTACTTACCGAGGTCCAACCTCCGCATATCCTTCTTAGATGCCATCTTGTCGCTTGATACTCCGAGGCTACTGCACAGGCCGTGAAAGAGGTACCTTCGTTCAGGTTGAGAGACAGGCGAACAGGCAAACCAAGCGATGCGTGACGCCAAGACCAAAGCGGAAAGGCTGCCCGGATCCGAGGTTTATCTCCCCCGGATGATAAGTTGTCCCATTAGATTATCCCATTATGAGTTCGCGAATGCATTGGCAACCGAAAGACGATCGCAATCAGAGCTAGTTTTTAGCTATCTCTTAACGAATGCTACGTAGTATATTGATTATTTGACTAGCGGATGATATCGAGCAAACATACTCAAGAAGCGTGACTGCTTAGCTTCGAAGCCGGGCACCTTTACGATTAGGTAGCGTACTTAGTCCGTCCCTTCGGAGGACAGCTGTAGAGATGAGGGACCAGACAGAGATCCCTTCGGAGATCACCCATCTTCGGGTTGAGCCGTATCAGACACCAGGTCAGCCCGTTCTGTACTTCTGATCAACTAACTTTAAGCGATAGGGGCGATCAACAGTGATACGGTCGGCGATTGGAATCAAGATCAGCTCAGGTGTCGTAAACACCACCGCCCTCCCACTTCTGACCGGGCGGGCGGTGCAGAGATACACACGCATGCACAGTGCTTTCTGGAAAGAATACACCAAATGATAAGAAGATGGAGAGTCTCACGACCGGTCTATCTAGTCCAAGAACAAGGCGTATAATTATTTGTTTTTCAATTAATTATCTCAAGTGCATAAAGGGGCGTTGGGCTGGGCTTCCGACGGAGGACCCATTCCGTGACTGTCCAGAACCGAGCAGCCCCTTTCGCAAACCCCGATTTTGATCCGGACCATGCTTGTGTACCTATCCGCTCATCTCACCGTGGCCATTTGCGAGCTGGGACAGCCAGGGTTGCACTGCATCCTGCGGCTAGGATGGGTGTTACTGAAAGGCTGCTCCGTGGCCACTATCTGGTACCAGCCCGTGATGCGCCAGTCTGTGCGCTAGGAGTTTCCGGGATGATCCAGTGCGTTCAGCACATGGATCCCTGTTCCCCGTATTTAAAACAGGAGATCTCTGCTGAGTAGATACCCAGTAGCACAGGGCAGACGTAGGTGCTTTAGTGCGTAAAGGACCGGAGGAATTGTGGCGACCTGAAGGCAATCAAAACACTATATCTATCCATCTACAGGCTAAAAGGTCATGGAAGATCTACAGCGATGTGCCACTTAAGCTGCGGAGAAGCTTGGAATCAGACGGCATAGTCATACGGTCCTTACAGTCTCCCACGCAGTGTCATGCCACTGTGGAGGGGGTGCATTCCACAGCCGGACGTTTGAAGATGGCAGATGGCAGATGGCAGCGACGGGGATGGTCAAGAAGAATAATATCATGACACATGTCTAACATCCTTCGGCAATGGATCTTCCCGACGGGGCTCGGGGCGCTTAGGCAGGAGAAGACTGGAGGAATCCGAGAGAATGGGATCCCCTTGATTCAACGGCCCACAGGGTGATGGAGAGTGGGTTCAAGGCAAAAAACTAGGGGGAAGAAATGTCTTGGAGAAGGAAGAGACGGAAGTGTGCTTCGGGCAAAGTTTGAATAGTCCCCATCCAGGGTTGGTTTTAGTCGGGATACTGAATCGGATGGTTGAAAATTGTTCACCGTATGTTTCTTCGATTGTGACAGTCAGGGAAAATTAATATCCCCTCGCCCCTCCTTCTCCAGGGAGATCGCACACGTATCACCTTGTGTGTGCTACAGGTAGAGTTGATGGAACATGACAAGATTCTATTACCTTGCCAACGCCGCACAGATTGCGCATCCACAGATTAATCCCCGGGAGGGTCACTACTGTAAGGCGACGCAAACAAGTTGGTATTCAATCCCAAAGTACTGTCCGTCGAGCAGGGATCGCCCTTAAAACGGGCCGATCTGCGGAGTTAAGATGGCTGTGGTTGGGTTAGGCACGGAGAGTCGCCTCGCCATGGTCCCTATCTCTTGATTCAAGTGGCTCCTGGGGATTTCCATTTTTCATCCGATCCTAGCCTGCTAGCCACTGGCGGAAGAATGGGGCGATATGCCGCGATATCATCAGGTAATCGCGTCGAGTTGCAGGTTCAGAATCATCCGAATGAAGGGGACCCCCATCATCTGATGCCAAGATGATCGATTCAGGATTGGTTGATAGATTTACCGAATAGCGTGATCACTTGCGGTGGACTAGGCCATCCGACAGACCAAACCATCTTCTGGTTAGTGAGTAAATTCTTCATGGATTGAGTCAGTCGGCGTCAGTTGCTGAATGCGGAGAGGGAAGCCTGGGGGAAAGTCGGGTAGATCAGGCAAGATGTACAGAAATAAAAAAAAAAAAAAAGAATATATATAGTAAGTCAGGAATTAGTTTGGTTTCAGTCTAGATATTCAGCAGCAGGAACACCGTAGATACTCCGGGCCTTGACTACTACTAGATTATGTACAATGTAGGTATTCTGTGGGTATTATTAGCCCCAACCATCAGGGATAACTACGGAGTACATACTTACTACTAGTTTAGTTATCAGCCCTCGGATTAGCCTATGGATAAGCTGGCTCCGATCATCAATTCAAGAGGATCCATCAAATGCAAATACGGATCCCCCCCCTCCCCCATAGCCGGTATTACAGCGGTATTGCACCACGCGGACTGGCAGCCGTCAGCCGGATAATTTACCGTCTCGAGCCGGTAATCCTTGCCCCCCTCTCGGGCTACTGCGACTTCCTTCTTAGGTAGGTCGGTCATACAGGTGCCAGTTGGTCCTCCTTACGTTATCTCCAGATTCGCTCTCTTCGGCCACCGTCTTCGGCTTTTTCCTGGTCTATCTCTCCTTCTCTTCTACTTTACTTCTTCTTTCTTCCTTCTTGGTCTTCTATCTGACTTCCTCCCTATACTATTCCCCTTCCGCTGGGCATCTTCGCTTCCATCTCTTCCGCCATCGGATCCATTGACCTTTTCCGCCTTGCCCCCTCGAAACTCTCAGTTCCGCGACGGTTACCGGGGTTTAACCTCCGTCTCCTCCACCCCATAGCCGCTCCACCCAGCTCCTCGATTCTCTTAACCGCACCAGAGTCAATTTGAAAGGATCGAATGTGTAGTATACCGGTCCTGGTTCTATCAGGCGCATCACCAATCCACATCACAAGCGTCCGGTGACCATCCCTCAGGATAGTCGTGTAGCCGTCGTGACGGCGCGGTGCCAATGATCAGATCCCGACGCTTGGATACACCATGAAGCTGACATGATACCTCATTCTTCCGCCGGCGTCCAGCCATGGGGCCGTTCCCTGCGCGCCCTCAATAACGGCTCAGGACGTGTTGATGCTTCCCAAGCTCTGGTTCAGTCCGACCCGCAGCTGGAGAAGCTGTCAATGTCCATGCCGCAACCGCTACCCCGACAGCCGGCAGTCATCGACCTTACCGCGAATACCAGCGACTCTCAGGACCGGGAGCCCCCTGCGAAACGACTCAAACTAGATGCGCCTCCGGGATCATGCCCGCCTGAGGGAAGTCCAGCTCCGGGAAGTGGAGAAGCGAGAAGCACCCCAGGGACCGCAAGTTCGAAACCAAATCCGCTTGCCTGGCGCGGTCGACCAGTGTGGTCGTTCCAGGCTCTGATTTCGGAGACGACTGGATCTGTGGAAGCGAAGGAAGATGATACCAATTCTCAGGGGAAAACCCCTGCATCGCCGCCACCTTTACCTCTCATTCCTTGGAAGCCCGCTCCGCAAGAAGCCTCCAGAAGCAATAGCGCAAAACCAGCAGATGTTGCCTCTACAAAGGAAGTGCAAACAACTCCCTATCGTATTGTCGTACCCCCTGTTGCGCCAAAACTGAAAGGGGAGAGTAAGTCGATCCGCGCGATAATCCGTATGTCAGAACTCGTCTAATTGCATAACTTTGGTTTAGGAGTCGCGGACTTTTCCCCTTGGACGGGCAACCACCCGGAAGATACGCTGAATGACCATACTGCAAAACAAGGACATTACGATCGTACGCAGGTCTCGCAGAACGAGTCTAATACAGCCCGTCCATCTCTGTACGCGCAGTTGAAGCATCGATCGGGTCTTCAGATGCTGTCATCCGTTTTCGCCGCTGCTCTCGAGAAGCGCCAATCCCATAGCACGATCGCTACTCCGTCGAGCTTCAAACCTCCCCCGCGCGTCACTTTGACAGATAACAAACGTGAAGCTTGGCTTCGGGATCTTGCCAATCCGTCCGTCCCGTTGCGCAGACTGAGCCGGACTATCCCCCATGGTATTCGAGGCAAGGTGCTGCTCGATCAATGTCTGGGCAAAGGAATCCCGGTTCCGCGAGCTATATGGCTGGCCCGATGTGTCGGGGCTAACGAAATCCGTGCTTTCAAGCGAAAGGGCACGAGCGGGACGCTCGCTCTGGGCCTCGAGACCAAATGGGTCCGCGATTGGACATCAACTGTCCAGCAATTCCTTGAAAGCGTAATAGGCACTTGCGGGTCTTCAGACTGGAAGATGAAGATGACATATGCGTACGCCATACCTTTCTTTTCCCGTTACATATTTACTTACCCTTCATAGTGTCAGCTTAACATCGCGTTTATTCTTCGAGCGACTGCTTGACCATGACCAGTATCTTAGTTGGTTCTTGGTGTCCTTAGAGGCTGCGCCACTAAACACCGTGCCTGTGTGGCTCTTAATGCTCGGTATATATTGGAACAATATTATGCGCTATCGGAAGCGTGGTCGACGATTGGCTGAGGTGTTACTGGAGAAGCTGCGTTTGGTGCGCTCCTCAATTACATGCTTATATTCCATAGCTAATTGGCGTAACAGATTAAGCAGCCAGGACAACCTACAGCCCTGGAACCGTTAGTTGATCGTTTATCTCGATGCATCAGGAGATTGGTACTCGAGCACACGTCCTCCGTTATCCTCCCGGCATCCTGGGATAAATACAAGGACTTGATCGCCTCATGCTTGAATCTGAAGGAACTACCTGACAAGACAACACTTCAGAACCTTGCGGAGCGTAACGTACGAGTTCAGTTGCCCACTAACCACCAAGGGACGAGTCAACAATTGCCTCAGCAACATGTCATTCATTTGTTTGATTCCATACGGTCTGCACACGATGTTTTGTCCACGTCCTCGGCCTGCTTGAACGCCGTGGAAGACAAGGCTACTCTGGTCGCGAAGCTACTTGAGTGGGCAGCGACTCCGTTTCGTCATGGGTCCCGCCGCGTGTATACGAGTGTTCGCCTGCTTCGGAAGTGGAAGATGTCGGGAATGGATGTTGAATCTTATATTCTCGCTTTCCTTGCGGACACTCAGATCACCAGTCGCGTCAATATGGACAATGTCTATCATATAATCGCCGAACTTGTCCGGTCTCAGACATTCTCTGTGGGCAGGTACCTACAGTGGCTGATGGCGAAAGGGGTAGCGAACGATCCTTTACCCGATCAAAATAAGGTCAGATGCCTCTTCTAGCGTTAGTTGACGATTATATTGACCAAGTGAATTGTAGGCTATTTCGGACGATGTACGCCTTCTTATACAACTTCCATTGGCTCGTTTGCCAGAATATGTCCGTAACCTCCGCAACACGCTGTTGAGTCGCGCCGGAATTACTGCCTCACACGAGGAATCCACTGTTGAAACTGTCAAAGCGTCTATCGCTCAACGCCTTCCGAAGATCTTTGGACCACAGGCAAGTGATGCAATGTTGACCGACCAGCCATTGTCAAGTTTGACATGGGCAGTCAAATCCGAGATTGGCCTGTGGATCCGTCGTGGGGTATCTGGACACTGTCGTGATCCAGTGAGGTACGCTGATTTCACTCCCTTGAAGTATGCCCAAGCCCTAACAGCTGCTAGGAAATATGCACATATACCCATGCTTGCTGACTCTGGTGTTTCTGCACTCACTCCTGTCGAGTTTTATAATATCCGCGACGTACTGGAAAGCTTTGGAGATATCTCGATGCTTGCCGACGTGCTCAAGCAGGCGACAAATTGCGATGACAATATTGTTCTGGCCTCCGTTGCTGATACCATCAATTATCATTTCGACTCTTTGAGTGTTATTGGTGCTGCGACAGATCTCTTTAAAGGGCTTGTTGAGTCCTATGCTCGCCTCAAGAGGCTTGGAGCGCCCGGTTTAGATCTCATCTTTTCACTGATCGAGCTGGGGCTACGGATGCCCAGCGAGTTCAACACCGTTGCTCTTCTGCGTCAAGATTTGTCTCGTATTGAGAACAAGTCCGCCCTAGCTGCACCATCTCCGTTGTCGGACAATCTCTCCATGGCTTTCAATGACGCCGACTCTTCGTTCCAGGAGAAGCTAGATCAGATCCTATTCTCCGGAGGGGGAATGGATGAATCCACTATGGACTCTATATTCAGTTCATTGACTGGGGCATTGGCGAACGGGAATGGTCACGTCAAACTGTCGGCGAATGACATATGCAGGTACCTGGCTTATCTGAGATCTTTCCATCCTAAGCGATTCGATGCCAGGCTGGTTCGCTGGGTATGTGGTGTTCTAAAGTCACCTTCTCGGTTCGCAATGGTCCGTGTCCTACCTCCTCTTATCGGCGTTGGTTGCGTTACCATACATGCATTCGTGATGCTTGTGAAGAAGCTTTTGCAATCTGAAAGGATAGCGTCCGTAGTCCCCAAAGTCACGGATCTGCAGCTGGATCTTCTTGAACTCCTAGTTCCACAAGAGCCGAGCGGGAGCCGTTACACAGATATGGTATGCATTATCGCTTTGCTTCTAGCTACGCACCCTCATTTCCTTCCGCTAGTCCTGAAGCATGCCTTGCATTTGTCTAACCCTTCTGTCTAGGTCACGTACCGCTACTATCTAGCGCAACAAGAGTTCATTGACAAGCATCCCGAAGAGTGCCTCAATATCATCCGTGCTGCTGTGCCACTGATTAGTACTAGGCAGACAGAAAGTGCGGGTGAAGCGAACGCGGCAGACCTAACGAAGTGCGCCATGATTTTGCTCCAGACCTTACTCACACAGAAACCAGAACGCATGGTACAATGTTGTACGCAAAAGTTAGTTGGCCAAGATCCGGCATCCACAATGATCCTACAAAAGGCTCTCGATGCTTTACTCGGCTTCAATCCACAAGGTTTGTTTGCAGTTCCCTGCCTGTTAGGTCTAGGCTAACACCATGCCAGATCCCCAGGCTATGTCTGAGGCGGAGAGAGTCATTGGCATGAACAATGACTTCTCGCTCCCTATCTGTCAGTTGAAGCTCCAGCTCTTATTTAATGCAGAGGCTGGGAATGGAGTCGACAATGGTATCGTGGATGTGATGTTCAAGGCAGCGATGGCTGATGCTCGCTCAAAGCGTTCCCACTGGTACGGTTTGGTGAGTCTGATGAATCAGGATGCGGTGCGACAGGTAGGAGAATAGCCAACCCTTCGCTCTTGTTTCATCTTCGCTAACCGTTTTAGATCCGCGAGCGAGCTGAAAAGGGCTTCTTTTCTGTTCCTATCCTGGAAGAGCCCATCGGCGATCCTACAGTGGCGGACAAGTCAAACTCCATTGAAACCGCTCGGCTTTATCTGGCAATTATTGAAAAGCTAGCATATAGCATTCCCGAAACGGGTGTACCATCTGTTGCGCCAATGTTGGTGGAAAAAATGGAGTTGCTTCTCCAGAAATTCATCACCATGCAGCCAAACCCGTCTACTCCCGCAGAGTCGTGTCAGATAGCTCAGGCGCGCTCGAACTTCGAAAGAAGCCTTGCATTTTGGTTCTCAGCTCTGCTTAGACTCGTTGTCATCCACAGATCAGCATTTAATACGGCGGCACTAACACCTAAACCAATCGGTCTTCAAGAACAAGCTCGCATGCTGGTCTCTATCTTCTGCATCACTCTCGCACGTCTCCCAGACCGAGTTATTCGCCTCTACCCGTCAGCGAATTATTTCCCTCATCCTGTGCAGTCGGAAAGCTACCGCCCATGTCCCGGGATTTTACTACAGACCCACGCTTTGGACGTTGCAGCAGCCCTGATTGATACGTTCCCGGACGAAGCACGACAACAATGTGCCCGTTTCCTCAAGGAGAAATGCCCTCCTTTTCTTCAGTTCCAAAACGATTCCCGGTTCCTCTATCTTCTCGGGCCCGTGATGGATGCACCAACGCTTAACTCATCCCAGCCCGCGTCTCTACCATCTCCTGCGGCCGGTGGTTCAACCCCAACACCCACTGGCAATCTTGCTGGCGGGCCTCCTAATTCACAGAGCCTCTCTTCAGCGTCGGGCCTACCCGCTGGGCTATCTGAAGGTGTCAATTGCATTGCCAGCCACCTTCGGTTGCAGTACCGTGGTCGCGTTCTCGGCGCGTATCCAGTCCGCCCCTGGGAACTTCTCGAGGACGCTGCGCCAATTGTCGGAATGAACGACACTGCCGTGAGCCTCAAATACTTTGACGCCCGACGCGTCAGAGCCTAGGCAATTCGCAACTCACCCCGTATATAATTCACTGTTTTCTCTCCATGATTTGAGTCTTCATGTGCTGTACTTGCCTTTTTGCTCGATACCATACCCACATTTTTGCATATATTGTCAATCTCATGTTGCTATACCTATAGGATCTGTTACGTCCTTCCTCCATCACTCTTTTGGTTATTTTCTTTCGTTCATTTGTCATCATTCTGACCGCGGGTATCGATGTTGGCGAGCAAGGGTGCACTGGTTATTGCCGTTTTTGGGATTTTGCTTTTGGTTACTTTCTTCGAGGGCATCTCTGGGGGTTGTATATAAGATAGAGACGGGCGTTTTGGTGGGTTGGGTGGCTCTTACTTATATAGCATTTACGATTGGCATCAGTATTTGAAACTTGCATTTGAATATTTCGATCAGGGCATGATTTTGCGCATAAGCATGTACTGTCTATCTCTTGGGCGGCATTTGAGATTACTTGGGCTTGATTCCAACATACTACTAAAGTAATGACTCAAGAACGGCAGTTAGCTTTCTAGTAGTAACGCTTTACAGTAGGACGCTTTTCAAGTGATAATAATATTTCCCCAAATGGACAATGTCACCCATCATGATCCATGATTGTGGGTTCTTCGTGCAGCCAGTTGTCAATCCATATGATAATATTGGAACTAGTGGAAACTGGCTTTGTAGATCCTGAGATTGGGTTTTCCGCATGCTGTCGGCCGCAGTCCAGGACAGACTAACTAGGAGATGAGTTCGGAAATATTTTCCTGAAGACATCGAACATGTTGGCCCTCCTTCGTTAGCACATTAGTACTGCGTCTGTTTAGAATTGTATACAGTAGCCAGTAAATGCACAGATCTCTCATCGTCTCACATCAATATACTGCTAACCAATCAATACTTGTTACTGAATAAGTAGCTGACTCATGCATGTATGTATCTCTGAGCTAGTCGTCAAGATCATCCCCAGTGTATACTAATCTAAATACACTACTAAAGTAAGTTCAGATCTTCCCCAAGAAACGCCCATTTATCCCGTCGAAGACCTTTTTCAGCTCTGGGGGCTATATAGTATGCTCCATGCGACATAATATTAACGAAAAGGAGGTTATTCAAGTCCTACATATTTCCTCGATCTGCTCCTGCAACTCATCATCTCATTTATTTACCAGTCGATCTAACATCCTAACAAATACTACCACTACTTCTTTTTTCTTCACTTCTCCCTCTCAGTCCATCACCACGACCTCAAAATGAAGACCTTCGCCATCCCCATTCTGATTGCCACGGCCTCCAGCTTCGCTGTCGCTTCATCCCTCTGTCCTGAGAATAACACCCCTAAGTGCTGCACTGTCGATGCCTCGGGCCTATTTCCTTCGGACTGTGTAGGGCGTAAGTTGGCTGCTTGCTGTATTAGTATCATACATATGTGACTGACTGCCTATAGTCTGTATAGTTAGCACCACCCCAACAAGCACTGCCGAGTTCAACTCCGTTTGTAAAGCAGAGCAGAAGAAGGCTCGGTGTTGTTCCAATGCTATGCTTTCTTGGGAGGATATCTGTAGTCCGGTGAATGATGCTTAATTGGTACTTATTGAGGTTGGAGTTGCGATGGGCGTGTATCGCATGGCATGGCACTATTGGGGAGGGGAGGTTATGTTGGTGTAGGTTGAGTGTTTATTTACTACTTAAGCATATAAATGAGTCGTCTGTCTACTACTACTTGTTATGTTAGACCTTTTACGAGGATCTTGGTCTCGAAATTTATATTGTAGACTCGTTTGTGATCGGGTTGAAGTAGTTTGGAGTTGTGTATTATTAGTGTAAATTCAATTGGATTTGGGGAATTCCATAGGGCATGGTACATTTGTTTGATGGTTTACTTACTTTCCTTCTCATTTTTTTTTTTTTTTTTTTTTTTTTTTTTTTTTTTTTTTTTTTTTTGCTCTACAGTCGGGCAGAAGATCAATTAGAATTGAGTGGTCAGTAGTATGGGAAAGTATTAAGTCTGAGTTGATCAAAGTATAGTTTCTAGGGTTTCATCTTGCTAAGTAGTAGATTTATCTTCATGCAGCTTGTCAATATCATATGATATTATCACCTTCTTTGTAGATCCCTGTCATCAAAACTGCCACTACTAGTTACTCCGCATTCCATCGACAGTCAGTAAGACATGCTTATTGGGGTATTAGTCCGGAGATATGCTCCTAACGTCATTGATTTGATAGGCTACGTAGGTTACCACATTACTGGCTCTCATCAAAGAATGTGTATTTTCAGCGGAAAGCGGCACATGGACAAACTCTCTGAAGGAGATTCACACCCATAATCCTTTAGTTTATAGGTTACTCATACACTACTCCACAGATGTCTCATCATACATAAAAAAAATAAGTAGTATCTTTGCCTGGATTATCAGAAAATAAACATATGTCATAGTAAAACAAAGTACTCATTACTATCATATCTCTAAAATAGAGTTCAAAACAAAAAATGCTCACGAATCCCAACCAAAGACCCCCAGAGACATGCATACTTACGACCTTCCCCCCTGCGCCAACCAGGTTTACTATATAAGACTCCCCAGCGGCTGGTAAGTAGTACTTACCCTTTTTAGTTCTCATTCATGAGTGGACTCTACTTCTAATAGCTTTGATCATTACCACCTCCTCTGTCTTTCCCCCATTTTACTATCTTATCGGTGTCTCGAGATTTACTTTCCAAAATGAAAACCTTCATCACGACAGTCCTCCTCGTCGCTGCCTCCAGCCTCGCTGCTGCTCAATCCATCTGTCCTGATGGTACTAGCCCTCAGTGCTGTCTGGATGATTACATGAATGGCGGTGTTTCGTTCTGCACTGATCGTAAGTACTAATTGTACTTAAGTTATGATATTCTGAAGGTATATTTTGGACTGACTGTATACTACTCTATAGCCAGCCGAGCACCAACCAGTATTCCTAATCTCATGGACCTTTGCATTGAGCAATCAAAGGACGCGAAATGCTGTGCTACCCCAACATTTAGCGAGGACCTGAAACCTGTGTGTAGTGGTGTCTTCTGATTCTTAGTTGGGAGGAGGTGGTGGTGATTTGAACATGCATTGTATCGGCGATGAGGGCTAGGATGGGATGGTTAGGAGGAGGCTTATGCAGTTAGTTTGTGTCAGTTTTTGGTGAAGTGTTGTGCTGGCTGTTTTGATAGATGGCTGAGAATCTTACTATCAACTTGGTTCTTCTTATTTATATAGACGTAATTTGAATAGAGTGTTTGTAGAGATGTAGGGATTTGAGTTTGTATGGATGATAGGGTTCCATGATTGTACAAGACAACATACATTGTATCCCCAGAACTGGGCAGGTGTCTTTCTAGTGCTTTGTAGCAACGCTTTTCACACACAATTGTTTCGGTGTGATCAAGAATATTGCAATATTTGGTTATTGCTTATTTAATTTGAGTCTTCATGCAGGTTCTCAAAGAACATAGTGAGTTATTGAACTTAGTTTGGTAGATCTCTGACCCCAATACTGCGAATAATTTACTCCGCATTTCGTCGGGAGCAAAGTAGTAGTCTGGAGATATCATATTCCTCAAGTCAACCCGCATGACCTCACTAGAGACTTAGTTCCTTCCACATTGCAGGTTTTCGTCAAGAATGTCCACCGCAACTATTGCAGTAAGACATGCGCGATGGACAACCCCTTACATGATGTGTAAACTGTGATCATCTGATAGTAAGTAGGTTACTTACTTACTTTCCACAGATGATAATACTTGAAATAGGTCTATCTTGATTAACTAATTGGTGATCTTGATCATATGCACAGTAGTAATTTCTATCTAGCAATTCAACAAAAATGCACTCTCATCCAGCCAACGGCTATCTATTGAGACATACCTTATTTCGAATTGTGGTCTGATTGAATTCTTTACCTGCCCTGCAAGTCAGCTACCCCAATGCTGTTATCCCGGGACCCGTCAATAGTCCCTCCAATAGATTGAATTTCAGCAAAAGGAATACTACTCACCCAACAGCCCAAACCCCAAAACAGGCTTCTAGAGACATATTACTCAGAGAGAGAGAGAGGGAGGGGGAGGGGGAGCGGGGGGTATTTTAGATCCGCAACTTCTCCCCTCCCCCTACTATCCAGTATCCATCGTGTTCATAATATCTACCACTTCTTCTGCAAGACGCAACAACGCTAAGAACATCTATCTGCTGTCTGTTTCTTCCAGCTTCTTGCATCAACTACTTCCGACCCACCACCACCACCACCACTACCACTTCGTCATTTTTACCACTATTATATCCATACTATAGACCAAAATGAAATCCTTCATCACAACAGTTTCCCTTTTCCTCACAGCCTCTACCAGCTTCGCCATCGCTCAATCCTCCATCTGCTCCGAGGGATACCACCCCCAGTGCTGCGCTTCCGATGTCCTGGGTCTCGATTCTTCAAGCTGCGGTGCTCGTAAGTGCTTTCTCGATTGCTTATTAACATCGGTCATGCCTTTGAAAAAATACTTCAGAACTGAACTTTCTCTCGACTTCGTCTATTGAATGTACTAACTTCTACTTGATAGCTCCCAAACAGCCAACAAATGGTGCGGATTTGGTGGCTATTTGCAGAGAGGTAGGACAGGAGGCTAGTTGCTGTTCTTCTCCTGTGTATGATCTTGGGGTCATTTGTGTTCCGGTTGTTGGTGTTTAGGGCTGGGGTTCGGGATAGAAGAGTATGCATTTGCGTTTTATTACGATGTTTGTTTAGGTTCAGAACTGGGTTGGGGGAGTGGGTGTGGGGATTTTGGCAGGTAGTAGGCTGTTGACATTAGACTATTCTGATGGTACATTTACTAGTACTACTTGTCAGCAATTATTGTTTTTTGCTTTTTTGAGTCTACATACATGAATATAAAACCATATAAGTTAGATGAAGGACAATGTGTGATATCTTTCTCAGGGTTAGACAATGATTGCAGAGATGAGTATTTGGTCATTTTTTACTGGTATGACTAAAGACAGCCCAGTATGTTCAGAACACCAACGGTCTATATATTCCAGAAAGAAAAAGGTGGGGAGAAAAGAGAACGTAAGAGAGAGAGAGAGAGAGAGAGAGAGAGAGAGAGAGAGAGAGAGAGAGGCGCTTGTGTTTACAAGAAACCTCTCGTTTTCATCCTAACTGATATCGCTCAGTCTGGCTTGCACGTCAACACAGGCAACAGACCTTGATCCCGTGCCTCTTCCTCCACCTCCAGGATGAGTTCAAGGGTGGCCTCTTCATTGAGATCGATACCTCGTATCCTCTTCATTTCGTTAACGTAGTCCCTAACTGTGCGGCCGGTGGATAGTAGCATGTCACAGGGAAGATTGGACCGGCTGGTCTCGATGCCTTCCCGTTCTTGATTGGCCTCGCATTCTACTACTTCATCACAGCCGGGTGTCGTGGGCTGTGTGTCAAGATTGTTGCTTGACGAAGAAGAAGAGGAGGAAGGTGATTGTGGTGTATGTGCGTTGGGGGCTTGCGATGGTAATGTGTGATGAGTAGGGTACGATGGTGCGGGAGGTAAAGCACCAGAGACAGGAGGAGGTACGTGAAGACTACCGTGTACTGGTACAGCCGGCGACCAGCTATACAATAAAGGAGGCCCATACGCGGCAGGCAGGCTGGGCGGTATGGCCATGGAGGGCATATATAGTGGCGAGGTGTTTAGCCCAGCCCTTTCATCGTGATTCACCACCGACTCTACACGGTTTCCTGCGATACTGTCAGACACGATGGTATATATAGAGTCAGAAAGGAAGACATACTGAGGCCGTTTGCAGCCTCTACTCTCAGAGGACGCTCTCTGAGGAAGATATTCTGGTGCTGCCGGATAGCTGCTCGAGCGTGGGACCTATCCTGTCAGCGAAGTTGGTTAGCTCTGATCTTACTTAATAGTATACAAATCGGTCGCTAGTGCAAAGGGTAGATTACTGTAAACTGCACCCAACCGCTATAAAGACCTGTTCTTCCTTGGCGAACCTGCGCCCAGCACGCTCCAAACTGGGAGAAGAGCTGCTCCAGTTCGTGCTGGAGGATATTCGGACAGACGCCGCTGGAGAGACTAGACAGCGTTAGGATTCTAGAAATGAGGTATGCGTCATGAAGAGCTGTTCTTACTTTCCCACATGCACACAGGCATTCGTGGGGAGCCTTAACTGGGCGTTTCCTCTGGTAATCCAAGGTGACTGTGGCTGATGTCCAGGAGAAGATGAGGATGGATGAAACCACTGAGGCTGGGGAGTTGAGGGATGGGGGGCGAAGAACGGCGCAGCCATGACGACTGTTGTACTACACCTTGAGGCTATGATCTAGGTAGTATATGGGCTAAGGATAAATAAATAGGCGCGTAGATCTGGCTTATTGTAGAACAAGCAGAGAATAGATTGCTGGGGAATAACCAGTGCAATAGAAGGGGTATTTTGATGGAAGTTGGATGGAGAGAGTGGTGAGGAAGGAAAGAGAAAAGAGAAGGCTGAGGAAATTGCCGTTTCCTCGCAGCGGTAGGAAATGGGCATCTTCCTGGCTGTGACGTCGAGACGAGGTTATGGACCATCTGAGAAGCACAGAATCTACTGATGCAAGATTGTAGAATCCTTTGGCCTCAACAGATGTGAAGTCAAACGGCTTGAGGATATGAATGTATTTGAATAGAGAGCATATCTACCTGCCAATAAGCTTTCCTGACGCTCTGGTCTTGCTATTTGATCGTGGACATGTTTGTAGCCTGCCAAATATAGCAAAATGGAATCTTTCGTGATGATCGCCACACACCAGAAGATGCCAGCATATCAAGAGAGCAGCAGGCTGTTTGACTGACGGTGAATTCCTGTTCGGAAACAAGCCGAGAATAAAGCCAGAATATACATCTCTCTCTGATGACTTCTATAAGCTCCTAGAGACACATTTCCTGTTTAGTTCAATTCCAACGAAACCCATTACCTATTGCTTCCATCTCGTCGTCTGACTCAGGGTGTACTTTAATATCATTGGCCAACAACCGATGTATGCGCTCGCAATATGATTGGTGGGATACACGCATATCATGACAGCTGATATTCTCACCGCATTAGATTCTGCTGGCAGAATCAGACAACTGGCGAATCTATGCTGATGGGAAGGATTGCTGTTGGCCTACACAGAAGTAAGTACTAGTCATGTGTAGGCCAACAGCAATCATGCTGCTCAAGAACACCGCGTCAAAGATATCCGCTATATTCACTGGCTATTTCATAGACTAGGGCCTATTTAGAGTGGATATACTGGCAAGCCATGCCCTAGCAATAATAGCTGCTCTCAAAGGAGTCCCCTAAATGAACAAAAGTTAGCGACATACAATAAAACAACAGAACAAACTAAACACCACTTATATACTTACCTTCATATTTGCATCGTCAAGTCATAGCTTCTTGTACACCAGGCTACCATAAATCACCGAAGCCGACACATTTATATCTCCCTAGGCGGTGACCCTCCAACCACCGAGACCGGACGACCAAGCCGGACAGCTTCTGCCTCAGGCCCGCACGGCCAGCGAAATTCCGACGTCATGCGCAGGTCCGAGAATCTCCTCGACGCATCGCCGCGGCACCTTTACTCCTGCACCAACATCCCCCAATTGGCTTGGTTTCTATCTACCCAAGCCAACATGTTCCCCACGGCCCGCTGCCTAGCTGCAAAGCCATCCGGCTTCCTCAAACGCAGCGTTGAGGAATTCGGCCGTCTCTCCCGAATCGGTGCGCTTCTCCCCATCTCCACTAACCAAACTAACAGATCGAGACCGATAAACTGATTGATAAAAAAAACCTCCAGCCTGGAACAACGAAGCTCTCCACACCCCAACCAAGCCCTACGTCCTCCTCGACTTCGAAGATGAGTCGTCCGTCGCCAGCTGCAAGACCATGGCCGACCGCGTCGTCGGAGGTTACAGCACCGCCAGTCTAGACTACGTCCCTGCGGACCCAGCCACGAACAGTCCAGCACATGCGCGTTTCCATGGAAGTATCTCGACCAAGCTTCCCAAGAACTGGCGGGTTGAGCGGACAGGTATAACCCCCCTCCTCCATATCCTTCCACCTTTATTCAGGATTACTCAGACTAATATGCGTGATAATTATAATATAGGCTACGCCGCCTTCCGCAACCACGACCGTGGCTTCTGGCTCTTCGGCCGACTCTTCTGGGACGTCGATCCGTACACCTACCTCGCACTGAGAGTAAAGTCCGACGGCCGTCGGTACACCGTCAACATCCAGACCGATTCCATCGTCGAGACCGATATCCATCAACACCGTCTCTACACGCGGCATCATCGCGTGCAGCCTTCCTTCTCTACCTCCGATGCGGACACCTCTGATCTAGCGGACCGGTTGTACCCTAATGGTAGCATCCCCGCTGCTTTGTCTGATGTTCCGCCGGACAGTATCGTCATGGGTAGTGGTAGTTCGAGTGCTACGACCTCTGGGGGGACGGGATGGGAGACGATCCTGTTGCCGTTCAACTCGTTTGTGCGCACGAATCATGGTATGGTGGTTGAGCCGCAGACGTCGATTATTCGGCAGCGGATTAAGAGTGTGGGTATTGGGTTGACGGATCGGGTGGAGGGGCCGTATGATTTGAGGATTCAGAAGGTTTGGGCGACGAATGGCATGAGTGAGGCGGAGATTGAGGAGGAGAGGAGGATTTGTGGGGCGGATGCGTTGCCGGTTGATGAGGGGGTGATGACGGGGTGGATGGGTGAGGTTGGGGGGAAAGGTCAGAAGGAGGTTCAGGGTCAGAGGGAGAGTGTGAAAGAGGGAGGAGAGCCTAAGGCGAAGGGATTGAAGGGGTTGAAGGATGAGTGGGAGGCGTAGGTGCGGATGCAGTGTAGTAACTAACTTGATACCATATCTAGATTGTACAAAAACAGTAATATGACCTTTCTAGTGCCTAACTAATCTACCTTTTCCCTTTTCATGACATTTTGTTTAAAAATTCATACAAAGTCCATATCAGGACTGATAATTATTTTAGTTACCACCGGTAATCTTCTCCCATGCCTCCTTGTACTTCTCACTAGTCTTCTCCGCGATCTCATCGCTCATCCGGACACCCTCCTTACCCTTCAGCCCCTCCTTGACCAACCAATCGCGGAGGAACTGCTTATCGAAACTGGCCTGTCCCCGGCCAATCTCATAGGTATCCTTAGGCCAGAACCGCGACGAATCCGGCGTCAACACCTCATCAGCAAGCACCACCTCACCAGTCTCCTCATCAACACCGAACTCGAACTTGGTGTCAGCGATGATGACACCGCGGGAAAGCGCATACTCGTGGGCGATCTTGTACAGCTGAACAGACAGAGAAGCGACAATAGCGGCGTATTTCTCTCCGATAATCTCAACGGCTATACCAACAGTTAGCCTTCATCTCTCCCACCAAACAATAGTAAATGAATGTGGGGTGGGTATACCCTTATCTGGATGAATGTTCTCATCATGTTCACCCAACTCGGCCTTCGTACTCGGGGTATAAATCGGTCCATCGGGGAACGCCTCACTCTCCTTCAACCCGGCCTTGACGGGGAGACCATGCACCGTGCCGTGAGTCTGGTACTCCTTCCACGCGGAGCCGGTGATGTAACCGCGCACGATGGCCTCAATGGGCAGGATACGGAGCTTGCGGACCTGCATGCTGCGGTTCTGGAGGACCGGGCGCAGCGACTCGGGGATTTGTGGGGGCAGGTCGAGGGTCAGGAAGTGCGTGCGGAGGGTGGGGAGGGCGGTGGTGAGCACTTCGAACCATTTGCGGGTGCAGAGGGTGAGGAGGATGCCTTTGTTGGGGATGCCCTGTTTGAATCATGATTAGTATTGGTTCATATGCATTGAGGAGTAATGGTTTGGGTATATATAGCTGGTATAGGGTAGGGTACATTTCCCATAATCACATCGTAGGCGGAGATGCGGTCGGTCGCGATGAAGAGGAGGGTTTTGTCGTCGATCTCGTACAGGTCGCGCACTTTGCCGCGCGCGATGAGGGGCAGGGCGCCCTGGAGGTCGGTTTGGGTGTATGCGGTGGCCATTGTTTGGGGTGGATTGGAGACAATGGGTGTATGAGAGGGGCGTGGATACAGAAGAGGTTTGAAAGAAATGAAGGCTAGAGAAAGTTAGTAGTTTGGAGGTTGGGGACGCAATGGAGGGGTTCGTGGGGGAGTCATACTTTGGACGCCCGCAATTGGTGGGTTGATAAGAGCCAGCGGGGTTATGTGCCTGAGGCAGGAATACATATGATATAGTTGCAGTTGTAAATAGAGTCATGGAAAGTAGATGTATCGAGAATGATTATCTTGTTCATAGCAAATTCGTTCTCATCTACTTATCCTTATTAAACCAGCTGTAATGTTACAATTACACCTCTCGTGTAGCCTCTCTTCCCCGGATATAGCTCTCGCGCTCAGCAGCCCAGTCCGGATCCACCACCGACAGCGCAACTGCTTCTGTGCCAGAAACATACACATCGGGGTCAATAGTACGAACCTTGGCATTTTTATGTAGGCGCAAGCCATCCTCCTCAACCAGTCCTTCAGTCTCAAATCTCTCTAGCATCTCCGATTCCTCCGGATCCGCGATATCCTTCAATAACTGCCAGAACTGATCATCCGTCGTGCTCCACAGCACCTTCTCGTGAATCCGTTCTTCGTGAACAAGATTCCCAATCAACTGCCCAGTTCCTCTGTACATCTCAACATGTGTCGGGTTAGACCACACCTCCCGATCCGCAACTAGATACGCCCTCGCAAGGTCTAGGGCAGCCTTCTGATCCCCGAGCACAAGCATCCGATTCGGAGAAACTGCATCAGGGAACGCTTTCAAGCTTGCGACGACCCGGTGCGCATCACTCAGCTGGAGTATACCAAACGCAACCATATCCCGCAGGGCGTAATCCAGTCGGTCAGCGCAGAGATGTGGCGCCGCCATCTCAACAAGTGGGTACTGCTCTTCATCCAAGACAGTCTGTGGAACGCCATGCTTGGTCAGGATCTTGGGAATCTGGGTTGTACGGATATAGCGTGCTTTATGGACTTCGTGGTAACTCTCCTCGCCTGGTTTTGACAGCGCCCAGTCGACCACATGGCTGAGCACGGTGTGGCTAATGTCGTGTAGAAGAGCCGTTACTTGTTCTTCGACGCTTCCCCCGGCGATGCGGACAAGCAGGAATGCCCCGACGGAATGTTCGAAGCGCGTGATCTTGACTTGCTTGGGTAGGAGACCGAGGTGTCCGGTTACACCATGTTGACAGATTCCAATCAGTCGACGGAGATCGGGAGATTGGAGCAGGTCGATCAGGATGGGCTCGGTAATAGAGTGGTCGCCATAGAGAGAGTCGCGGATGATGATGGTGCCGGGTGCGGGGGACTCGTGAGTCTGGAAGTGCCCCGCCTTTAGTGCGGGGGCCATTTGTTGTCGGTGCCTCCGCTGATAGTCGAGGGGTTCGGTTTGGGTAACGATGCTTCGATAAAGCTATGTAGATGCTGAGCTTGACCTTGTGCTTGCGCTTGCGCTTGTATTGCTGTCTATTTCTGGGAGGAGAAACCGTTGCAGCGCGTTTGTTTACGGGAAGCTGAGGGGAAAACAATGACCGGGAAATACTACCAGTGAATTTCATCTCTCCCGGTCACATGGCCGGCAGCTGATGATCCCGACTGAATTTTGCTTCTATTTATTTCAGCGATGGGAAGTTCCATCCTTCTACATCGATCGCTCGTAAGACGCTTCTTTCTGCGTCATGATCATGAGGCATAAAGTCTCAATGCAAGGAAGAGCAACTTATGTCGGCTATGCAATCGTTGAGGTCAGGGCATCGTGCAGCTAATTAGGTGCTTGGATTCCTAGTCGTTTACTTTGGTTTATTCCCAGTATCATGTTTAAACGCTATACTACAGGTCTGAGACTACTTACTGTGGGGAGATACATCATTGTTGATTGTTTCCACAACTCCTTTGCAGTCTGATGAGCACAAATGAGTTGTCAGATATATGATATCTGAGGTAACTGATAAATGATCTCCTAAACTGTAAGAGGGGTGTCCAAGGACAGAGGCGCGAAAGATAACACTTTTGTTAATACTTCTTCTACCATCAGATAAGACTTTGTTAGTTGTGGATCTCCGATTGCACTCGTGCTTTGAACTTCTTATCGCTATAGGCCGTTGATTGCGGCTTGATATATGTTTCCCTGCGCATGTATATCATGTCCAAGGCTCAATAATGAAAGGAGACTAGGAATGATAAGCTTCTTTCATTCATCATATTGAAGTGCACGTCTCTGTTCCTTTTTCTCCGCTTTCCATTTCCTGCGAAGGTATAAAGACAAAATTCGTGGTAGTATTTGGGAAGAGAACAGAACTATGTAGAGTCAGCGCGTTTCACAGAGAACATTGCAGGGATTAAGATGCGCCGAGCCACCCAAAGTTAGCGCAGACAAGAAGATAAGGAGGGCACAGACCACGACACACCAGAACTCTATTCCTTTGTAAGCGCCGTAAACAATTGATATAATTGGATATCCACACTCTGTACACCATATAATGTGAAATGGAGAAGCTTCCCGGAACTGATTTTGCAGCCCCAGCAGCACGAGCGGCCCTGACGTGGACAAACCAGGACCATGAGATGGAAACGCTGCCTCAAAGGACTGTGCTAGGATCAATCCTGCGAAAATCCGCACCATTCAAGCCTTAAAATTCTGCTCTCAGATATAGGACAAGCGCTTGGACGAAACAGCAACGTAAGATGCTTTTTTAAGGCCGGGCGTCACCCCTGCGGTGTACAGCAGGATGTAAATACTGTGAACCGTCCCACTCAGGTACTAAAAGGCAATAACAGTTCCTGCTGTGTTCTTGTCGCCCTAGAAGCTGACATGATTGCAACATATGTCATTACTTCTATTTTCTTTCATTGAGCTTCCCGACCAAACTTCCCATTATAGCGACCAGAGGTTTGTTCTCTCGAGGCTTAGGGCGTCGTCTCTGTCAACCACAATTTAGCAGTTTCCACGCATAAGAACTGAACCAAACTGCCGACCTATTTGCCATTTCTGTATGGACAGCCGGATAACTACCGTCGTGCACTAAGAACCAGCGTCTCCAATCGTGAATTATGCGATGGTGGGACCAATCTTGGTGATGGACAAGCGTTCCCATTCCCATGTCTGGGCAACCATGGAACGACGCTAGAACTTTGCTCTGCAACACATAGGATAAGAAAGATATCTTGTTAAGAATCAGGACTGTGATGTGTCTTTACAAATGACAGACGGTACCTGGTCCTATCAGCTATGCAGCAAGCTGGTCGGGCTTTCCCAAGAGGGTAGTACCAGGCTTCAAGCCACATTGGCCAAGGTAGACCAGACGACTCTGATACTTCTGTCTCCGGGCTACTGACACATTCTGATTTTGGAACGAAACTGACTGCATACCTGGATGCCAAATGACGCACAAAGCGTGTCTGTTTCACCATGACATCTTGGAAGATGACATTTGGGGCACTGAACGATTACTTATGGCTAAGGCCAATGATCTCACTCCAGAGTCTGCGACTTTTCGCAGCAATGGCTTCGCGATATTCGAAGGCTGGGAGTGTCACTGTATTCAACGAAGATCGACAGCATATTAGAGGTCGATTGATCTGTACAGCGCTTCAAACCCTGAAATATGTACGTGAGGTGGGATCAATCACAGTGGGATGTGTGAGAAGTGTTTGACTCAAATCATCTCGAAAGCAAATGACGCCTGTCGAGCGCCAATGGTATTCTTGCGGAGATACGCCAAGCGCCCTGGGTGGGAGTGCGACAGAACCATCCCGGCAGTGAAGGAGACCGGACGTTTGAACCCGTTCTCCACCTCTTCAAGGAAGAGCCCAATGATAAAGAATGTCTTTAACGACTCTCCCATACCACAATATAATGTTTATTATCTGAAGGATACAGATTGACGGAAGTGATAGCAGGAGAAAGTACTAGTAAGTTAGGTCTGCAGCTTTACCTACAGAAAGAATTATGCTTGGTGAGATATATTGGTCCTCGGGATGGCAACGACAAAATTACCCGCCGAATTTAGTGTCGAAGTGCTAACCACTAGACTAAAAGCAGGACTACTTTCAGCCATTCAAGAGATTATAGCAAAAATACTAGTCGCTGTGGTCATAAACTATTATAGCGTGGGTCAGATATGGCTGGCCGACGTTTAGCCGCCCAGTTCGGAGTTCATGGCTACCCGCTGCAATGTCTTACATTTCGCGCTGCCCTAAGGCTGCTAGTATGAACAGCCGAGGGTGGAATCATCTCTGGTGAAAGATACTCTTTTAGACAAGTGAACCTTTCGCTATACGTACTTCTATTCCTATAGCTGCTGCGAGCTGGCGCAAATCTACAGATTACAGCCATCAGATCACAAGCTTTGCAATTTTTTCGACGATATTCAAGAATATGACCTCAATACTTCTAAATCTGTTCGCGCCCTGTTGATAGCGATACTAATGCTAGCCATGCTGGCGATATCATTGCGACATCTAAGCGCCTCAATTTCTCTGCAAGAAAGTCAACTTGATCATCTGCCCGAGAAGCAGATAAACTGGTCACGATTTGCATACACACAGTACGCAACGGACAGATCTTACTTGTGTAACTCAGTCATGATATTCGAGGCCCTCCATCGGCTTGGAAGCAAAGCTGATCTCGTGTTGATGTACCCATATATTTTTCTTGTGTCTGAGAAAGATGATTCACCAGAAGCTCGTTTACTACGTTTTGCAAGAGATAAATACGCGGTTAAACTCAAGCCAATGGAGGTGATATACAAGGGCGGGGGAGGTGGTAAGTCGCTTGATGTCACTGCTGCAAAACGTCGAACTAAAAGTGGGCGCAGAAACGTGGTCAAGGAGCTACACGAAGCTTCTCACTTTCAATCAAACAGAATACGACAGAGTCCTTCACTTAGACTCTGACGCGACTCTCCTACAGGTTCGTCTGTCAGGCGTGGTTTCCATTGTAACAACTAACATGATATATGAAGACAATGGACGAGCTATTTCTACTCCCATCGGCTCCGGTCGCTATGCCACTGGCATACTGGTTCCACCAAGAAGACAAAGTTTTTACTTCCGCTCTGATACTCATTGAACCGTCCACAGCAGAGTTCAGCCGTTTAACGAATGAGATATGGGATGGTGTTTCCGGCGGATATGACATGGACATTGTGAACAGGTTGTATGGCGATACGGCGCTTATTATCCCGCATCGTCCTTATATGCTTCTGACGGGGGAATTTCGCTCCAAGGATCATGAAGCCTATCTAGGCAATGCAGACGAAACGTGGGATGCCGATAGGGTCCTAGAAGCTGCCAAGTATCTCCATTTCTCGGACTGGCCTGTTCCCAAGGTATTTGATTCATAATATTGGCATCCAACAGACTCGAACTCAGCTAAGCTAATCGGATTTTGCGGTAGCCATGGATCGCAGCCACTCAGCACGTGCTCGAAGAGACGCAGCCACGTTGCGAAGTACAACTTGTCACCGGTCAACAAGATGATTGCCACGTCCGACAGCTTTGGCTGGGGATGTACGAAGAATTCAGGTCCAGACGACAGGTAGGTTATGTTTACCTTTGGCTCCAAGTTGTCAGTTTATGAAGAAGCTAACTATGGACAGAATATATGTGGCGTTGCTTTATCATGAAGGTTCTCCATAACGGGTCGCCCTTTCAATCATTCCGCTTCTAGACAGCAAGAATCGAGAGAATGTCTTCTATTCTTGAAAGTCGAAAGTTCTCGATCTAAATCTAATATACCCCCAGAAATTCCCCAAATGTATGCTCAATTTTTCGGTCCACAAAGCTATATAACTATGTATATTTTCATTCTCACTTGCCTTCGAATCTCCCCAAAAACCAATGCCTTGAAGTAAATTTGTTGGTCGCAGCAATCGTGGCCCATTTACATATGTATGCCAGTATTTACGAGTAACTCGTTATCTCCTGTGACTTCAAATGTTTCGATAGACCCATTGAGTACAATCTGCCAAGCCTACAATCAGTGGTAGTCAAAAACTCTCACTATCCCGTGCCGACTGGAATTATTCGACAGGGTGCTTAATAGTTCGTCTTAACTACTGTAAAGTCTGTCAACTAAGGCACGTTATGTCAAGACTACTGCAGGCTCCAGATTCTCTAGCTCAAATAACTATATCCATCCAGGACTATAAAGATGATTTGCATTGGCAGTGCCATTGCAAAGTTTAAAGATAGTATAAGATTACACACTTTAACTAGGATACTTATTCCCACTTTGTGCAGCTGTCACGTTCCTCCTAGCACGGCACCAACATCCTTTCCAGAACCTCACTATGCATCGCTTCGGGGCTTGAGAATCCCAAAGGTAGAAGACGTAAGCAAAATAGAGTTATCGGGAGTGCATGAGACGAAAAACCACCACGATTGCACAGAGTTCTGCCCTAGAAGATCGATATTCATGCCCAACAAGCTGGAGCTAAAGCTAAGAGGGATGAAAAGCGTTGCAAGCAGAGTCAGTTTCTTCACGCCCTCTCGGACTGTTCAATCGCTCTGCGGGATTCATCAATTGTGGCTTTATTCATTGCCAGACTGATTCCCTTGAGTACACGAATTAGACAACTCCATACAACGGGCTTAAAGCTGTTCTTGATTGACAATAACCTAAGGTGGAGTCGGCGGCTACGCTTTCTATACTTATAATGTCGGGTGAAGGCCCGGGGTTTCGAGTGGCTTATTGGGTGGTAGGCGTTCACTGACTGGAAAAAATTAGCCGACAATAATATTGTCCAGAACGCCAACACCCAACTTTCATTTACTTAGTTAGCTAAGAGAAGGTATATGGTGAAGTAAAAAAAAAAAAGGGAAAAAACATACAACAGAAGGGATTCGCTGGTGGTCACCCACCCAACTACTAACCTCCCGGCGTGTGGCTTAAGTACGGCTGAGCGGACGGGAAGCCCTGTTTTCCACACCCTATGGTCGTATGTACCTAATGTCTTATTTCTTTTGTCTATATCGTACGCTCCACTATCCTTTTCCCTCTTTCCCTTACACGCTTTTCCTCCACGGTTCTGTTTATGCCTCTCGTCTGCGCGAGGATTGGTCTGGCCAACTGCATCCCAAAGAATCAAAACAGCCAGTACCAACCACTCTGCCCATTGCCCCTGAGTCACTCGTGTTGTACACCCCCAACACAATCTAGTACCAACTGGGCTTCACCTGGCTGCTTGGACTTTGCGAACGAACTGCAGTCCGCGTGGTGGCTGCAACTATCATAGCCTCCTCCTGGTGGGGCCAGGCTATGTATACGACCTCTAACCACCATGAGTCGCTATCTCACCCCTTCCAAGGTTGCCCTCCTTTGTCTGATCTCCGTCTATACTGAAGGTGTTGTTCCCAACTCCTCCGCCATTCATGTCCTCTCGTATCTGGTAACCTGTCTCAGCCCCTTGGAAAGAGAACAATCCATTTCCTCATCGGGAGATCAGACAACGCAATGCTCCGTCTCCATTACTGATCTGAAGGATAAACTAACGGGCCACCCGTCCTCCGTCCCTGGCCGTACAATCTGGGACCTTTTCCTGAAGAAGATCTGGTCCCTCGATTGCTGCGATGCGTTGGAAGTTTTCTTCGCTGATATCTCGGCTATTCTAGCCAAGACTCGAGAAGAACAAATCCGCGATCGAGATGCGGGCCTTGCACCGGAGACGGGCTGTATGCGCTTGTCTCGGTGCTCTCCCTTGGGTGTGTTTGTCAGACGTTCCCAGCTAGAATTCACCAGACTGCAATTCCATGACTCCGTCAAGCTCTGGAGGGGGTTCGTCAAGTATCGACTGCCAACGTACCATGTATGGGCGCGGAAGAATCCATCTCTCGAGCAGGCACCCGTGGATATCAATCTGCTAAACCTTGGCCTGGATACAACGGATTCCCTTGCGCAGGTCGCCTACGGCAGTATCGAGGATGACTCGGAGGATGAGCAATACGTCAGCACAAAGGATGTCGAGCGGCTCCTCGAATTCCAAATAAGCGAGCTACAGAGTAATGATCCCCTTCTACATGCCCGCATAATGAATACTGACTATTGTTCAGGTCTGGGGGGAAGAGTGCCGGATGGCATGAAAGCCCAATTGGAACGCATCATCACGTCCGGTGTGACTGTTCCTAATCTAGTGCACTATCTGAGGTATGCCGTTGGCTAATTGATCTGCGACACCTCAGGATGCTGGCTGACTCTCTAGGTTCCTTGATGCCTGGAGGGCAGGAGATTATCCGTCATCATTTGACAACCTGCACCGTTACTTCGACTGCACTATGCACAGTCGCGATCGAAGCTCCTATCAATACGCGTTGCTGAATCTTGCTATCTTGCAGGCGGATTTCGGATGCTATGGCGAGGCCGTGTCTGCCATGCAGGAGGCTGTTTCCATTGCTCGAGAATCCCACGATATGAACTGCTTAAATTTTTGTATGAGTTGGTTGTATCACTTCGGGAAGGCTTTTCCAGAGCACATGAGAGATGTTCAAAACACAGGAATGTTGGGCAACGAGAAAGAAGGCCTTGCATTTCTTAAGGCCAAGGCAAAAGAGACAGAGATGTGGAGTCTTCTGAGTACAACACTGTTGAGCGAAGCGAAGCTGGAGATGCGTAATGTAAGTCTCCCCACGTCGACGAACATCATGTATCACTAAACCTAACATCTTCCAGGGAGAAAGTCTGGCCTCGTCTATCGAGAACATAAGTCGAGCCTCACACCTCAACGTTACAAAGAATTTGGCCAACTCGGTAGGCCCGCAGCTTCTGCTACAGGCCGCACTTTATTCTAGAATTGGTACGCATCCGTTATCATGCCATTGTATGAACTCCCACTAAGACCCATTTGGCAGGCATCACACATCTAGCATGGCTGAGCAGCGAGACCTTTCGCGAATGCTACGCAAACAAAGCACCCTTTGAAGACCATCTCAAAAGCACGTTTCGTAGCTGTCAATTAGTATGTCAAACGTCCATTTCGGCGAACAACATCACTGACCCTCCAAAGCTAGCACAGCAGGGCCGCTACACAGAGGTATCAGCCCGAATGAACCAGATCTCCCCAGACAAGCTTCGATCGCTCAAAACATATCAATATTGGACATTCTTCTCTGGTATCCTCCAGCTGCAACAGCAGATATACCGGTAGGTTCCCGGCACTCGATTGCATGACAACCGACTCACAGCATCTAGCGACAACCGAGTTGCAGCCGAACACCTCCTTGCTCAACTGCAAGCCATCCAACTCCCTGACAACGACATTACCCTTCTTCTTTCCATCCTCACGATCGACCTCCGTATTCGACAAGGCCAATACGGCGGCGCGCTCGAACTGGTTGAAAAAGCCGCGCAAGCTATCCAGCAAGACAACTTTGACATTTTCACGCAAGTCAAACTCCTCTGTCTCAAGGCTTCCATCCTTCAGAAGACAGGCCATCCACAACGCGGCTTCTCCCTTGCCATGAGAGCTGCCAGTATCGCGCACCGCTCGCGTCTCCTCCCCAGCCTCTGGGAATCCATATGCGTGCTGGCAGGCGTCCTTCTGAGCATGCGTGAGTTCGATGCCGTGTCTGAGCTGATTGAGAGCATCATGCCGCAAATTCTCGAAACGGGTGACTGTAGCTTGGCTGCACAGGCCTACTCGCTTCTTGTGGACGCGAATATGGGGATCGCAGGGTCTCTCTGGAGTGAGGGACAGACGAACTCGGTTCTGCGGAAAGAACATGTCACTCGCGCTTTGGGGTACCTCGACTGTGCATATGAGCAATATGAGGAGATTGAAGATATCAGGGGCCAATGTGAAATGGTGGCCAAGAAAGCCACTGTTATGCATTTAACGGGCGATCCGGTCCTCGCAAATGACTATGCGGCGAAGTACTTGGACTTGAAGAGACAAGCAAGAATAGACTTTGGGGAGGCTTGACTTTGAATCACGCACTGATGTCAAATGTATGTTTTGAAATAATTGCAAGGTGACAGGGGAAACAACAAATCTACCAACAAAGTCTTTGGCGTCGGCCTCTGCGCCAGTTTACTCCTGTAATACGGGTAGAAGAAATACCCAAGAAAGCCAATACGACCGTTACTGGTCATTAGAAACAACGAGGCAGCACAACAAAAGAAAAAATGGCTTAGCAGTATTGTATGGTGCGCTATCTCAAATCCACTCACGAGAGCCTTGGCCTCGTTATTCTCACTTCCGCGTATTTTGTCAGTAAATATACATGTCTTTTGATTTGCCCTCCCGTCAACAGTCAGAATCAATCAAAAAAGACGCTGTACTCCCATGATCGACAGCGGGCACTTAGGTAGCCTTGTCCTTGTTGTGGTAGTTGACCTCGGAGTTCCAGCTGTGAGTTTGTTAGAAGGCATAGTTATAAATAACTGTCGAGTTGTACGCGACGCTGGACGGTTCAGGCGTAAGGAAACTTACAAGATGGTCTGGAAAAAGAAGATAACATCGTCAGCACTCAATTGAACATTGATAAAAGTATACAAGTTCTGGTACGCACCTTGTCACCGTCTCCCCAGGGGAAGTTCTTCACACGGATGTTCTGGTAGGGGTACTCAGTACGCTCCTCGAGCGGGGGCATGTGCGCCCAGTGCTCCCAGTGCTCATTCCAGAGGTTGTAAGAGTTGATTCCTCCGGCAATCAGGATAGGAATGACGGCGCTGTGAAAGAGGTAATATGTTACTAGAAAGTCAATTGAGGTGGTAATAAGCTAGTTCACATACTAGATGGAGAGCTTGCGCCACAGGTCTGAAGTAGGAGGACCAGCCATTGAGTTAGCACAAACACACCCTTGAAAAACCACGGCATCAATTGATCTAGATACGCACCACTGGTAGCAGCAGCATGGTGCTTGACGGCCTCTCTCTCGCGGTTGAATGCGTTGTCGGCGGCCCAAGAGGGAAGCTTGGAGTCGGAGCTGTTGAGACGGCGCTGGACGGTGGAGCGGACCGGAGCAGCACGCAGCTGCTGGGCAGCGCGCTGGGACAGACGAAGGGCGTTGCGCTGAGGGAACATGGCTGGAGGTGGATGGTGTGGAGGAGTGACGTTGGAGAGATGGGACGACGTCTTTGACGGTGGGATTATCCCGGACGTCGGCCCTTCCGGCTTAACGAAACAAAAGCCGTTTAGCGTCCCCGTGATTCGCTGGCTCCCCATCAGGCTTATGTCAGCAACTGGCTCAGATCGCGTGATGTCACGGTCACGGGGATGAAGTGGCTAATATGGTCACGTGCCATATGCACCGCTCGTTAACCTTTGTCCCGTGACTATACGTGCCTCTGGTAGTCTATGTCTCCCTATGTAGACTGCCTCAGGCACATTTTGTTGCTGCCTTCGGCGGTTCACGTTGCCTCGTCGCCTCCCTTCTTTTGCTGCTTGCATTGGCGAGGTAAATCATTGTTTTGTAACTACTACTACACCTCTGTTTATGTGGATCATCGGCGTCGGTGTCAACTATCAAGTTGGTAGCTTTACATGAGTGGCGGACTTCTATTTAATCAATATTTGTTGAGTGGGATACTCTGGTAACTCCTGGGCGGACATGTGTGATTGGCATCCATAGTGCCGGAATGGGGTTTCGAATTACAACATGGAACGGTATGATTTCCGGGCCCTAACCCCTGCCATAAGGATGCTAACAGTGCTCAGTCAACGGGATTCGGTATGTAATGCTGTCTGGTGCATGCTGGAATAGCATTGCTGATCTAGTAATACAGAAATCCGTTCTCTTACGAGCCATGGAGAGGCAAGCGGACGTTCGATGTGTGCTTTCCCTCATTCCTTCTACAAACAGAAGACTGACTCCAGAAAGGCCATGTTTGACATCCTCGAGGCCGATATTGTTGTCTTTCAGGAAACAAAAATCCAGCGCAAAGACTTGCGCGATGACATGGTCCTAGTGCCTGGTTGGGATTGTTATTTTAGTCTGCCTAGAGTCAAGAAAGGTATGTGCAATATATCTTGGAATCAATGCTTGTCTGACCAACTACCATAGGTTATTCTGGTGTCGTAATCTACACACGCAATTCTACATGTGCCCCCATTCGCGCTGAGGAAGGTCTTTCGGGGATGTTATGCCCCCCGAACTCGTCGGTACCTTTTCGGGAACTTCCTGAGAATCAGCAGATCGGTGGCTATCCAACCATCGAGCAATTGTCGCAGTTTGATGTTGATGCAGCCACGCTAGACTCCGAGGGACGTTGCGTCATTCTCGAGTTTCCCGCCTTTGTCCTGCTGGGCATCTATTCACCGGCCAATAGGGATGAGAGCCGCGACTCATTCCGCCGCAACTTTATCGACCTGATGGACGCGCGGATCCGTAACTTAGTAGCTATGGGAAAGAGGGTGTTTGTGACGGGGGACTTGAATATCTCGCGAGGAGAGATCGATGCAGCTCATGCCGGGGAGGCTATCCGAAAAGGGACATTGACAGAAGACGAGTTCGTATCCACTCATGCACGACGTGTGTTCAATCAGTTGCTATCCGACGGGAAGGTGATTGGGGAACGGGAAGAAGGAAGAGAACAGCCTGTTCTGCATGACATCTGTCGCTCTTTTCATCCGGACCGCAAGGGAATGTACACCTGCTGGGAGCAGCGAATCAATGCTCGCCCGGGAAATTATGGCTCAAGAATTGACTATGTCTTGTGTAGCTTGGATATGCAAGATTGGTTCTGCGATTCAAACATACAAGAAGGACTTATGGTAGTCTAGTCTTCCCTGACCCAGAAGAGAGCTTGCTAATCATGACTGCGCAGGGCTCTGATCATTGTCCTGTGTATGCGACGTTCAAAGAAACCGTACATCTTGGGGGGAAGCAACTTAACATACGGGACATCATGAACCCTCCTGGAATGTTCGAAAATGGCGAGCGTCGACAAGAGTATACAGCGAAGTGTTTATTACCGACTTCGGGCCGCTTGATACCGGAATTTGATAAACGAAGGAGCATCAAGGACATGTTCACGCGCAGACCTAATAACGCCGCCCAGAGCTCCCCAACTAGTACCCCTACGCTTTCCCGTGCCAATTCGGATCACGGAGAATCGAAAGCTATCATCGAAAAGCTCTCAACGGAAGCAGTCGCCAACCACGCCATTCCCAAGAACGATCCCCCGCCAAAGGGAATTGTCCGTAAACGGTCCGAGAAGGGCGACTCCCCTGTTAAACGTTCCAAGTCAGTAGCTGGCTTAGCACCCACGCCGGCGATTGCTGGACAGAGAACGCTCAAGGGATTCTTCAAGCCGAAGAGTTCCCCAACCCCACAGAGCCATGATCATCCAACGACCGACCATGATATATGTGCCATGCCACAACCTGCATCCCCATCCAAGATGATTTCTTCGGCAGAGTCACAGGCAATAGACAAGGAGCAAATTACGGCGACCGTGACCACAGACTCCACAAAGGAAACCAAACCACCGGTGTCAACGACATCAGACACCCCGACAGATGATGACACATTCGTCGACCCAATTGCGAGCAAGGAAGATTGGTCGAAGCTATTTACCAAAAAGCGCGCACCCCTATGCGAAGGTCACCAGGAGCCATGCATTAGTTTGACAACCAAAAAGCCTGGCGTCAACTGTGGGCGATCCTTTTGGATATGTCCTCGGCCTCTTGGACCCAGTGGCAACAAGGAGAAAGGTACACAATGGCGCTGTCCGACATTTATTTGGGCAAGTGATAGGAATTCTTCGGCGTCGTAGGTAGCCACAGCAACAAATGAAACACAATCACAGGTTACGTCTGTAATTCATCGTAAGGTAGTCATTGCTGTTGGTGATAATAACGTTCACCCACACAACGCGCGTCTGATGTAACAGACGCCGAGCAAGTTACGTAGTCAGAACTCCAGCCTACAGCCCACACTCTGTTGGTTCCTTGGCTAATATCATACTCGCATTGCACCCATAGCTACTTAATGAGTAATGACAATAAGTCTCGGCTGAATATCCTGTGCCTCGTGGCAACAAGCCTCGCCAACTCATAGAACCCCTTCGTCTACCCACAACTGCAGTAAGAGACATTCTTTAATGTATCCTGTCTGCTTGCCTGCTTCGTATCAATTTGGCAACTGAATACCTCTCGTCTCAGTATGGCCAGTGAATAATGCTACTCAGAACATTTCTTGTCCCCTCGAGAGACAGGCCTAGATCAAGTCTCCCATTGTATCGTTCATTAGTGGGTCTAACCCCTTTCCCCTGGAGTAACACCCCACCAGCCCCCGGCATTTCTATGTCTCTCCAGCCTGACAGCTTACTCGTCAATTCACAGGTACTGCAAATCTTGCCCAATTTTCAATACTACTAGATCATTGCCACAATACGGGCCTTAATTGGTGAGTTACAGAAATGCAGGGGATGTGCTCAATTGTTGGCCCTAACGCTCATGTTCGCTCTCTACTGTAAGTTGACAGTGTGCGCTAGTGCTACGCACACTGTCAAAGATGCATATATTATTAGGCTTCTTGGATAAACCTGTACTATCTGATAGTTTCGTCTAAATATGTTGTCATTGCGAAACATACATGCTCCTTAACTAAATATAGATATGGTTCCATCGCCGCCTGCTTTTCTTTTTAACAGAGGATGAGATAACCGAGAAAAAGGTAGCTAGCAGAGCTTGGTGACATGATTCTAGGCCAGGTACATAGGGGTATAGTGTGGACGCGACAATTTCATATAAAGGACCTGTCGTGTCCTCTTATTTTCGAGCTGGCCGTTGAAGACCGTACAATAGATATAGAAAATGGGAGAAACAAAGGCGGAAAGTGAAAATATGCTTTCCCCTTTCAATAAAGATCGGAAATAAATTCTGAGAAGTTGACAGTTTCGCCAAGATGTCGGTCTGTTAAGTTGACATGGGCCGATGGAGAGGCATACACTCCTGTTCCTTTTCCGATGTCTGTATGAACCTGCCCAATCAACGAACCCAATGTCTCCGTGTCTAACTGGAAGTGATCGGCCGATAACAGTGGTAGTTCGCTTGGCATTATGTCGCTGCATATCAATTCGCTGGGGTAAATCTCTGGCATATTGTATTCTGTAAAGATATTCATCGTCCCTTCAATTCCCGTATCGTTTATCGGCCCATATGTGTCGATTGACGGACTTGTTGATATGGTGCTGGCCGTCGTGAGATCTGGAGACTTGTTCTCTACAGTCTGTTTGGAATTTCGGCGAGATGATGTTCGACGTTTCTTTTCCGATGGTTTACGTGGTGTGTATTGGTAGTCGGGATGAGCTTCTGCATGCTTCCGCTTCAACTCATCGGCCAGGGCTCTGAACTCGACCCTGATATGCTCGGATTCTGCCTTCCACTGTTTCCCTAGAATAACAGCTGAGGAAATTAGTCGATTATTCGGCGTATGCACAGTAGTGGAACTCACAAATCTCGTTATTTGAAAGATTCGGGTGAGCCTCCTTGAGCTTAGGATGATGATGTTGGCGGTACAGGATAAATGCATTTGGCGGACGAGGAACCTTAGCAGCCTTAACAGTAACAGAAGGCCGCTCATGCTTCTTCACATGAGCTGTGATTGATTCGCATGACACCTCATGGGATGCTACAGATATTGCTGTGCCTGAAAACGCTGGAGTACGCATGACACGAACAGCGTTGATTGACTCATCGGCGAAAGCCACAACTGAAGCACCTATGAGAGCACTAATACCATATATGAGCATATAATTGATCAATAGTGGCTATAGCTGTCTTACCCAAGGCGAGTCTTGATCTTGTTAACATTGGTCTGGCCGATCATGTCGATGACATTTACTGGAAGTAAAACTTCATTATTCGTGGATCCAAGATGGCGCAAAGCATCCTGCCAAAGTAGCTCTGTAAGCTTGTCGCTGGACTCAGTAGTTGGCTTCAATGCTTGAGGTATAGAAGTCATCTTGGCATTTGATATAAAGGCAAAGGAAGATTCAAGGTATGAACAGATTAATCATGATCTTGAGCAGCGGTTATAGAGTCATGGGAGCAACCATGGGAAGGCATCAGAAATTTCAAGCATAGAAGTAACTCAGAGACAGTCTTAAAATCATAAGATTTTTTCTGTATTAAAAGGTGCCCACTTGTGTTAGACTTGACAGATGGAGCTGTGTCTAGGCGGTGGCGCCAGCGGGTACCATTCTTTGTTGACGTGAATTTAATAACGAAGCTATACGAGTTCTGTGTTTGGCTTCGAAGGCGCTTGTTGATTGTTTGTTTGCGCTAATACATACACACCATCAGTCAAACTTTCTATGTTAGTCTTCTTTCTTGACATCCTTTCTACATTTCTGTCCTATAACTTTCTAGTACCGTTCATCTTCCTCCTCCTTGAACCTCTGAACACATTCGGTTCCAGAATCTAACAATTCCTCTTTGTTCTTCACGATGGAGGTTAAGATCCATGCCCTACTGCGCTATCTTGATGATATAGCTGGCAATACTCTGCTTGCTGCTGAACTTCGCGAGAGAGCAGCATTTATCTCAGCTTCTTTCCTTGTCCACCAGAGTGTTGCTAGACTCATGGCGCATGTTACCGCATTGGCGAACGGCGAAGATTTGAATCTCCATTTCCATCAGATGTATGGCTCAAGCAAATCTGTTGATGTACCTGTCCGTCGTCACTGGAAACCTCTGAAGGCCATCATGGCCGACTATTGTGTTAATGCATCCGTTGCCGACATCGAAGGTCACCCCATCCAGCTTATTAGCATCCTTGACCCAACAATTGAAAAGTTGCTCCAAGGGGAAGACCTGTTTCAGTTCCACTATGCCCTTGTCCGTGCTGAGCATATGGCAAACGAAGATCTCGCTCGGTTGGCAAAAGACTATGGTTACCATTATATCTTCAGAATTGGTCTTATGCAATATTACATGACGTGAGTTGAATGTTGATGTACACAGCGTCTTGAAAGAAAAGTGCTAATGATGCAGCAAAACTGTTGTCGAAAAAATCAATTTCTTCAAATCAGATTCTCGTGGTTACTCTTGTCCAATTGTTGTCCAGACTTGCTTGTACAATGCAATGGAGAAGCGTGTCAATTTGAGTGCCACTGAGAAAGAGCTCGTTTTGCATTCCGTTAATTGCCAGCCATGTGATGCACACAGATTCTGCAAGTATCAATCTTTTGCTGCTATAGGCTATGCTAACAAATTAGGGGCGTGGTTGGAGTGCAACCGTGTTGCCTACAACGCGATGAACGCCTGTATTTCCCTACTGAATAAGATTGAGGGTAGTAAGTATCCGACCCTTTGTCCTGAATAGTGCTAAGTAAAATTGTATCAAGAGGCAATCCTCTGATTCCTGGTCATTGGTTCCCGGCATTCTTCGATACACAGTGTGACACACGCCAAAATAACCACGGGATAATCCTGGAGTATCCGGGCCAAATATGGACCTCAACGCCACTACAGCGAACAACTCAGTGGTCCGAAGATATATCTGTCGTCACATCAAGCGACTGTCGGGGTTTAGCGACTCTCTGGTGAATTATCAGCTTGTCGTCTTTTCACCGCATCCCAGACCGAAGTCCCGAAGAGATAGCTATCTGGACGGCGGCCTCAGTCCACACAACTTCACGCATCTTAAAGTCGACATTCTCATAACGGTATTATGTTATCGTGGTTTTACAAAAGATACCTGTTTATATTCCTATACCCAGACCGTGTCGCTGGGAAATCTGGTTGAAAGGGGAAAAACTCTATAATCTGGACGGTACATAAATGTTCATGTTAGGAGATAGATACACCAATACAAAATAAACTTCCACACAGCCACACGATGCAGCTGATAGGGCCTCCGCAACATAGTAGACGAGGATGCATCCAAGACAGGGGCACCTGGACCAGGTCGATGTCCTGAACTCTGTATTTCACCCTCCACGAATGGCACGGAGGCACGGTGCAACTTTTAGCTGTTCAGCGTGACGATATCCGACCCTCCGAACTCCTCCGTGTCCGCCCATGAGTCCGACACATTTATCTCGGTAATTGGCGATGCAGATATAGCTATGAAGCCACAAGTTGAACAGATGACTTTCCACCTCGCTGCACGGTTGCGAGCGACAACAAAGAAATAAGGCGGACGAGCCACGGGCGAGAAGGCACGACGCGGCGCCACCGGGACGGAAATGGACATGACCCCTCAGTTCGTCTGCCTCCCATCGCCAACCAGCCGACTTTCTGCACGCGCGACTGACTTCCTCGCGGACAAAGAGGCCAAGTCCCGCCATTGTGACCGACGGATGCGGACCGGAGCAGCAATGGGGGAGTCCGTGTCTACTGTCCAGGTCTAGAGGCGCCGGAAATCCCACTCCTTCAAGTCTAGCGATCAGCGACCAGGTGAGAGTCTGTGGATCCACGAGTGCGGTTATGCTTCCACCATAGGCTGGGGAACCCCAGGGGCTTGCTGCTGAGCTTCCCGGATGGCCATTAGTAGTTGCCAAGTGCTGTTGCTTTCCATACCTCTAGGCCCGTGAACTGAACTTAGTCCTGAAGCATCAAAGATCCACTCTTCTGCAGTACTTTTGTTCTGGGCCTAAACCGCGGTTTACCAAAGTCTTCGTCTAACCTCCTTGTCGACCACCACTACAGCGGCGCCAATGACTGTCTCGGGTTTTCCAACGCCATCGACCAGTCAATATGACCTGTCTCCTCCATTTTGACTATGAATCGGTCTAGGATTTTGTGCCATCACGCGGAAATTTGGCAGTGCTGATGTATTACCGTCCGGTATGCTTCAGCCAGTATGCAGAACACCTGTTAATCCTATCTGTGAAAGCAGCGGACTTGAAAAGTTTTCGACCATCATTCCTACACTACCTTGATGTTGTATTACATTCGAAGTGGTATCCGCATGTTTGACTTCTCGTGAGTGACCGTGATAGCCTTGACGTCTACACTCCGTTTTTCGCGCACACGATGGTCACCGGATAGCTAGGTAAGCCAAACCCCCTCCGCCGCATTGGATAGCATGACCTTCCCTAGTACTTGACTCATGATGCTGATTGATCATAGTAATGTGTAATACTGGGGTTTGACCCCGATTGGCTTAAACCCCCCTTCTATATAATAACACCTGTATACAGTCCTGAGATGCAGGCACAAGCTATTGGCTCTTGATCTAGACACGGGTTCCTTTGCGATCGCTGTTGCAAATGACCTCAGAAATCATTCGCACTTGGAAAGTACGATTTTATCGTTGTTTTGAGAGTATTGGAATGTTTCAATCAACCTACGCATCTTATCACGAATTCCGAGTAAGTAGTATAATTGATCTTATATTATAGACCCAGAGGGCTCTAGTAGGACCGTAGGGTAAAATTATTCTTACCAACAGCTTTCATAACATCTGCTCCACTGATGATGCTATTCAAGTATCTAACAACTCGGAAGAATACATACAAATGAATAAGAATGATCTTTGCTTTCCATTTCTGCATACGATACGATTACGGTTGTCATATAGAGTGCAACGAGAGTCTCATACCGGGGCGAACGAGGCAGTTGGAGCCAAAGGCCTCTATGGTATCCGCAGTGAATGATGATCTGGATATTTTGGTGCTGCATCTGCTCCACCGAAAATTTCGTCAATGTGGCCTCTGTTTATAACACACTTCACTGACGCGCCATTATGATTACTCTTCCTCTGTGAAATCATACTTCAACCTCTTAGTGATTACCTTGAGAAAAAAATTCAAAACTGGTACTCAGTCTGCTTGAATTGCCTTGAAAGGATCATCGCAAGTCAACAAAATGCCTCTGTCTCAGAAGAAGAGAAAGGTTTCAGCGCAGAACGTCCCTCACAAAGACCCAGAAGAAAGTAGTCCTGAGACTCGTCAAGGAAGACTAGAGCCATCTGCACCAGCTCACCGTATGGGCCAAGAGGGTTCCAAAGTGAAGGGTTCGAAATCGATAACTGCTCTAGCTTTGAGCTCAGATCACAACTTAATTGCCATCGCACTTGAGAAACGCATCAACACCTATACGCAAGTGGGCCGCTATTTCGAGCTGGTTGATGAAACAGGAGAAGAGCCATCGAATATCTTACAACTTTCCTTGGCACCAAATGCGACAAGGGCAGGAGAATACATTCTGGCTTCTTCATCATCAGACCACGTCAAGCTTTGGTAATTCAACAACCAAGGGACATTTCTAGATCCCTCTGGTGGTCGGAAAGTCGACATTTCCCAGCTATCGACCGAAGCAGCTAGCGGAATAACTGCGAAGCTTATGGACGCCCATTGGTGGAAGCAGAATGAAACAGCAATCTTGTCAATCCAACAGGGAATCAAAGACACACTGACTAAAGCTCTGGATATCCATACGAGCGAGCGTCAGACCAAACTAGAAGGAAATACTGCAATCTTCAGTCCGGATGGGAGATTCTTGTTATGCTTCACTCAGGCTGAATTTTTTGGTGAGACCACAGAAAGAAATCCTTCAAGGATTATAGTCTGGGATAACGTAACCAAACAGCCTCGATACGATCCACTAGGCCACTCGGACGGTATTCTGTGGGCAGGAATAAGTCCCGACTCGAAACTCATAGGAGCCATTGAGATGAACAACACAGTCCGGATTTGGCTCGCTGATAGTGGTATCTGCAAGAATTCTTTTGCGTTCCCTTGCAATGCTGAGGCAATGAATGGTGCATTTCCCCCGGATTCCAAATATTTTGCCCTTAATTTCGGTGTTATTTGTTGCCCATCAGAGATACAAATCTTTGATATCACTACAGGAAACCGGACATCCCGGTGAAAGTGTCCGGATAACAATATTGAATCTATTGCGTGGAGCCCCAATGGCAACCTACTGGCTACTGCGGGCTACTTCGGTGATGTCAGTATTTGGGATGTTACAAACGGGCTGGAAAGAATGGAGTGGGTTGAAGATCGACCTGGGGTGGAAGATGATCCGGATTCCTACTTGGCTTCTGACATACGGTTCTGGGATGATAGGAACGAGCTCGTCTTTGAATGGAGTGGTGTGACAACTAGGGTCTACAATTGGAGAAGCTGTGTTATGCATACTTATTGCGGGTTTGCGGAGCGTGTTAGAAGACCGGTGAACTGCTCTGAATATCTTGGATTCCCTGCTCATAGTGGTTCGACTTTGGGGCACATATTGATTCGAATTTGAGGCAGTGGAAGCTGGATTAGGGGTATGGTTGTGTGCTGTCTGAATGGTTGTGGTTAAATGCTGTTGGGTGGCACTATTCTGGGTACTGATATCTTTGGGAACAGAGTAGGGAGGTAACGGGGCTTGGGGTAGGAGATAGCACAGGGTTCACTAATGCTTTGCACAGCCTACCGTGTAGTTTGAGTATGCACATAACATGCAATAACTGGTGTATCAATTTCTAGAGCTACTGGAACAATAATAGTCATTAGGGACAGAATGTAAGCCAACATCCTCTTCTTGTCTAACAAACCAATCTAGTTTCCACACACCTGTACTATCCATAGCGAGCATTCACAGGCTCATCATCGAACCAAACCGGGGGCACTCCATAATTGATAATCGTACTCTTAACCTTTGTATAGCTTTCATACGCCTCCAAACCATTCTCCTTCCCCATTCCACTCTGTTTGAATCCACCCCACGGCGACGACGGATCATTCAAATGATGTCCATTAATCCACACAATCCCTGCCTCAATCTTGTCCGCCACTCGATGTGCCTGGTAGAAATTAGTCGTCCAGATTGAAGCCCCCAGCGCCAACGAAGATGCATTGGCAATGCGAATGACATCCTCCTCCGACTGGCACCTGATCAGCGCAATGACCGGTCCAAACACCTCGTTACATTCCAGGTCCGTCTGTGGACGCGTCTCAATGACCGTCGGCTCGAAGTAGTACCCTTTTCCAGAGGAAGGATTGGTAGTCGCATGTCCACCACAGAGGACCTTTCCACCCTCCCGCACAGCTCTCTCCACAAACGCAGCGCATCTTTCCACCGCTGCCTTAGATATAACCGTTCCGATCTGCGTCGTGTCGTCAAGGGGATTGCCCAGCCGTAACTTCTCAACCCGTTTCTTCAGCAACGCCGTGAACTCGTCATAGATATCCGTATGAACAAGCAGCCTACTCCCCGTAACACATGTCTGTCCACTAGCAATGAAGCTCGCAAACAGCGCTGCCTTAACCGCATCCTCGATCCCAACGCCCGGGAACAAGCACACAGGTGCCTTTCCGCCTAGTTCAGCCGTTATGGGGATGAGATTCGCCGATGCAGACGGTGCAATAGCCCTGTATGTTGCTAGTCCACCAGTCAAGTCTATCTTCGCCAGCAACGGACTCTCACACAGATACTTCCCCGTCTCGTATCCGTATCCGCTGATTATCTGCAACACGCCATCGGGTAAGCCCGCCTCTTTGAACAATGCACCCAGCCTCAGCACAGACAGAGGTGCTAGTTCTGATGCTTTCACTATGACCACGTTCCCACCTGCCAGTGCAGCCCCGATCTTCTTCATGGCGATGAGAAGCGGGTGGTTGTATGGTGTGATCAGTGCCACCACGCCGAGCGGTAGCCGTGTCAGGGTGTTCACGACTGGTCCCTTGAAGGGAGTTACTCGGCCTTCGTGCACGCGTACTACGGAGGCAAAGTACTCGAGCCATTCAGGGATGCGAGCTAGCTGGGCGCGCATCTCGCGGATGGGACGGCCGGTTTGGCGAGTTTCCAGTTCGATGAATTCTGGGAGACGGGAGCGGAGGAGACGGGCTGCGGTCGAAAGGACCGTGAAGCGTGTGGATTGATCAGCGCGGGACCAGGAGCCATCGTTGAAGGTTTTCAGGGATAAGGTGATGATTTGATTAACGGTTTCTTTGGGGGTGGAGTCGATGGTTGCGATAGGGAGCTCGGTGGCTGGGTTGATGACGGGGATACGGGGTGTGGTTGCGGTGGTGTGGGTGCCATTGACCCAGTTGGAGACGTGAGGTATCATGGCTGTCATTTTGGAGAGTTAAAGATATGAAGTAGTGTAGGGTAAAGTGGATGTGTTGACATTGGATGGATTATATGATGCTATATAGTATCGGGGCTACCCCGCACGCGTGCCTGATAAGCCGGACTTATCGCCGTTCTTCCCCTTCCTCCTCCTCCTCCTCCTCATCACTGCCACTATCACGATAGCATTGATCCAGAGATACCAGTGGGGCAGCAAATTTCTATCGGAGACGTCTCTTGAGTTATCGGATAGGATCACATTGTTACTTTGCTTTCCGTTCGAGCGAATACCTCCCTGAAACTTCAGCTGGTTATTTTCCTCCACTTCAAAAGGATCAGTGAACACTTGGGTATGAAGGGAACTCTCCATAAGAGACTCTTAAAAGACTGCCCAACAGTTGAATGAAGGCTAACTATTGTCTTAATCCAGACGGCTTAAAGGTTGCCGAGTGACTCAGTCTTCCATCCGTGTCTCCACCCGATCATTATCTACTCAGGATCAGCAGCAATTAGACCCATCATTGCATCCTACCTGGCATTATACAATATCTACCATGTCTTTCAAAGACAGGTCTACATTTACATCTCGCGATACCATCACGTATCTTTGGCAGGGTCTCCATCTTCCCCCAGACACCCTTGACTCTCTCTCTATCAGCGAACCTCCCAATCCCGGCTTTCCCTCCTCCTTCAAAATCGGTCATATCGCCCAAGCCTCAATTGCACTCTCTGCTCTCCTGGCATCTCAAGTCCATAGCCTCAGGAATAACATCACCCCTCCCAAAGTCACCGTTCCTTATGATCATGCCTGCATTGAGTTCAACTCCGCACGCCTGTACACTCTGAACGGCCAGCCTCCCTCTTCAGACTGGGGGCTCATTGGCGGTCTTTATCGATCATCTGACTGTTACGTCCGCGTTCATGATTCGTTCCCCAACCACCGTGAGGGAACAAAATCCCTTCTTGGCTGCTCTCCAACCGCAACCAAAGACGAAGTTGCTTCCAAGATTTTGGCATGGCGCTCCGTGGATCTCGAAACCACTGCCGTTGATGCCAAGCTGGCCATTACTGCTCTCCGCAGTTACGAACAATGGGATGTGTTGCCGCAAGCCAAAGCCATCGCAGACTTTCCCATCCTGCTTCACAAAATCGGCGACGCCCCGCCTGGTCTGCCCTCCCGGATCGGCCCACATGCCGATAAATGTCTGCGGGGGCTCCGTGTTCTTGAACTCTCGCGGGTCATTGCGGCCCCGCTGTGTGGGAAGACACTGGCCGCACACGGAGCCGATGTGCTTTGGGTGACAAGTCCTCATCTGCCCGACCTGCCAGGACTCGATCGGGAATTCGGTCGTGGAAAGAGAACCGTCCAATTCGATCTGCAAGACGAGCAAGACACAGAGGAATTCTTCACATTGCTGGACGATGCAGATGTCTTCATCCAGGGGTATAGACCGGGCAGTCTAGCTGCCCGTGGACTCTCACCAGAGTCGATCATGAACAGACGTCCCAATCGTGGTATCATCTACGCAAACATGTCTGCATACGGCCCTGATGGCCCCTGGTCAGCGCGTCGAGGCTTTGACTCCCTGGTTCAAACCTGCTCTGGCATGAACGTTTCGGAGGCCGAGCACTTCGGTGCTGGAGAATCCGCACGTCCACTTCCCTGTCAGGCGCTCGATCATGCCGGGGGCTTCTTCCTGGCGTCCGGGATTATGGCCGCGCTGTACAAGCAAGCCACGGAAGGGGGATCCTGGCAGGTGGATGTCTCGCTGGCAGGGGTGATGAAATACCTGCGCTCGTTAGGCCAATACGAAGGGAAAACAGGGTTTCAAGAATCACCAGATTATGCTCACCCCCAAAATGTTCCGACCGAGTATTTCGAGACCCGGAGCACGGGGTTTGGGGAGATGACCGCCATTCGTCACGCTGCGAACATTGAAGGGGTTGAGATCGGCTGCGAAGTTATGCCCAAACCACTCGGCTCTGACGAAAAGCGGTGGCTGGAGGCATTGCAATAATGGAATGCATTCTAGGATCTTTTCTACCCCGCATCACCGAGAATGCAGAAAGTGACGACACAAAGAAAAAGCACTGGTTCCGTGGCGTGTGCATCCAAACAAAGTAATCATGCTACCCAATAGTACTCCACCACGACAGCCCAGTTCCCAAGGCTGAGGCCCAGGCCAGCTGCACGGCTGACAGAAATGGGTCGAGTTTGCTTTTGCTCCCTGCAGAAGCGGCCACTGCCCTGTGATCCGGTCACGCCCGAGGCCGAATAGACGCTCCGTAGGAAAAAGAAAATGGATGGATACACAACCATTGGCAAAGGTTTAAATAGCACAATGGCTCCCAGGGCTATTCGAGGGGTTCTGTGCAACTGACACCGGTTTTCCCACCCAATATATTCAGCAACCCACCTGCTGTTTACTGTAGTATCCGCCTGGGAAACAGAAAAGCTAATAGCGCGGATCAAGACACCATGAAAGTCATTATCATAGGAGGGGACGTTTCAGCCCTCGTGTGCGCAATTACTTGTCGTCGCGACAATCTGAACGTGATCGTGCTCGAGTCCGGTCAAGATACTGAGGTACCACGAACCTCCTATCTCCAAATGCGCCCGACCACCAATTATCAAAGATAGACCAGCTTACCCAGATATTCTTACTTTAGACTCCCCCGGGCGTCCAGATCCCTCCTAACGGAACACACCTCCTCCGCCGATTGGGTTTGCTCGATGAAGTACTTGAGAAAGGGAATATTCTCCAGACGATTGATTTTCGACACTATGCCGATGGCGGATTGATTAGATCCATGCCATGCGGGGAGGAAACGTGTCGAGTATATAGAGGGCCATGGATGTAAGCTATTCTTCCTAATTGATCAATCATGAACTATGATTGTGCTGACGGTATGAAGAACGATCCATCGCGCAGATCTGCTCCAGATCCTCCGAGACAGGGCACGGAAATTGGGTACTGAGATCCGATCTGCCGCAGTGCGAGAAGTAAACAGTGCGACTGCAGAAGTAATCCTGGAAGACTGGGAGAAACTACAAGGAGATATTGTGATCAAAGCAAACGGTAATTACTCTACTCTTTATACACAAATCCACCTCTAACCCACGATACCAGACAAAACAATCAACGAACCCCCCTCATCAAGCACACCAAACGACACAGAAACCATCTACCAAGCGACCATCTCACGCAAACACCTAGAAGCCCTCAACAACCCTACAATCGACGAACTCTGGCAAGACCGACACAGCACTACCGTCTGGCTAGGACCAAACCAACACGCCGTCTTCTATCCCGTTCGACACAGCCAGACATTCATCTTGAACATATACCATACCAACACTGACAGCAATTCCAGCACCACCCCAACCGCCCAAGAGATATGCACAGGCTGGGACACCCGGTTCGTCAACCCTCTCCCCTGGCCCCTCTACCCCAGATCAGAACCCTAACTTACAACGAAACGAATACAGCCTCCAAACCATTCTCACCCTCACACCCACCCTAACACCCACCACCACCTCCTCCAACCACACCCACAACCATCACCACCAAACCCCAACCCAGAACACCCCTCCCCAATCCCTCCTAACCCACCTCCCCACCCAAATCACCCAGACCATCCCACCTTACCTCTTCCAAACAACATCCACAGCCATCGAAGACGCCCTCACCCTCGGCACCCTCCTCAGCCTCTACAACCAACACACCCACCTCCACTTCCACCCCCAACTCGAACCCCAATCCCAATCCCACTCGCACCTCCCCTCCCTCCTAACCCTACACACAACTCTCCGCGCCCCCATCACCACCTCCAAGACACAAGCTGCACTCTCCACCCTCCGCACAATTCAACTCGAGAACGGACTCACCCAGCAAGCGCGGGATTGGGTGCTTAGCGGAGCGGGGATAACAAGGGATACGGATGGGTGGTGGAAGGTTGTGTCGTCGCGACAGGAGGGGGTGTTGGGTGGTGGGGTTGGGTTGGTGGATGAGACGGGGAGGGCGTTTTGGGAGTGGATGAGGGAGAGGGGGGGTGGGTTGGGGGATAGGGAAAGGGAGGGGTCATCGTCGTCGTCTTGGAGGTCGAGTTGTGGGATTGGGGGGTCGAGGAGGAGGTGGTATGCTTGGTGTTGAGATCCGGTTTCAAGAGGGGTTTGGTTGATTATGTGGGTGTTGGGGATTTGTCGTGTCTTTAGGTTTTGATAGTATGGGGATTATGAATTGAATGATTTATTATGAGTGGACCCCAGTAGTAACGAAATCGGGTAAAATACGCTGTGAAGCTAGAAAGATGGGAATACAGTAACGGAGGAATCCTTGCGATCTGATTATATACAGTACAACGATAGCTCGGAGCATAATCGCCCAAACACACGCATGGCTGCTACTCTTGGTATATCCAACAAACAAGCAATGTCACAGAAAACACAACCCGAATAGAATTGCAGCAAAGCCAGAAGAGCCAGATCTCCCAGTCTGCTTCCACCCACTAAAACATGACAAACATGCTGGCAGCCACTTAGTCCTCTTGGTAAGAAATCTTCCGCATCTCTCCCAGGCGTTGACGAGCCCGAGAAAGGTTGTTCTCCAGTTGGAGGATCTCGACCTGAAGAAGTCATTAGCATATAACAACGACAATATCAGGATTCGACGTACCTGCTGCTCCATCTCCCGCACTTTGAACTCGTGGGAGCTGAGCTTCGAGTAATCCACCGCTTCGGAATCATCCTGGTTCTTCTCCTTGATGATATCCTGCACCTGGCGCACCAAGCCCCGGCAGGCCGCACCAACAGCCTTGCTAGCCGTCTCGAGACGATCCTGCGACTTGCTCATGAAGGTGGCCTTGACACGACTGGCTGCCACCAGCTGCGCCGTGCTGGCCGCCACATCGTTAGAAGCGACAATCAATTGCTCAGGGGAGTTGCGTCCCGAGATGACACCATCGGCGGTCTCAATCAAGGTGTTGGTCGAGCTGGCGACTGCCTTGGCTGCTGAAATCAGACCCTCAGTCCAGCGGTTGTTCTTCTTGTAGAAAGCCGTCCGCGAAGAGCTACCACGACCCTCCCGGACAATCTCTTGCTGCGACGCGGTAGCCGCCTTGATAAGTTCGGCGATTGCGTTAGTCACTGCAATAGCAGCCGCCAGAATGACATCGTTGATCCGAAGCTCATAGGTGCTGAAGCCATCACGAGGCTTGTTCTTGAGCTTGGCCAGTCGCTGGGCTGCAGCATCGATAGCATCAGCCGCTCTGGTAAGTTCTTGGTCAACCAAGTCGCCCAGATCACCATTGGTGGCAATCTTGGCACTCTTAGGCGCGAATGCATCAACCAGCTTCGAGAGAGTCTGCAAGTCCCTCTGCACTTCGAGGTTGTTGTTGATCACAACATCGGTCTTTTGCAGCGCCTCTAGTCCCTCAAGACGGAAAGACTGCAAGCCTCGGAAGAACCGCACTGTCGCCTGGGCGGATTTGCGGGCGGCGTTGACCAGCTGATCCGCGCTCTTGTCGTCGTTGGCGAAACGCGTCAATCCCTTGGTGTTGCTCAGCACGTCGGCCACGGAGCCAGCGAAGATGGATACAGTCCGGATGATTTCCGCATGCGTGCTGTTGGGCCCGTCCGCAATGAAGTTGTTGAAGGCCGTAGAGAATTCGGTGGCCGAGGCCGAAGCTTTCTCGATCTGCGAAAGCACATACGGCGGAGAGGCGTTCTGGTTACCAGCCTGCATGGAGGAGTCAAGCTCATACAGAGCATCATCCACACGCTGGACACCCGTCTGGAGTACTGAATCGATGATATCGTTGATCTTAGAGACGGTGCCGTGCAGAACAGTGTCAATCTGCGAGTCCAGCGCGTTGTCGACATCACCTTGGCTCTATTTGCGCCATCCGTTAGCTCGACATACCACCATACGTTTCGCGCTGATCACATACCAATTTCAGCTCCTCCAATTCCATCAAAGCCTGCTCCATTCCCGACTTGTACACTTCGATTTCCTCGTCCTTTTCGCGCAGGGCAAGGTCGTGGTCGCCTGCACGCTCCGAGGTCTTGTTGGAGACTTCCTCCAAGGCACGAGACTTGTTCTGTGTCCAGAGTTAGAAACTGATCAGATAACCCGAGCAGGGAAACTTACCCGGAGAGCCTCCTCCAAGTCCGCCATTTCCCTGTTGTATTTCGACAACAGTGTCGAGATCTCCGTACCCTTGGAGCGTTCCGCGTTCTCAGCTCGCTCGAGGGCGAAGCGCAGTTCCCGCTTAACCTTCTCCAGCTCTTCTTTGTTGTTTCCGGTCAGACGGTCTCTGTCGTGCAGTGCACGGTCTCGCTCGCGGATCATGTCGGCCAGCTCCAGGTTCTTGGTCTTGAGCTCACGCTCAAGCTTCTCACGGCGCTCAATAGCCTCCTGTGCCGATGCTGCCTTCAGCTTAAGGCTCTTCGTCGTCTGCAACAGATCAAGGTGCTCCTGGCGGAGTTGAGAGTAAAGCTTGGCTAAGGCTTCGTACTTGGACCGCCACGTGTTAACCTGCTCCTGCAGCGACCGAATCTGCTCGTCCTTCGACGCATTCTGCAGGTTAAGGTTGGAGTTCAAGTGGTTCATTTGTTCCTCCAGGTCCTTGACTCGACGGTCGTACTGCTGCAGCATCAACTGGTCACGCTCGTACTGGGCGCGGGCATTCAGGTTCTCCTGCTCAAGCTCGGCCAAGCGACCTTGGGTCTGTGTCTGATACTGATCGCGCAAAAGCTGTTCCTGAGCAAGGCGCTGCTGCTCGGCCTGGAGGCGCTGTTGTTCCTCGAAGTCGCGCTGAGCCTGCTGCTGCGCGAGGAGTTGTTGCCGCTGCTGATCCTCCCATTGCTGCTGCAAGCGGCGTTGCTCGGCTTCATATTCTTCTTGCTGACGCTTGGCTTCGGTGGTCCAGAAATCGCTGATGGGCTCCGGCTCTGCTGCAGTCATCTTGGGCGGGGGAGACGGCTGGGGTTCGGGTTCCTTGACTGGTCGCTTCGGTAGAGCTGGACGTTCATCGTCTTCCGACAGCAAGTTGGGAGGGTCCTGTGGCAGCTTGGGGACAGTAATCAGGCTAGTGAGATACCGCAGGTTCGAACATTCGTAGTAGAAGCGGACGAGGCGGTAGTGCTGGGCGTCATATCGACCGCGGAGGGGTTCAAGCGCTTCCGTATCACCCGTTGCTAAGCCGGACCATATCAGTATCTATTGAACTATCACATTGGGAAACAGACGTACTCGTGTGCATAGCCCTCAGCATGCTGGTGATGAACTTGTAGATGCCGTAGCTCTCCTGCACCAGAGGGACCAGGGCGGAGATGCGACATTCGTTGTTGGTGCCGGATTGGAAATGAGAGAAGATCAACTTCTGGAAGGCATCGATCTGATCTTGCAGTGTCATGAGATCTGTGATTGCCTCATACCTAGACGGTTGTCAGCTATGCACATGGACCTCGATTGCATATCCGACGTACCCTTCATTGGGGTCATTGGTTGTCTTCAAGCTAATGTACTCTTCATATTCGAACAGGCCTAAATCGATCAGTACCCATGCGAGGGGGGCGTCGTATTGGTGTCCTAACCGTTGAATTCGGGATGGTTCCGGTGAAACGCCAGCTTTGATTCGAGGTAGAAGACGTATTCACGAATGAGGGGGCCGTATCCTGTTATTCCAGCTCCACGTCAGCTGTCTTCCATCTTCCTCCCAAATAGGAATTGTACGCACCTCGGATACCATCTCCACCAACACCGCGCATTAGACTATCGATCCAATTGACATGCTGCTGTGCTTCACGGACCACGATCGGGTGACCTTCTTGTAGCACCTTATGTATCGTGATGAGCGCCTTAAACGTCTGGACTTCGTCGGCGAGGACAGGTTGGCTAAACGGAGACGCGATAAAGTCAGCTTACGCATGAAAGCGATTACAGACACAAAGCAGGCAAGCATACACTTTCATGCCAGCCCAGAAGGCGCTGGATGATTTATGATCCCATGTGTACACGATGCAGCTCCGAACATGTTTCCCTGGGTGTAGATTAGTGATTGTTCGGTTGGTGTGACCGGAGAAGAGCTCCGTCGATATAGCACAAAGCTTGGGAGGGGTAATTCGTACGTTTCGGGGCGGTTTCCTCTGTGAAAGCGATATGATCAGTCACTAGTAAGCATCAGGGGAGCACTGCAGCTGTGACTTACCGATGCTCGTGGCTTTGCGAATGTTAATCGCCAAATCAGTCTCCGTGCTGGAATTCAATGGATCATGTCAGCAATTCCATCAAAACACACAACAAGCGCACGGGCACCTCCAGAAAATATCACGTACCGACTCATGGTGATGGTTGCGAAGCTCTGGATGGGCTTAGATCAGGGGAACAGAAGACGGAGAGATGCGGCGGGAGCCGGTGGGCCCGTAATGCGGACAGCGCAATCAGCCAGTTAGTTGCACGGGGAATGCGCTATCCTCAAGAAAGGAGAGGGGAGGAGGGAGAAGTGCGATAAGTGGTCAGGGCAAGGATTGGAGAGAGCAATGGCCACCCACGCGATTGTCCAGCAGGATCCGTCACAGCAGAAGAAAGAAAAAGAAAGAAGAGAGCAAGAGATCTAGAGGGAGAGAGTGAGTGAGGGGAATAAAAGGCAGGTGGACTGAAATAGCAACAGGCAGAGAGAAGCAAAGGCGAGATGACGTCCGAAAGGGAAACTGCCACCGCGGCCGGTTCTTGGCACCGCCGCCCGTTCCTCACAGGGACTCGTCACCCTTCTTTCTGGATCTACTGCAAATAAAAGAAAGGGTTCGCTATCCACCGGATCTCACCTAGGCAGCGATTTTGTCGCCCAATCATTCAACCCTGCCCAATTGGCCACCAATAGGCTACACTGTACTGCTACTGCTACTGCCACTGACTACAATAAAAGATGATTGAGGAAATGTTCTGCTCTGAATTACTAAGAAACCATCCATCTATCAAGCAATCAAACCAAATAAAATATACGACTAGAATGGGGAGTTTGACACCAGATCGCAATTGACGCCAGTCACTGTCAAGCACGCTCAAGAACCAGCTGAGAGGGTATACCATGGGTGAGAAGCCAAGGAAGGGAACCATCATCCTGCCTGCACCACGGCACCGGACTCAGTTCACGCCTCCCTGTCCATATGAAAACGCCCGTTCCTGTAGAGAGCGCCCTGCACTGCAGAGCTTCCGTTATGCATTGCCCAGGGTAAATGCGACATCACTCCGTTATTATGATCCCCGTATCTTTCTGCTGCATGTCACTAATGTGTTCTTCCTCATGGAATAATCCCGTCCGTAGCGGAGAGGATTTCCATGCCATGTTTCTCCGTGTCAAGTCTGGGCTTCGAATCAGGAGCCGCAGGCCCTTGCTCTACCGGCTCAAGCTCGCCTTCACCATCCCCACTATCGCGACTAGCAGCCGACTCTCCTAATTTCGTTGAGGAGCTGTAGCCTTTGGTGCTCGACTCGGTTGCTGATGCTCCCTCAGGAAATAGGTCCACCACAGGGCTGTTTGGCCCCGAATCGTATGGAGCTTCGACTACAAGTAACTCATCCGACCTAGCCCCCTCCGTCTGGGGTTGATAGATTGGTTTCCGTCTGGGTAGAGGTGGCTTGGGAACAGGCCTCTTGTTCTCCCTATCCGACTTCTGCTCGGGAACATTCGACAACGCCACCGGTTTACGCTTGGGAACCGCTACGGTGTTTCTCTTATATCCCACCTTGTCAGGACGCGGCAATGGAGTCCCCGGGGGTGGGAGTGGGTGTCCACGCCCTATCGGCTGTTCCGGAGTGCCCGCAGGACGAGACATATCGTGAGCGGAGCTAGACTCGCCTCTGCCGAACATGTTCCATCCCCACTTCTTGGCCACGGAGGTGGCCGTATTTAGCGGGCCAGGGGATTTACCCTCTGAGGGAGTGGCAGAGGTAATCGACCGGGTCAATGTTTCGAGTGTGCTGCGACGTCGCGACTTGTTGCTCGCCAGGGATGCGGTAGAACCACTCTCCATACCCCGGAGGTTGTTCGATAAATCGCTTCCACGGTGAATAGAGGGCGGCCGGGTAGGAAACTCGCTTGCAGACTCATCGAAGCTCCCGGATGATTCGATGATGGACGGATCCCGACTCTGGGATACACTATCCGGGACCATATGACTAGCAACCGGAGGAGAGCTTGCAGGAGTCTTTTCCGGCGATCCAGGAGCTGACCGGTTAGATATTTCGATCATAGCACTGGTCGCATAGCTCTTCTCTTCACTCTTGGTTTCGGACAGAACTCGGTCCATCTTCCCATGGTCAGCTGTCAGGACGGGATCGGCGGCATTAGAGAAGGTCTGAGACCGAATTACCCGTGGGGGCGAAGTGCCGAATTTGTCCACCGCGGAAGATAGAGCGCTTGGACTGATATTCTCCAGATCTCCTATGGAGGCCTTGGAATTCTTGCGGGCTTTTAAGGTGCCATTGCCAGATTCGGCAAGCGCAGGTGCGCTCATGGTGCGATCGTCCTTGATCTTCAGTACTTCAATCGACTCCTCTTTGGTGCTACCCGAGGGCTGATCCTGAGCAACGGACTCATCGGGAATATCTGCTTTCGTATCAGGTTTTGGTATCTCTCGCTCCCAGATACCACCGCGGAATCGCTGTGATTCAGTGTCCATAAAGGGGATGTCGTCCCAAAACGGCTGCACCAGACTCTCCGCAACAGTTTCCCGGATGCGACTCTCAATGGTACGCAGAATTATGCCGTAAGTGATCTGCTTGGAGCTGACAATTGGTTCAATGTCCATATCCATATCGGGCATGGATTCAAACGATATCCAGATTCTGTTGCTCGGAGGAGGCTTGAAGCGGATCAGCAAATGACCCTCCAGCTTCTTCAGCACAACCGCCAGGACGATGTCGACTTCCCTGGCCTTGAAGCGCTGGCCCAAGTCGATACGCACGGTTGCCGAGATCTCCAGGCGGAAGTTGCCCGTATACTGGACATCCGTCTCTACGCAACAGTTGCCGTCGACTGTCAAGTCCTTGAGCCTAGGGTTGATGATAAAGGGCGCACCTTCCCCCATGTCAATTTTCTGGAGACCAATTTTGCTGATGAAGTTGGGCTTGTTGACGCGGGAGATCTTCTTAGTGACCTTCTTCCGGATGAACTCCTCCATTTCGGGTGTCTTGTACATGGCAAGGAACAACCTGCCCAGCACCGCGTTGATCCATCGCGTTTGCAGTTGCTCCTCGGACGAATGCAAGCGCTGAACCAGGGTGACGATGTGTTTGACATCAAACGTCTGATGCTTGGGAGGAGCATCTGGAGAGTTCCACATGCGAGCCTGATTCTGGAGCATGGCGAAATAGAAGTCCTCCTTTTCGGACAGGTTTTCGGAGAAGAGGAAGAAAGGCGGCGTAGGTCCTCCAAGATCACCCAGCGACTCCAGTCGTCGCGAGAGGCAGATGGCGTTTCTCTTTAGCCACAGTTCTCCTTCTGGGATCGGGCCCTCTCCACCATGTATACTGACATCGTGGTGGGCAAGCGAAATAACATATCGGACTTCCACCTGGTTCGCGTTATCGTAGAGCATCAAATGGCCATGTCTGATTTGTGTCGATCATTAGCATCAGCCGTGATTTCTAGGCGCGGAACAAAGAGCAATTAAGCGGAGGCGGAGAAGGGTCGACAATACCGAAGAACAATATAGAAGACATTACGCGCCCGCTTCCCATTCTTAGGAGTATTCTTAGCCGGCTCGATCGTCGGCGCCTGCTTCCGATCGAACAAACTCCTATACATAGCCTGATACACGCTCGGACTCTCCGCGGCGATCACCTCTCCAGCCGGAGTGGTCCTCTCGGGCGGCCGCCCATTAACACCACCGGGGACATATTCACGACAAACAGCGAAATAACCAGCGGCGACATCGGAGTCATGGGTACGATGAAACTTCTCGGCCAACTCATCCGTTCCAGACTTAAGACTGTAATGATCATCGGTCGGACGGCGCAGAGTTGTCGAAGAAGATTGGGGATGGCATGATTTCTGATCGGAGAGCAACGGGGACGGAGCGACAGTCGGGAGGGTCAGATAGACGAAGAGAGCGACCAGCGACAGGACTAGCGGGAGGAAGGTAAGTCCGCCGAGGACGTATATGAAGAAAAAGCTGGCGTAGGAACCCATTGGGGTGGGGAGCCGGACGTTCAAATGGCCAGCATTAACAGCACCTCCATCATCATGAGGCTAAAAAAAAAACGAAAGACCAAGTGGCAGGCTGGCAGGCAGGCGGCAGGCAGCGAAGGTGTTCGAACCTGGAGGGGAAAGGAGGATAAATGAGGACCAGCTCGAATGTATATAAGGGAGAGAGGGGTGGGGGAGAAGGGGAAGCGAAAGGACAAGTGTATAGTATACCTGGAGAGTATGGGTGAAGGAGATAAATTAGGGAGGGAGGAAGGGCAAGGGGGAGATGAAGGAAGGGAACAACCAAGTTTAGATGATGTTGTAAGTTGGAGGTGGATTGTTGCAGAGTGACAGTAGCGCCTTTCCTAGTTGGGGCAGCAGACAGGTCCTTGGAACTCCGCGGTTTCCGGGTGTTCTTTCACAAGTCACTAAAAGGTCGCTAGCTGGTAGGCAACACACCCGTTAGTGACCAGCGGAGTACTTGGGAACTACTACTACAGTACTACTACTTTCCCATCGATCATGACGGAATGCCGTGGGTCCGGGAAGAACGTTGCCCCGCGTTCCTCACCACCTGATGGTCCCGTGATCCGCCCGGGGCTTGCAGATCGTTGGTTTAGCTTATCGGCACTCGATAGATACCACTTTGTAGCATACCAGAAGTTGCCAGTTCATCACGGAGATTTAATACTACACGATTAACTTGCCTCATGCAAGATGGAGAAAGGAAAAGCAACTAACAAGTGTGATTCACATGCAGCTATCGAAGCGAAGTTAACTTTTTGTTTGTTTGTTTTCCGAACATAATCGTAACTCTTAGGTAGTAAGGACGCAATTGGTTTCCACGGAACCTCAATCCTGGCTGCTTCTTGCACACGAGCTTATCGCGTCATCTGGGACATCCTTGATCAGTTACATTTATGGCTCTTATACTCATTATGCTTTGAAAGACGGCTAGTAAGCAGCCAAGGAACACAGTCCTCCTTCCACCAAATAATCATTACCGTTAGGTAAGTACTAGTGCGCGCTAAAGTAAATTCGATTTGCAGGATGTTACCGAGGCCCAGTCTTACCAATACTACTCCATACTTCCTAGCGGTCTCTCAGTATCTCAGAGCTCAATATACGATTTATAAATCATCTGAGCGAGTCTAATAAGCATATTTACCTTGATTAATTCCAGGAAATAGTCACGAGATTCGGCAACTCCACCAATTAGCTGATGTGAAGCCGTCCAGCAGCTCAGCCTTAGGGCTGTCATACTTTCCCGCGTACAAGCACCCTGATTGGCCCACTCGTTCCGGGCGGGCCCTGCCTCGGGCTGAGCCATCCTCTATCGCTTTTGGTATAGATATCATGTCTAGTAGGTATACAGTACTAGCTGATTGGCATCAGCCAAATATATAAACCTCAATCTTCCTCTCCTTTTTCCTCTCATCTACTCCATCTTGAGAACATACTTCTATATAATTCAATCACTCTGTTATCTTTCTCTCCTCACAACCCATAATTCATAGCTTTCCCTATTTACCTCCCACCAACCACCAAGACACAATGACAACAACTACCGAAGTCAACCTCATAGCCCTCCCCACCAAACCCACTGCCCAACTAAGCTATACCTTTTACTCCCCAACCTCTCAATCCTCCAACAAAGCCCTCCTCATCTTCCTCAACGGCCTCACAGCCCCCCAAACCTCCTGGATCCCCGTCATTCACCACCTGCAATCCACCCACCCACACAACCTCCCAGCCATCCTCACCTACGATCGCTACGGCCAAGGACAGACTCTCTCCCGGGATCCAGCCGACCAGGATGCCACAGACCCAAGCCACGGGCACGACATCCTCTCTGCCCTGGACGACCTCCACCAACTTATCCAGCAAATTACCAACCTTCACCTCCACACATCAACAACTCCCTCAGACCTCAAACTAATCCTAGTAGGCAACTCCCTGGGCTGCGCTCTCGCCCGCCTCTACGCCCAAACGTACCCAGGCACTGTGTCCGCCCTCCTCCTGCTCGACAGCATCCTTGCCAACTCAGATTTCGTGTCTGTGATTCCGGACCCTACTGCGCCGGGCTTTGTCCCGCCACATGAGGAGGATGGCCTCTCCGTTCAGGATCTGGTCATGGCGCGAGCTATCGCGGGGAAGGTCTTTCATCCGTCTGTGGGGAGTAAGGAGGGCCTGTCGAGACGAAATCTGGCGGAGTTGTTGCCTGAGAGTGCTGGACCTAGGCTGGTGGGGCCTGATGCTGGACGGGGGCCTTGGGTTACGGTCATTGGACATGATGGGAAGGCATTTGCCGAGGAGAGTGTGAGGATGACCGGGGGGAAGGTGTCTGGGAGGGTGTTTGAAGTGTATGTCACGCCGTTTTGGGAGAGGTATCATCGTGGATTGTTGGGTATCACAGATGAGGAGAGAGGGAGGGGACCACTTGTTGCTGAGGGGGCTGGGCATGTGGTCCAACTGGGAAATCCAAGGTTTGCGGCAGAGGAGTTGGGAAGATTGTTGGCTAAGGTTATGGGGTGATAGTCGATTCTAGTCCAGATGGGTTAGATGGCTGCTTTTGTTCCTGTGGGATTGTTTTTACCTAGGTGCTAGTACTTAGAATCGATGTATTTCATTTTACTTAATGTCAGCTGCCAGGAAAAGAGGTTGGAATCGATAGCACTCACTTACTTCCAAATCACTGTACTTTCTCAGAAGCTAGTCATTCCGGGCATAAGGACTTCGTCGCCGCAGCGCCACTCCGTATCGTTTCAACAGAATCGGCGCCGGAATTCCCACCTCCACCGCGATCAAAGCCAGAAGTGTATTCCCCTATCAGAGGCCGAGATTGCCATACCTAGCTTGGTCAGTATGGAATAGACCAGGGATGTATCAACCGCACTCACAGCCTCGGCGCGACTAGTGGCAACTCAAAGGAAAGCAGACTTCGAACGAACATAGCCGCCGCTACCGCACTGGAAGCATACTCGGGGTATGTGTCCATGATGTACCCTACTATGCATTGGATTTCATGTAGCGCGCCAGCACCGTGAATAGCTGCGCCGATATTTTTGTAACCGTCAGTGAATCAATTGCAGTAATAGGGTAGGGAAAGGGGTTATTCGTACGGCATAATCCAGTGGACATTTGGTCGAGCACTCCATCTATACCAGAGAAGCCCGACAGAAATAATCACCGCACCAATCATCAGGGCCGGCAGGCGAAACTCGGGCAGGCTGCGCCCACCATGCTGACTGCACAGCTTTCTATAGGACCGGTTGGCGAGACGCTGCCGTGGTTCGTATACAGGTTTAGGTTCTTAGTGCTCTTCCGTAAATGATTACACCTTCTTAGCAGCAGAACTGGCGCTTGAGTCTCACGGAAGAAGGGCAGACCGAAAACTTGCCCTGCACCAGTCACAATGGATACAAAATAGAAGCACCATGGCCACATCGTATATTGGATGAGAAAGCCGTCAGCGATAGGACCGAAGGTCATGCCGAGCGAAAATGCGGGGAGATAAAAGAGACAGAGCACTACCGCGCTTATTAGACTCAAATAGGTCTGAGGTGAAGCCAGCGCCCATCTTTGGCGGTCAGTACTAGACCATTACTGCTGGAGACGCGATGAGCTGAAGTGATACGGACCGTGTTAGCTCCTGCGCCCCCCAGACCAGCCAGAAAACGGAGGCAAATTCAGATGATTTGGTGTTCTGGAAATTCCACATAGGGTGTTAAAGATAATGAAAAAGATGTCAGTAACCTGGAGATTTATCATCCTTCCAAGTACCTCTGACAAAGGCGCCGTAAATAATGGCACGATTGCAATTCCCAGCATGCAAACAGACAGGGATATAACGCTCATCGTAGTAGACGAGAAGTGGAGGTCTTCCTGAATGTTATGGAGGACTGGGGCCATGATAGCTGAGCTCATGGATTTTAGAAAAGTGAACAGCGACATGGGAACGATGGTCGCCCATTTCTTGCCCATTGGCCAATTCCTTGGATGGCCTGGCTCCTCCGGACCATTTCATGTCACCTTAGACGTTGAGTACAGCGCTTCAATTTAGTGCGGTAGGATAACTTACCGGATTAGCGGCCTGGTCTGTTGGCGGTAGCCCCATTGAAGCTCCAGATGATGGGTTTTGCCAAACAGGAGTTTCGTTGGAATGGGTGTTTGTTGCAGTTTCTTTTTCAGCCATTACATGACGCACCCTGATAGTAGACGACCAATTTTACCGTTTCGAGGGGAACAGGGCAAATGACCCCGTTACGTCGGAAGAAATCGTAGAAGCAAGGTAGCAAGTTAAGAAATTGAATAGCTTGCGGTGTCGCGAACCCAGCTTTGATATCCAAGAGCAGAACTCGAGGGGAGTTCTTGAGAAGAACAGAGAATTGGAGCTGCCAAAGGAAGCTCAAGCCATGACATACTGTGCTTCATTCTTATGTTCAAGCTTAGAACTGCTTACTGTTCGCAATGGCAGTTGTTTCAAAGACCAGGTCACTAGATCGGGGCCGCCAACGCCTGCATCAGTTGACGCCATAGAATTAGGGTTCGGGCAGCCCGCCAACGCGTCGGGGAGGCTTCCCTGGCCTGTTATCATCAAGCTGATGCGGTGCATCCATACTCTGTCTCTTTAGGGAATACCAATCCCGCCAAATTGCCGATTGACAAGACCGTTTGCAGTTTTCCATCAATGACGTGGCTTTCACGAAGTCGATCCTCTATAGGTATAGTAGACCGTGGTTCATGTAGCTGTGATGCAGTGCAGTTTGCGAGAGCTAATCAGCTTTGGCATAGTTGCCATAATCCTCATAGCACGAATCGGGACACTCAGGAGGAGGCGCTCAGGCTCACGGCAGTTCTTAATGAAGATGCACCGGTGATTTCTGTCTTGCCATCCGATCCGTCTTTTGGATTCTATATCAACAATGTAATGATTTGGCAAATTTCACTCTGTGTGCAACAATGCATAGCTTGCTTTCGTACTTGGGGAACCTGAGTGTCAGTAGATGAAAGTCAGGGCGTTTGTGACTTTCTGGAAATTCCGCTTGTAATGCAAACATTTTGGTCTCGGAGACTAATGCACGAAGACCACCTCACGAACACCGTCCCGCAGCTGCTGTTCAATTTATTGCTCAAGGTTGAAGATTACCAAAGCTTGTAGATTATTCGAGTCATGCTTCAATTGTTTGATGCCGTGTAACCGCTAAAGCATGAACCGCGAAGCAGCGTAGCTTGCCACAAGAGATTGAAATAGGTAGTCTGGAGATGGAACCTTTTACCTGTGTAATTTTGTCGGCTAGTGAAGACATTTGGAGCGTGTATGAGAGGTCAATCCTGGCAATAGCAAGGATAGCTTTGAGGTCAATAAACGTGATGAATATTTCTATTCCCCTCGTGGACACCAAGTAAATCAAAAGCAAAGAGAATAAGTAAGTCCTCGCAGTTGGTGAGACTGAATATTTCGGCCGCCGGCATAAATCATAAGATAGGTGGGTGGAGAAACTCTCCGGTAGGTCCTGACGTTGAAAGGAAGCGCAAGTACATCCACGTGAGCATGGTTAGTCGTTCGCTGACCTACATGACCAAAGTCCATCAGAACCCATACCCAAGATTTCGAAAATCAGTACCATACAAAAGAGATGTCATTACCAATGCAACCGAAAATGAAATTGTGTTATGAATAGTCCTTGGGTCTAGGCTCTCTATCAATAATACAGAAGGTCTACACCAGCAGACTCGCAATAATACAGAGCATGTAGTGGTACAGGGGCATTGTGTAGCGCCCAATTTCAACAAGGGGAGACTCAGATGAACGCCAATCCCAAAGCAACGCTGATGGATCATCGCTCAAACGTCTCACTTTCTCCGCTTCATGGTCTTCTCGCACATCTGGGCCAATCCAGCCTTGGCGTCGCTGTCGGGGAAGTCGGAGATCGCAGCGACAGCCTTATCCGCATACTCCTGAGCCAGGATACGGGTCTGTTCAACACCGTCGGCCTTGAAAACGAGTTCCCGAGCCTAGTGATCATTCAATGTTAGTGACAAAGCATGTTTGCTACAATCAGGGTCGCATTACCTTCTGAACATCGCCGGGCTGGCTGAACTTCCGGCCAACCAACGGGCCAAGCTCTGGGAACTGCTTCCAGGCAAAGAGCAGCGGGGCCGTAGCAAGACCAAGCTCCAGGTCCGCGCCAGCTGGCTTGCCCAATTCAGCCTCGGTCACGGTATAGTCCAGCATATCGTCCACAAGCTGGAACGCCAGTCCCAAGTTACGTCCGTACTGATAGGAGGCTTCGACTACTTCGGGGGCGCTGTGACCCAACACAGCAGTCGACCGGCAGGACTTGCTGATCAAGCTACCCGTCTTCAGGTATGTCTTCTGCAGGTAGTACGAAAGGGTGTCGTCCGTGAAAACGGGGTTCTTCTCGTCCGCAGCCGTGTTCTTCAACTGCATGAACTCGCCCTCAACGAGGTTGGTGATGACAGTCGACATCAGCTCAATGACCTCTGGGTCCCTCAGCCGCGCGAGAGCGACGGAGGCCCGACCCAGCATGAAGTCTCCCGCCAAAACGGCCATCTTGTTTCCGAATTGAAGGTTGGCGGACGTTAAAGAACGGCGGGACTCAGCATTATCGATGACGTCGTCGTGCAGGAGGGACGCAGTGTGGATCAATTCGGTGATTTCAGCAAGCCGCCGCTGGGTGGGCAGGATGTCCTTGTCGCCGGCAAAGTCGTACGGCGCATCTGCACTACCGGATGAGAGCGCATCCAAGTCCGGATTCTTATCGACGAGGATTGAGGCCGAGCTGATTGGGTCGTTCACTGTTGCGGAATTGTTGTCCGTGCCCGTCTTCCGGGGACACAGCGCCGTCGCCTGAGACATCAGCAGCACCAGAAGCGGCCGCATGTGTTTACCCTCACTGCGGGTGTAGTATTTGGCCACCTTGTCCAGTGTAGGATGGCCGGACCCGAGCAGTTGCCGGAGGTTCTTCGTCAAGAATTTGAGTTCCTTTCCTACCATCCGCAATGGGTCGACGGAGATGCCCGGAGGTGCCTTGGGGAGGCCTTTGAAGATGGTCTGAGCTGCGGAGACAGCGGCACCGAGCGGCGATACATTGTTACGTTTTGTAGGATGATATTTTCGTGATTGGAGCTGGAATTGGTTCGCAACCAATTCATTCCGGAGGCATTGCCAGCAAACTATCGTGGAAGACGTGACGCGTGACGAGAGTACCAGCCCGGATGCCGGCACCGTGCGTGCTTTCATTTTCGGGGGATGTGTGATGAAAGTAGCTAGAATTGAGTCAAACAAGATGCTAAGATCATAATATCGGGAAAGAGGATGATTGAAAGCCGGGCCAGGTCCGGGGCCGCACCAGTGCCTGGATGGATGGATGAGGCGCAATTAACACCCGCCGAAGATTTCGAGACGGAGGTTGCCTCGGGCCGAGTCGGGGCTCTGGGCCCGTCCCTGCCGCATCTAGTTCTCTCCCTTGTATCTTCCGTCCGTCTTCCACCACACCATATTCTACTACGACATTTAAATGGTATTGCACACAAACAATATCTCATATGATCATGGCTGCAAGGGTTTTCTGATCTATTATGATGGGAAATTACAACAGAAACCCAAGGTCAAGCTTCTCCTCCGCCCCGCAAGAGACAAACTCGGCAGGCCGAACAGCATCTACAGCAAAACCACCTGTGCAACAGTACAAAGGAGCCGGTCCAATGACACATAAGAGACATGGGAGATCACGCCGGCGAAGCTCAATCCTACCCATTGCTTCATACACACCCGAACGGACGACACTGCAAATAAGAACACATTGTTGAAAAGCTTCCCTCCGTTCTTGAAACCCAACGGGACGGGATATAACAGGATTACAAACGAAAAGCTGCTGTATGCTTATAAGTTCACACCCACTAGATTGCATCAAAATCGCCGCCGGCATCCTCGTCATCCATGTCTCCTTCCTGGATCTCCTTGGCCAACTCCCGCTCACGCTCCCGTGCCTCCTGCGCACTCTTTAGTTCCAGGCGGTGTTGGTTCATGGGGAACCGCATGGCCTATTGGCAGAATAGTTAGCTAAGAAACTCTATGTAAAGACAAAAGATATGTTCTCGTAGAAACTCACCTTGACGCTTTCGTCGTGGAGACTCAAGCAAGCTCTGATGCGCTCATGGAACACCTCTCCGGGTTCCCTGGTCGCATAGATGTCTCCCACTTCCTTGCTCTTCATGAATCCGTGCTCATGGTCCAAGCTGGCCTCGATCACACCGTCGCGGATAGCCTTGGCCACAATGTACTCGGCAGACTCCTCGCTGTCCAGTCCGAGACGCAGGCAAATATCCCGGAGCGAAATGCGAGAGTAGGAGAGAGACATCATGCGAATACCGGTCTTGATAACGTTCTGGCGCAGACGCAGGATAAGAGTGTACGTACCGTCCTTGCGGAACGTCGCACTGTGGGTGTTGACGATATTGAGGAACCCATCCAGGTCACCCACACTGACAGCTTGAACAAGGAGGAAGTAGGGGTGCATGGCGCGCTCAAGAGCGGGCTGTCGGAAAATGGCCCGGTCGGGAATGTCACCCATGAGGAGCTCCACCACGACGAGCAGTTTATGAGAAGCCTGGTAGAAACCGCGCGCACTGTGACTGGAAGGCGACTTGCGAGTGGCACCGATCAAGTGCCCATGGGCATCGGTGTACTGCAACTGAATGGCCCGGATGCGACCCAGGTAGTAGAGGTACCGGGCGATCTGGTTGTTGGACGCCGATGGGGGGAATTTGTTGTGCGAAATGAGAAGGTCTGCCTGTGAGATGTGAGACGTAGATAGGTAGTTGCGCAGCAGTAGCGTCATCACGGTAGCTTGGGTGTCTACATCCTTGCGAAGCACTGCCGTCCGCAGGGCTGCGAGCAAGGGCTGGCGGATCTTAGTCACGGTGGCAGCAGGAGATGGGGGAAGGGGGGCGATCTGCTCATAGAAGAGAGAGTAGTAGAAGTAGACACGAGCTGCCAGTGAGTCAAGGGTACGGCGGTTAAGCGTCCGCAGACGCTCAATCAGGTTCGTCGAGAACTTGGCACCCAGCTGAATCTCCTTCTTGTCATACAAGAAGATCTGGACGAGGATAGACATGTAGATATCAACCTCGGGCAGTGTCTCCTTGGGAGCAGACTTGGTCTTCTCCGACTCAATCTCCATCTTCGCGCTGGACCGAGCACCGCCCAGGGCACCTGCTTGATCAAGAGCATTCAACAAGAATGAAGCGGTGACACTTGACGATGAGTAAGTCTCCTCGATAACTTCTGCTAGCACATCACCCGTGATGTGTTTGCGCATGGACGATATCGAGCGCAGGACGCGGAGGGTGAATCTGGGGTCGAAGTGGGTAACGGCTCGTTCGAGGAGGGTAAAGTTGGTCTTGATGTCTACATGAAACGCATGGCAGCATTAGTACAAGGCGCTGGGTGGATAAACGCCAGAACAGATGGAACCAACCTTGGATGGCCTTGGTCTTGGGATCAACCTCGGGCTCGGCATCCTCGCCCTCAGCACCCTCCATGGCGACGTCGCCTTCTTTATCCGTTCCTTTCTCGCCGGATAACCTGGAACCCTTGGTAGGGGGCACTACAACAGTCATCTTCTCGTCACCCTTGCGGTCTTGACTGGCGTTGAATGAGGATGTAGGCCCACCTGCCGTATCCTCTCCCATCTCAACATCTTCCGAGCCATTCACGCCATTCTCCGTCGGGTCGGACCCGTTGGCACGCGGCTGATCACGCTGCTCACCCATTCCGGAGTTGGCAGTATTATTCGACGAGGCGCCTTTCGTGGTAGAGGCAGCTTTGGCCTTGTTGGCAGCAGCGCGGGTAGGCGCCGGCTTATCTTTGTTGGAACTAGAGCTCTGCGAAGTGGAGCGTCCCTTCTCACCGTTAGCAGATGAAGAGGTATCTGACTTGCTGTTCGATCTCAGAGAGCGCCTTTCAGCCGGCATCTTTCGTTGGAGGTTCTTGTCTGTTTCTTTTTCCAGCTATGAAGCTCAGGTGAGCACTGGGGACCGCGGTACCGGAGACACAGGAAGGGGGTTTTGGATGAAAGACCACTATCCAGAGTCCGGGGATGCAGGAATGAAAAGGACAAGAGTCACAGCGAGCGAAGCCAAAAGGATCAAGATGCGGGGCGGGGGATGATGAAGGATGGGGGATTGGGTTGAGGTTTGGGAGCAGATGGTTGATGAGGTGGTGATGTGATGTCAAGGCTGGCTCTGGATGGACAGCGAGAGAACCAGCACAGGGAGCTTAGTCAGTGTCGGGCCAGTTGGGGGTTCGAGCTTACCAACGGAGCAATCGGTCAGCTGTGAGACCGGCGTGACGCGCTGTCGGGTTTCTGTCACGTCTGGAAAGAGGAGCAAGAGAAATTGGTTGGTGGTTCGGAAAAGAGACAATGGCAGTGTGGGAAGGGGTTTAATCCGATTGCTGGTAAAGAAGAAGAAGGTCCGAATTGCTGGAGAATTTCGGTCGCAGGCAGTTAGTTGTTCGGGGTTGCGTTGCCACCAAATCCTCATTCCCGGCCAGTTTCAGACCGCCTGAGGCAGAAACAGCTGGGAAGCTCTGCTTGGCGTGTTTACCCGTGTTGCTTTGACCAGTCAATGTATTTACTAGTTGCTTGCTAGTCTAGTCATTGATTGTTGTTTCTATTCCCCCCCTCCGCAGCGATAACAAACTCACTCACTGAAGCACAAGATCACCATTCCCCACACCCTGCGACACGGAAAAGAGAAAAGAAAAATGTCGCTCCTTGAAAGTCATCTAGAGCAGATCGCATTGTCTTCTAATGCCATTGCGGAGCTACCGTATGCATCCCCCTCTCACCTTGCTTCGTACCCGGCATTGATTGCTTCTGCCCCAGGTTTCCCCAACCGCGGATCTTCACCAACGCGCTGCTAGGCCCCCACGATATCACCTCCTTGATTCGAGATACGGAAGCTCATGAACGGGCTCTCTTTCAATCCGATCCCTCCGTCAAATCCGTCGGCTCCCAGCGACGTCCTACCCGACGTGGCACGCAGTTTGCGCAGGATTCGGAGGGCGAGTCCATGGCAAGCCGGATTTATTCCGCTAGAGATAACAAGAGTCAATCAGCTGTCGCAAGGGTCTTGGGGGCCGATATGATGGAGGAGATCAAGCGATCCGCTGGCACATCCAGTAGGGGTCGTGGTGAAGTCAATGTCGACGTTTTACTCCAGGGCGCAGAGATTCTCTGCAATGTCTAGTACGCTCATCCTTCCTCCTCAAGTGCCATGTCATGCTTACGGTTACTGACTACCTGCAAAGTCCTGTCGCTGGTGCACATGAGAAAATTGCCAGTCTACGTTATCGTCACGAGCTGATCACGGGTTCCATCAACGAATTGGAGGCACGTGTGGCCAGAAACACCGCAGAACTGGAAAAGATGAGTCACTCCTACGGAGATGACTTTGATGACTATGATGGCGTCGATTCTACGCCGCCCGAGGTGGCTGATGTCACGGATGCTGACCTTGAGCGAGAGATGGCGGAGATCCGCGAGCTGGAGAGAAAGAAACGCACTTTGGAAGCCCGTGTTCACGGCATGGAACGAGATCTGGGTGGGCTGTTGGGTTGAAAGCTACGGGAAGTTCTATTCTATTCGCCATTTTCAGCGAGACCGTGATGTTGGGCGCTCACAACGTCGCCTCAATATTCAGAAGGCAGGTCGTTTCCATACAGATACAGTGGACACCACTACCACTATGGCTGATCCAGATGGCTATCATTGGTACGACAGGAAGTCTCCCTGAAAACAATGTCTAGCCCGACAAACTATTCAGCTTCGATGGATGCTGTGCGGCTACTCTCCGCCTTGGATATTTGCCAATATCGCTAGATGTTCTGCAGCTTCTGGTGCGGCCAAGTCCGGCCACGGAGACTCATCAGGACTGCATGCTTGCGCTTATATCATCATCGTTGACTTTTAGCGAGGATGTACCGCGATCTGAACTGCCAGGACTAGCTATTCCTTGCTATTCCTTGGGGCGCATTATCTCAACGCGTCTCATACAGGCATAACGCGGTTAATCTGAGCAATGGATTTGGTACATTGCACATCAAAGATGTCGATCAGTTTGTGTATAGGCATGACCAATCCGCACCGATTGAGTGTCTCGGAGTCCTCCAAGGAGAATTACCATATCACCTAGAGGTTTAATCATTATAGGAGATATTCGGTCTTGTCCTACTTTCTTGAATCAAAAAGATTCATTATTTAAGTGGGCTGTTGTAACCATCGCCTAGCCCTGGCTTCATCTCCTGTAGAATCGGCATTACCCCCTGGGGCTTTATTCACTCTCCCTCTTACTCAATAAGCCTTACTTTAGTTACGCAACAGCGTATATAAAAGCGTCCCCTCATCGCACCGTCAGAGCTTCACCCCATCCGGGAGAGGAGACCGAACCATTAGATAAGTGTTGCTTCAGACGTTTCTCATTCAATACGTCACTGTATGAGAGTGTCCAATAAAGCCGAAGTGATCAGTAAAACAAACGTTGTTCAATTCCGCAGAACCTGTTTGTTGAGTAAGTGTTATAAAGGGACTTGGGGTGTTACTGGCTCTCCTCACTTCATTCATTCGGCTGCGAGTACTCGTTGCCAAGCCTCAAGGCTCGCCGACCCCCAATTGCCATCTCCAAATCTCTCACTTCTTTCCCCCCCGATCAACCCTCCGCTCCGCTCCTCCATTCCTCTCAGACGAGATATAGCTGCGAGTTGTGAAAGCCTTCGCTCTCAGGCATAGTCTCATCTAATCTCATTTCGTTCCGATCCCCTTTTACCTTCTTTAACGCCTGTCGGGGCGCTCGGGACACGTGCCTGAGAAACCCGTTCTCCGCTATCCCCAACAGTGTTATCCAACCTCTTCCCCCCATCGCTGTCTTCACTTTCCCCCCACAACGCAGCCCAATCACCATCATTGTCAGGATGGACAACTCACAGGCACAGCCCCAGGCTGCTCAACCCCAGGCCCCTGCAGCCCAGCCGATGATGCCGCAGCACTCCAACCTGATCCGAACCGATCAAGTCCAGAAACTCCCCCATCTCAACGACCAGCAGAAAGCCCAGCACACCCAGCTCGTGCGGACCTTATGGGAACATCTCAATAGTCGGGAACCGCAGACTACCGAGTATCAACAGGCTCATGCGAGACTGACCCAGATCTCTCAAAATCTCATGAAAGGCATGCGCGCCTTCCAGCAGAGCCGCCAAATGCAACACCAGCAATTGCAAGCGGCAAACGCTGCGCAACCAGGTCAACCAGTCCAGCGGTCGCAGTCGGTCAATCCGCAGAGTTTCGCGCAGCTTCTCCCGCAGATCCAACAGAAAGTCAACACCCTGCAGTTCTTCCTCCCTCCGAACATCAGCAACGAGCAGGCCCAGACCTGGCTCCCCGAAGCCAAACTACGATATGGCATCGCGCTTCAGAAGCAGGAGATCGGACGGGCGCGGATCGCGGATCTCAGACAACAGTTTGCGACGCGTCAGTCTGCGGGAAATATGACCCAGGAGGAGGTGCAGGAGTTCAAGAACCGGCAACTTGCGGCGGAGAAGCTTTACCGCGAGGGAAGCGACTTCCTGAACAAATTCAAGGAACAGCAGGATACCTTTAAGGCCCAGCAACAGCGAGCAGGTGTCCAACAACATGTTCCTGCTCAAGCGCATCCTCAACAAGCTCCAAGTCAAGCTGCGCCCGGTACAGCTGCTGGCCCCGCCGACGGCCGTCCACCAAGTGTCCCCGTCACCATGCATCCAGGCCAGACCCCTACCCCGGCTCCTCACACCATAACTTCGGCAGTCTCCGCTGCCCGCAACCAGGCGGGACAGACTGCGATGTCGCCTTCAACTTCTCAGCCTGGTCAGACGCCAACCACACAGGGCGCCACGCCTGCCGTCTCTGCTGTGCCCCAGCAGCAGCAGCAGCAGCCGCCGCCGCCACAGCAAGCACCTCAGCAACAGCCGCAGGCCCAGGTCCAGGTCCAGGCACAGTCACAGCAGGGCCCACCCGGTTCACAGGTCACCTTCACTCAAGTCCCCAACGTGGACGGTTCAACTCCAACTCCTCCTGGGGCTCAGACCATGGTCCAACCTCGTCCTTTGTCTCAGCAGGCTGCCATGGCTCAAGCTGCGCAGAACTACTCTAACAACAACGTTAACAACAATAACAACATGAACCAGCAGCAGAACGTTACCCAGCCTGGGGCCAACACTCACGCTCACCCCCAGGGCTACATCCCCAACCGCTCGGCTGATACTAACGCGCGTAGCATCAACATGGCAATTCCGAAAAACTTGAACGTGCCTCCTCCAGAGCCCGTTAACATGGCTCCTGCTCGACCCACGTTGTCTGGCGGACCCAGTCACGGCGCAGTTGGTGTCATGAATCAGCCTGCAATCCAGAAACACCCTGGCTACGTGCTCGAGGGTGAAGGTCAGCGCGTTCTGAGCAAGAAGATGCTGGATATTCTTGTTCGTCAGGTCACTGGTGGTGGTGAAGGTGAAGGACTCACTCCTGATGCTGAAGAGGTAAGTCGCGTTATCTCCCGTGGTTCTTCTCAGAGATCAATAAAAGTCTAATTGCCCTTGTGTGCAGTTCATCCTTCAAATGGCAGATGACTTTGTTGACGATGTGATCACTGATGCCTGCCGTCTCGCCAAATTGCGCCCGTCCTCGACTCTCGAGATCCGCGATATTCAGCTTGTCTTGGAGCGCAAGTACAATATGCGTATCTCTGGATTCTCCACTGACGACCTGCGCACTGTCAAGAAGCCTCAGCCCACTCAAGGATGGACTCAGAAGATGTCCGCTATCCAGGCTGCTAAGGTTACCCAAGGCAAGGCCGAGTAATAACGCGACTTCGCTATTTTCCGTTACGACTTTCACGCGCGCGCTTTACTTTCGGTGCTCACTATGAGCTTTGATTCATCTCCCACATGGACGAGAAACTCACAGAAGATGGGTGTGCATGAATGCACTGACTTTACCTATCTATTCCCCTCCACAACTTTCAAATTCACAGCACCAAAACATAATAAAACAAAAGTGTCTCTAACAGCAACTACCAGAAATGATTGAATCACTGGATTGAGGTGGCGTTCACGGGAGGCGGCAGGCGGTCTTTTTTATTCTCTTTCTTTTTTTCCCCCATTCTCCTACTTTATACTTGTGTTTTACTTCTCTCCCCCCAGCCCATTCTCACTCACATCCTAACGACTCGTCTGTGAATGACATCGGGACGGATGAACTTTTCATGCATCTTGCTATGGCGTCATCTGTGTTCTTTCTATTTACCCTCTGGTCGATCTTCGCGAATTCACGTTGCCTTTTTCTTGTTCCTATGGCGTACTTCCTTTTTCCTCTTCTCTTCTTTAATGCTCCCTTTCGCTTCTCCCTTTCTTTCTTTCTGTCTTCTCTAACTCGTGATGAACCTTCTTCTATTTTCTTTTTTTTCTTCCCTATTGAGGTGTTTTCCTGCTTACTGCTTGCTTACATCTTGACTTTGATGCTTTTTCCCTGCTCGGTTTATGCTGGTTGTTCAATTTGAACATGGAAATACCCACTTGGGCAAAGTAGTGTCGGTGCGAAATGAATTATGATTTGGATCTGTGGGCTGAAATATAATCTCCTTCCTTGGAATATGGTGGCTGTGGTAGTAGTAGTAGTAGTAGTAGTAGTAGTAGTAGTAGTAGTAGTAAATTTCTATAGATGTCCTTTATCCCCCTGAATATCTGAGTAGTCGGTAATTGCTGCTACTACATATGAACTTTGTATCTACGTACGATCTACAGTGTTAAGACTCTAGAGTATCAGGATATTCATTGAACAGAAAAAGGCGATGATGGTATCAATTCTCTACTTGCTGTGCGTCTTCTAACAATCTTCTAAAGGAAAGACGAGCTCAATGAGATAAGAGGAATGCGTTTGAATAGAGAGAAAAAGCAGAACATCAGTGGGAAAACACCAACAGAATTAAGTCGCTCGAACCTGCTCACGCGCACAAGTCGCTTCTCCCATCCATGTAAACAATCAAACAGAGGCCCAATGATGCCAAACAACCAGACAATGTATGCTAAGCCAAAAGATGTTGAAAGGGCAAGGAAAAAAATATAGTCAGTCAAAGAGTGAGGCTGGATAAGAAATCCAGATGTAGTAGGTGAGTGTTCAGCAGTATGAAGTTTGCACAAAGGGAACAAAAAAAAAAGGAGAAAACGGTAGAAATATTTGATACAGAAAAGTTGTGGTCATGTCAAAGCAAGTGGGTTGGTCGATACCAATTGATTCTTCATGACCAAAGCTCAGAATGCACAAGCTACAAAGCTTGACTCAACAGAACGGGCTGTCGAGACATGACACTAGGAAAGAGAGGGTGAAAAAAGACAGACAATAGAAGATAGTGAGAGACAGGTAGTTGATACAAAAAGATGTTAGGAAACATGATCGAATATTGCTTGCCATGCAGTGTTGGTAGAAATGAAAGTAGAGCCCCGGAATGATACCATTTGATCAAAGGATTGATCCGTATCAAGCAGGAGCCATTGGATGTCAGGGTTGATCCTGACAGACGGGCAGCGCCCGATGATGCACAAGAAATCACATCAATCGTGGTAACATGAGACTATCACAGAGATGCTTGCGGGACAAAGGTGGAAGATGAGAGGAAGATGCGTGGCGGGCAGCAGTAGAGGATCCATGGCGCCAGGGTATGAACAAAGCATTATGAGCTGCGAACGAGGATATCATGAAAAACGACTGGAATTTAGCACCGTGACGGTTATTGTCTGCCTGAGACAGAAACCATGCCAGGTTGCTCATTCCGAGACACTGCCTTGCCTTTTCCAGCGAAGGGCATCCCATTTTGTTGAGGAATCGGAGGAAGTTCCTTTTCAGCCGCAGAAGGTGGACCATGGCGACTATGTTGGCTTTGCCCTCCAACGCTACTGGCCTCTCCAGCCTCATCGACGATCGGCAAGAATGAAGGCGCAACAACGCCGTTGGGGTCTGACGAGTCTCGAACAGTCGATAGCGTCCGAGGCTGGGCGTGCGAAACATCCTTGGCAGCCTCCTTCTCAGCTGCTTGCATGGTCCGTTCGACAGACTCGGAACGCTCCACTGAGGGCCTACCCTCTGCTCGGGCTTCCCGATGTCGTTCGGCTTCCTCCTTGGACATTGTGATGCCCTTGATGAAGTTGATGAACCGATCACCATAACCCTCTGGTGGTATAGGCGAAATTTGTGTTCGGTCATGTGAAAGACCCTTGAAAAAGTGTTCGATCTTCTTCACCATTCCGTACTGCACAGCCAGTTAGTTAAAAGACCCAATTGTTCCAATGCAATCAACTTACGTGAGTCAAGCAGTCAATGATTCCAAGATAATAGATCTCCTCGCCAGGTTGACCGTTTTCGTGCGTGGCGCGGAATCCACCATCATCGGCATAGAAGACATGGAATTTCCTTTCATCAAGGATCTCCTCGGGCATCTTAGCGGCCGCTTTGTCAAGCGGCACTGGACGCTCACGCTTGATCAGCATGCGCAGTTCGCGGGCCTTGCGCTCATTCTCCAGTTTGGAAGGCGTGCGCATCAACATATTTGGACTGGCTTCTTCCTCACGGTCACCCCCGGGTTGGAAAACCTGTAGCGTCTTGTCCCGCAGCTTCTCCTCGTTCCCTCGTCCCACGTCGTGGATACCCACTAAAAGAGAGTAGTCCATAATCTTCAACTTCTTCAGCAATTCAACATCACGTTTGAGCTGAGCCAAAAAGAAGTCCCGCTTTGACGGACCACACTGTATCTCGCGATTCCTCCGGACCCAGTTTAGATCCTTCAACGTTGCTCTCGGGTTCTTCTCCAAATCCTCCTCGCGCAGATCACGTCCAATCATTGAACCCTTCAAGTCGAATGTCTGGTGGATATCGCGGTGAGGAGGGAACAGGTTGTTCATGACAACGAAGTGGATTTTGCGACCATAGGCCATCTTGACGCGATGGAGACCGTAGAACTGTGAGATCAAAGTGTTCGGGTTTTGCTCAACATGTCTGTAGTATTCCGGAAGAATCTTCCGCAATAGTTTGTGTTCGGAATGATGAATTGTTTTGATGATGTACTTGTAGTCTCTGGAAAAGTAGAAGAAGCTTCCACTCTTTCCTGGAGAGCCAAGTTCAGAAAGGATGTATTTGCTGGTTAGAGACATAAGGTAGTCGGCTGGATCAAGTCGGAACTTTGCCCGAAGGTGACGGAAAACCCAGGGCGCATAGTCCTTAAATTTGAAATCGTATTTGGCGGAAGGAGTCAATTCGTTTCCGGTTCTGTTCAACATCAACGATCAGTAACGTAATGGCAAATATAGTGAGCAATAACCTAGGCGCATACATGTCAAAAGAAAACTTGTGCTTGGCCTCAAAGTCGGCCGGAGTCAGCTCCCGGTCCATCTTCGCATTGATCCTCGACACCGTGAACCGAATTCCGGTGAGCATGTTGTAAGCAGTAACATAATTCACATGATTCTGGTCGACCCTAGTGCCAACGATAACGTGGTCGTCATCGTCATCATCCCGACGTCTTCTCTTAGAAGCTCGCCTCTGTTTGATTGCTTCCGCCCATCGAGCCGCATCTTCGTCCGGAGGGGCATCGTCGGAAAGCATATCTGACTGGTTGGTGCGGGTGGCGCGCCGGGCCAAGCTGAAAGAAGTACGACGAATTCCGGCTGTGGGAGACAACCGACCGCTGCTGTAGGCAGCATCCTCAGTTTGGTCCCGGCTACTCCGGCGCCCGCTGCTGTTTCGTGGGACTTGCAACGTGTGTCGATGTCGAAGGCCGGTGTTGTTCGGATCTTGCGCATTACCGTCCATGCCAGATGGTACAGGAGGAGAAGAGTACCGATGGGGACTCTTCTGGGAGGGCGAGGAGGGCGACAATCGATCGGGATCCGGCGAGAGACGGCCAGCGTCATCAGGCTGAGAGGTGGACAATCGCGTCGCCGAAGCATTAGCCACTACATCGGGAGCAACCAGATCATCAGCGGACGGTCGAGGGTAGTCTCCATTCACCGTCGGCTTGCCGTTGAGCGATCGAGGGTTCAACGTCCCATTGATCTGCTGACTGGTGACCGATGCCGTCGGAGAGGCTGCACGAACGCTTCTTTCAACTGACTTCCTCGAGACATCGCGATCTAATGTTGTCGAGGGCCTCCCGCCTTCTCTGGGTTCCCGGGCCGAACCATTTCCCAAGGAGTGCATGCTGCCGTCTTTCGAATGCGGCAATTCCCTCGTATATGAGCTGGCACTGGAGCGCGGACCATTCAGGGAGTAGGCACTGCCGTTGGTGAGTTGGCGGTCATTTGGAGGGGCATCCAGATGGTTCGTGTCGCCATTGGGCCAATTTGTCCATAAGAACGTATTTCCGACGGACGTTTTCTCCGACGTTTTCCCCTGCGGTGAGTCGAATGGACGCGGGTGAGTAGCAGTTGCAGTGGACGATTGGTATGCGACGTCGTTAGAAAAGGAGGGCATGGTCGCTTAGGTTGGCTCAGAAGTCCAGCGGAGACAGAGAGATAGGGAGAGCGGGGGTGGAGGAAGTAGCGATGAGGGAAGGTCGGTATTAGCCTCAGGATTTAGGGGCAGGTAGGAGTACTGAGGTCCCGGGTCGTTGGAAAGTCGAAAGACCCTATCGGCGACGCAACGGGTAGAAGGGAGGGGGTAAGAGCGCGAGAGGAAGGGGGGGGAGGAGATTAATCGATCAATGGCAGCGGTTGCAATGCAAGAACAGTCAAAGTTCCCGGATTAAGCTGGGGAAGCCAGCGGGCGGCAGAAAGTTTAACGACTGATAGGCATATTCAGGCGAACACTAGATGAGGCAGATGGTACGACACAATCGACGTGTCCGCGGTTTGAGGTTTGCGTGGAGGCTGGTAGAATCGGTCCGATGAAGATGACGGGGGGTGTGGAAAAGGTGTACAGTCGAAATTAAAACAGGTGAGAGAAACGAAGAGTGTACGGTCGGGGTATCAGTTGCAGAAACTAGCGACAAGCAGGAAAAGGAAAGGATGAGGTTGGCAGCGATAGGGAAAGACGAAAGGCGAGTTCTGGTGGAATGGACAGAAGAGGAGGGGAGGAGGATGGCGAAATGATGGGGGGGGAGAGCAGCAGGATAAGAGAATGAAGTTGGAGCGAAGACGCAAGAGAGCGAGAGAGCGAGTGAGTGAGAGAGAGCGAAACGGGAGAGCGAGAGCGAAAGAGAGACAACCTGAGAGAGACTCCAGAAGATGCCAAGGTCCGAGACGGTACCCGTATTTCGCAAGCTAAAAAAAACGAACGAACGTGGAGAGTTTACGGCTTGTACTGTGCCTTGGCTAGAACTGGTGGTAACTGGTAATGGTAATACCACGCGAAAGGGGAAGAGAGAGAGACAGGCACAACTACGTAAAAGGGAAGAGGGAGAGAGAACGAATGAACAGTGCAAAGGAGGGAAAGGAAAAGAAGAGGAAGTCTAGGGAAGATTTGTCAATCCTTTTCCTTTTGACATCAAAACAACAAAAACCCCCTTCCTGTCTCACTTCTTTTCAGCCTAATAATAATATGATCTGAGAGATTACTGTATATGTGTGGTTGTTATTATTACGATGATTATTAACTCCTTCCCAGAAGTTGCTGAAAAACAAAGTTAGACCCAGAGTGCAAAAGAAGGGGAAAAGACCCGGTTTGGAGGGAGTAAGTGAGTGAGTCTGGTCCGATAATAAGGAAAGAGTAGCACCAGCTCCACTCTTCAGCTTTCCTCGGGTTGTTGGTTGGGTACTGATCCGTGTACCGATGAATGGCAAGTAGTATATCTAGGTAAGAATCACACCCTCCATTTGAAAGAAAGAAAAAGTTATTTTAAATCTGAGCAGTCAGAGAGATCATTCAACAATCTTCAAACCCCATCCCCATGCAAATATGCAACAGAGCAAAAAAAAAACAAGGTATCTTATCTCTCCGATGTGTTCCCCCCTCTCTCCTCCCCGTGACTGACCGAACCACTCATCCATACATACATCCATCCATACATACTAGTACTTCCATACCGTATGTAAGTATGGTGGTATCAGGAGGCTTGGCATGATGACCCCGTCGCAGGCAGACATCTAAAAGGTCATCCATCAATCATTTAACTGAACCATCCTCACGCCCTGAGCTGATCAACCTACTGAACCCTTAACTAAGCCCTGAAAATATTCTCTCTCTAGCTGTTCTCGTCAATTGAACAACAAAGGACACTTTTCCGTCTCTACTAGTCTTATATATAAACTACTCAAACAGATAATGCCAGATAAAATAAAAGGGGAACGAGGCACAGTAAGGTACAACCGAAACCTCCTTACCACTCACACACACGCTGGCTGCATGCAAGACAAGAGATAACCATCCAACACAACGACCACCGGAGAGATTAATCGAGCACGTACAGCCAGGATGCATAAGGAACATCTGTCGGGTCGTGTCTCCACCCGTCCATGACATGTTAGATTGGAAAATCGTGTTCGAGCTACTACTACTACTACTTTCAGAGCAGTGACTAGTCAGCCCCTGATTGAATCTTGGGGGGCAAGAGCTGTCGCAATGATCTCTAGTGTATGGAGTAGATTGGTGGGACACTTTTGATATCCAACAACACCTGGCCTTTCCACGCCCCCGTCGATTATAATTGCCTTCGATTGAAAAGTAGGGATGGACAGATGAAGCACACTCACTTCCTCCCTCCACACACACACACCCACTGTGAAGGCAGCCCAGCCCAGCCCGCAACCCCCTGGTTTAATGATTACGTGCCCGCCCAATGCAGGAATGACCCTCGTCAATAAAAAATGACAAATGATAGCTACAGATCTTCCATCTCTCAAGCCATGTACGCAGTAGATACATCTGGCTTGCATTATGGCTGCCAACGTCAGAATTCCTCCGGGAAAACGGTGGCTGGGGCCATAATAACCAACGACTACTAACTAAACCAACGATCCGGCGTCTCGACTCCCTTCCTCAAACTCGAGAACTGACATTCGATACAACAACAGAATCGAATTGAGTGGTATATTATCTCCTTAACAGCCCGTACTAGATAGTAGCAGCCCATCCCGCCCTTTCCAGTGGATTCTGCACTGATGATCACCAGTAATGCCAACGTCACATCATCATCCCCTCCCCCCTCAAAACCAACTTCCTCCTTGCCCTGACGCAATAGGTTACTACTCACAAGGTAGGGAGTTTCCCACCATCGACAATGTATCAGGTCACCTGCAGAGCGAATCAACCCAATCATTGAGCGAATTAACTAACGATAGGCGGGAGAATCACAACCCATCCCCAGCCCTAGCCAGGGATGAACATTCTGTATGTTGCAGCAGAAAAGATACTTACTATACACTTGACGTCGTCCCGGATCGATTCAATTCAATTCAATTCGTTTCATTTCAACACCATGGACAAGTTCTGTATCCCCAATACCGGGCCACCAAACATAACCCCCCGTAATATTGCAAAGCCCCAGGCACAAAAACACCCACCTCTCTCCCTCGGAGTTAACCAACTGTGATTTCCTTAATCAAGTAACTAATACTACGGAGTAATAACTAACCCAAGTCATCATTTTTATGAACACAATTACTTAATTAATCAATCAAATATCCCTGACTCAGCGGATCCCCCGGAAAGGAAAGAAACCAGCAATTTGGAGGCAAAAAATGGACCTGGAAAGTTGAGTGGGCGCAATTTTGCTATTTTTGGGCCGGAGGGGAGGGGGGAGGGAGGACCCGGTCGGGTGCTAAAAAGTAAGTAAGTATGGAAGTAATCTACTGGCTTTCTAGTCGAATGAGCTTCCGGCTTCCGTCCACGCTTCGGTATCGAATAGTAAGTAAGTAATTCCTATCTAATATTTACATAGTACTTAACTAGATGGTCCGGTGAGTGACCTCATCCGAGTTCCCAGTCCACCCACCGGTCGGTCCACTTCTTTCTAGCACGTACGTACTAAGCACACCCGCGGATGCATACATTAAGCTTAAAATTGACTCTTTTCGAGCTACTGTGTATAGACTATAGATATCTATGTACTGGCGTGCATTCGGTTCTTTGATTTGCGCTAGTTGCGAATTTTCTTGCCCATCATTGAGGATCATTCCTTCAACTTGATATAGTTGACGAATACTGCGCCACTGGCAGAGTATACTCAAGACTACAGATTGGCTACACTGCATCTCAACGTAATTGAAGAAATGGACAAGCAGTTTCATTGCATAACGTCACACCCGTCCTTAGACAAGTGCCCCAAAAAAGAAACATAAGAGTCAGGCACAAAACATATCCCGGTGCAAGATCCATCGCAAGACGCCAACCCTACCGACACTGAAAACGAAAGTGTAAACAATCCACGGCATATCCCAGAAACAGTTCCCCCATTGATCAAAAAGTGGCCAAGGAACCAAAAAAAAATAGAGGAAATAAAAAATTACAGCAGAAGAGACAAAGGGAATATAGCTCGAGAAAGATCATCCGAGGCACACATCACCGACTAGGAGGAGCCGGGTTCAAGTGGTCGCCGACAACACGGTCTCAGGCGCCCACAGATTTAAGCAGCAGTCTCCTTTGCAGCCTTCTTAGTGGTCTTCTTGGTGGCCTTTTCTGCAGGCTTAGCCGTCGTCTTAGTCACCCGGCCACTCTTGGTGGTTTTGAGGACCTTGGGCTTGTCGACAACGGCAGGAGCCTGCTTCAAGATTAGTATACCCTGTCCGTCCGGGGTGAGAAGGCAAGGGTCTACAACTTACAGTAGTGGAGGCCTTGCGAGGCTTGGCCGTGTTAGCCTTGGGCCTGCCAACAGGCTTCTTAGCAGTGGTGGTGGTGGCCTTCTTGGTGGTCTTGGGCTTCTCGGCCTTCTCAGTCTTCTCGGTCTTCTTGGCAGCAGGCTTCTTAGCAGTAGCAGCCTTGGTGGCAGTCTTCTATAGGCGGCGTTAGTAACAACTCTCAATCAGTTCCAAATATTATTGATAGAGACTTACCTTAGCAGCAGGCTTGGGGGCAGCTTCCTTCTTGGCAAGCTTCACGGGTCCGGACGGGCCTGGTTGACGACGCGTCAGTTAACACGCCCCATCAAAAATCAAGACGGAAAAATGAAAGACGCGAACGATGACTGTCAAGACACGGCCTTCCGTGTCAAGAGTATCGAATACCGTTGCGACATGAGAACAAGAATGCGCGCGATGGATTAACTTACCCTTGGGCTGAAGGAACTCGCCCTTCTCAACACCAGCCTTGATGGCCTTGTTGAACTGGCTGTCAAAGGCGTTGGTGGAGGCAGAAGCAATCTTGTTGTTCGCCTGAACGTATTTCTTGATCGACTGGCGGCTACAGTCGAGGAGAAACACGACGAGTCAGCCGAGATCGCGACCTGGACAGGGTGGTAGGTTGCCACGTCGCCAGCGAACGGGACCCTGCATCGGGCGGGGGAGAAGAAACACGAAACAACTTACCTGCTACCATTGCGCTCTTTCAGCTGTTGCGAAAGATGTCAGCGACCCATTTGGGAGGAGAAACAAGCAGGAGCCCGATGGGGCGTTGGGACAATTAAGCACCGTGTAGACGTGTCACGGTCGGAGATCCCGCCCAGCGCCCGTCATCCCAACGCGCACCGGGAACAGCGTGATTAACTCACATTCAGGATAGCATCCTTGATCATATCTATATTCATGGAATCAGCAGTCATTCGCGACAAAAATGATATTAATTTCAATGCTACGCGATGGGGTGGTGGTGAAAGATCAGTCAAAACATACCACGGTAGGAAGCGTGGCTCGAGCCGGACTTCTTGGTGGTGGTGGTACCGGTGGTGGAAGTCTTCTTGGGAGGCATGATGAAGGTGGGATGGGTGTGGGTTATTTGAGATGAAATAAAAGGTAGTTGATGAGGAGTGATGAACAAGGGAGATGAACCAGATGATTTGCAGAAGCAAGGTTGTTGGTGGGATGGAAGCAAAGAAGAAGAAAAGCAGTCGACGACGGAAGGGGTGGAAGGCCGCGGGGCATCCGCGCTTTATAGGGCAGCGGGTGTTGACACAGGATCAACTCGACAATCGAGCACAACACGTCAGGTCGCCCTTTCTCCTCTTTTTTTTTCCCTCATTCCTTTTTTTAAATTTTTTCTCTCCTCGTCTCTTTTTGCGTGTGAGATTTATCTGTGTATTTGCCTCGGTTGTGTAGTGGCTCATATTAATTTGGTTTTATCATATCAATGTTCGTGTAGGTCTTCTTGTAGATTGTCTATGCATTCCTTCTGGGCCGAGTTGCTGCTTCCTACTATTTCTTGACGCGCATGATCCAGCAATGATTCCTACGCGTGCTCGCTTCTCCTCCATTTTCCCCCTTTTCACTGAGATTTTGAAAGCTAAAAGTTGCTCCATACACTTCTCCAGTGGCGCTACTATGACCCTACCACCTTAAATTATTCTTATCTTTTTAAGTTGTTCGTGAAACCCGCAGTCATTCTGATCCCAACATCACCCGTCCCCGTTGTGATTGATGCTTTTCGCAACTACCACACCATCTTCAGTCGCATTCACACCACACCCAACAATTCAAATTTCTATTTAAATAAAGACCATATTCGAATTTGTCACAGACTTATAATTCACTATATCTACAAATATCCGTAAAATACGTAGTCAACCCCTGATTCTAACCCCAAAAACCCCGAGGACTCCAGATCACATCCATCCGTGTCCGCCCGATTACTTCTGCTGCAGTCCGATCAAGCTCCCGGATCAACTCCCAACTTACACGCGATGATCATAAGAAAATAGAACCGATTTGACGCCTCTCTTTCCCCTTGCATCAATCACATTCATTGGTCTTTCACGTCTGGGGCGCAAAGCTATGAATGGAACGGCTGGGGGCTTAGGGTGGGCAAGAGGCGTCCATGTCTCACTTTGTTCTGATTTCCCTCGTGCGGAGAGGCTCTGGGGTCACGAGGTAACAAGATGATGTTATGGATTTGACTTTGGGGGAAATTGGGGGGTGGTAGACCCAGCTTTGAGAACTAGCGTATCCAGTGAGCTTGTGAGCAAAAGTGAAAGGTCCTGGGGAAATCCGGGCCTATGATCGACCATTCTTTGCTCTGTGATCCAGAGCTCCATTGACTTTGATCCCGTGGTTACATCGGCTTGGCGGTTGCTCGCGGTTCGATGGTTTGGAAGTAGATATATTGTTTTCTCTTGGTAGTCCTTGTACTACCTGATATGATCTATTTCATTGGCTTTCGCGGAGGTATCTCTCTTTGGAATAGGTTGTTCGTCCGGGGTTGTTGCGTAGACTTGATATCTACGGAGTAGAAGTGATGGTTGATATCAGCGGCGGGCCGGTTGATCGTTTGATGCCATGCGCCGACGCCGGATCACGAGCCCTGATAAGAGGACAACTTTCTTTCTTGATCCTCGTCCCAAACCACGGTATATATGGGTCTATTCCACATGGTAGCTTAATCTCTGGTGTCTATAATAAGTCAGGTACTGAAATTGAATATGACAGCGAATGGATGACTGGTTAAGCTTGAGGAATGCTTGGCGAGAGAGTATCAGGGTCCCCCTCGGCTTCAGCATCCGTGATCTACTTCACTCCCGTCCACAACGGCTTTAGCCCACTTGCTTACTTTATTGCTATGCGTTATTTTTCTTGCTATCAATGATGGTCTGGATTCTTTGACTATGTGGGCTCCCATTTTATTGGTTAGTACATAGCCTTGTGAATCCTGCTAGTCGATGTCAATCAGACATCACATTATATATTTCTAGTAGTGGTTTCCCCTCATCCGAGAATCTAGAATACAGTTAGTAGTACTATGACTACGCCACCAAAAGGATAAAATCACCCAATAATATTATTCAATAAAGCCCATCAGAGAAAGCTATCCACAAACACATTATACCCCATAGTGATAACCCCCTATAGTACACAGGAAAACGGGCAGAACCCATGCTCCCATCAACGCGCGTTGAACCCGCATAGTAGGGTAGGGTACGGAGTACTAAGCAGTAGTAGAGCGGACAGTCGCGTGACCCCACACCACCCACCTTTCAAGAGCAATCAATCGTACGACCGTTACACACCATAAAAAAAATAAAAAGGCTAAATACTAATAGTAGCGCACAATATACTTCTAATACTACATGAAGCTGGGATACGATCCTACAGAACTCTATTAAAAAATGGAGCAGAAGAAAAAAGGGGCGCACGCAATGCGATGCGTCTCACCGAGTCCCAGGTTCTCCCGATCTACATAGTACAACAAAAACCTTGATTTAAATCATGTACGACTACCAGTCGGGTTCAACCCCCCTCCTCCAAGCCTAGAACAAATGTAAACATGTCAGGCAACAAAGTTTCAGTTTGCTGCGGAGTTATTAGCTGCCTTATCTATCTATAGTATGTGTTGGTTATTGCTCTTTTAGTCCTTTCGTTTCTAGACAGCAAAAAAGAATCTTCCACGTCGTAAGGTATATACGTGGCATGCTGCACTCGTGCATAATCATCATCCATCCATTTATCCCACCGGTTGGAACGCCTCTCGCCTGAAGTAACTAGTTACACATATAATTGATTGCTGCGTTTTGTGAATGAATAAACCCGATAACGCCTCTAAACACCATGATTTCTGGAAGGACTCGGTGGACACTTTATATGCCGACGTGTGATGTCGGTCAATGTGTCGCTGCTTTTTTTCTGGTCGTTATCCAACAACCAATTGGGACAAAGTCGTATGTTTGGTATTTAACCAGCACCGCGAGGCCGTGACTTGGCCTCTTTCTTGGCTTTGGCCTCTTCCTTCTTCTTCTTTTTCTGCTCCTGAATCTTCTCGTCGTGTTTGCGCTTCAGGCTCGCCTTCTCTTCATCCGTGCGGGCGACGGGCTTGAAGAATCCTTCTAAGCGGGATTGTTGAGCGGACTTCAAGTTCTTTTGCAAGCGAGCAGCGCCGTTCTTGACGCGGTCTTCGTTGAACCCCTTATCTTTGACCAGGAAGTCTACCAGACCGGGCACGTCGGGCGCTTCCCATTTGAAGTCGCATTCGGGGTCATTGGCGTCCCTCACGTCGGGATTCAAGAAGAGCTCTCTAGCATCTTCGTAGGGCCAATCCTCAGGAACGACAAACTTCTTCTTCGGGTCGTTCTCCATAAACTCAAGCACCTTCTCCAGGCTTCCGTGGTCACGGATTAGTTTCAGCGCCGTGTTGGGTCCGACCTTGGGGATGGGTTCAAGGTAATCGCAACCCAGCAAGATACAAAGATCAATGAACTATATCACATCAGTAAGCATCCTTGAGGCGTAATACCGAAATGAACTTCGGGACCATACCTGCTTGCGGTCCATACCAAGCCCCTCCAGCGCACGGTTCAAATGAATCTCCTGAATGGGTTCCTTCCTCTGTTCACTGAACGTAAGGTGGCGCAGAAGAATTGGCGTCTCAAAGCATAGCGTATCCATATCCTCCGAAGCAGCTGCATAGACCTTTCCAGCGCGCGCGAGAACCGCGCACTGCGCCTCGGCTTCAGTGGGGGCATCGATGTATGGAATGCCCATCAACTTCAAAAGCTTCTTACATTCTGCATTGTGCTCTCTGGTGACTCGTACTGTGCGTCGCGAGAATTTCTCAACATCCTCTGCCGTACCGGTTTCCTTGGCCTCCTCGTGAGCCTCGGTGGCTTCGCTCTTCCGAGCAAATCGCTTGGCTAGTTCGCCGGACTTGAGCTTCGGGGGAGCTCCATCAAATACGTACAGAGGCTTGATGCCATTGTCGACCATGCGCAGAGTGCGGTAGAACATGCCCATCAAATGCGACGTTGTCTCTCCGGTGTCGCTCATAAGCTGCTGACCTTCGGAACGGACCGCAATGAGAAAACTGTAAATACTCATGGAGCTGTATGGCAGTTAGCGAATGCAAGCAATGCGATAATGCGGGCAACGGCAGCTTACGCATCCTAAAAATTCAATTTCGTCAGCTCTGTCTGAAACGAGAACAGCTTGCTCACTGAGAGTCACGGCGAAGAGGCTAGGAGGGCTTAACATACTATAGCGACCTTCCGGCCGAAGTGGTTCTTGATGTCCCCTGCCTTGATGGCATCTGGGGCATTTTCTGAAATCACCTGATACAGCTCTAAGCGTGGTCAGCTTCTATGAGCTTCCGAGGATGGAGATAAATGCGCTGCGACAGAGCAGTCTTGTGGAGGGGTGATAGTAATTTGAGAATACTCACGTTTAATACCCATCTTGAGATTTTCAATACTATCCAAAACCAGGTGAGGTACAGACTCTCAGTCACCGCAAGCAGTTGGAAGGGAATGGCAGGCAGAAATCAGAGGGGAGCCGCGACAGTGACGCGCCGCGGAGAGCTACGCGACATGCGTCATTTATAGACCTGGTTAGGCTTAGCGGCAGCCAGGCAGCTCTTTTCCACGTGACAGACATCCGCCCCGCGGTGGAAAGCTCCCCGGCCCCTCTTACATAAGAGCCATCAGGCTGCAAGGCCACAAGGCCCCACCCGGCGAGGCCCCGTGCAGAACCCAAAGCAGTAAGGCGCTGTTTGTTATCGGGCCTGGCCGTCTCGGACTCTCGGTCGAGCAGGCAAATCGCAGCTCTCGGAAACGCAACCGCCGGCATTTGCAATGTCCACCCCCAGACCCCTCTCTCTTCTCCTCTCCTAGGATTGTTCCTGTGCCGTTGGCCCTCTCGTGGTGGATATAGCCCGGAATTATCCCCACTCTCACGCGAGCTACATGATTTGCCTATGACGATGCGTCTTGCATTGGCATCATGAAGCGAAGTCGTCTTCATTTCGAGTCCAACGGTGATGCCTCCTCTGCCGCCTCTCCCCAGAGTACCCGCCCACAGTATACCCCGGAAAATGACTCACAGCAGAGCCCGAGGCATGTCCCCAAGATCTCACGCAGAATCAGAGCTTGTACGGAATGCAAGCGCCATAAGGTCCGCTGTGATATGAATGCGGGGGAGACCGTTTGTCACAGATGTCGTCGCATGGGCCTGGAATGTGTTGTCAACAAAAGCCTCCAGACGTTGCTGGACGATGAGACAGAGTAACTATACCACTCTTTTTGTTTTCATTCGCATAGCTTGCAGGAGACCCAGTGACTGACTATCTCTGGTGTATTCAAGATGGAAGGCCACAATAGAGCTCGCAATGGCAGACCTACTACGAAAGGCCCAGCTACCCGATCTTACATATTATCAAACTAATGGAAAGGCATCAGAGCCACTGTCAAAGAAAAGAGACCGCCAGGATTCTACAGTGTCGACGGAAGGCACGCCTCTTGGGACGGATCATGATGTTGGAGCAGAGCGTCTTGAAAGCAGCGCGCAGAGAGTAGCACCCGAGCCCAGATCATCCGAAACCACCTTCCAACAGCCTTCACAATACGCCCTAGACAGGGAAGAGAACGGAACCTCATCGCTGGTCACGGCTCCGATGGGGAGTCTGTACGAAGTGACACAGTTGAGCGATATTCAGACAACTTCACCGGGAAGGCATCATGCACCAGATCGGGCTCTTGTCACCGATTTCGTTTCGCGGGGAGTAGTGGATTTGCACGAGGCGGAGGAGCTTTTCTCCTACTTTGATCAAGTACTTAGCCGTTATCTTTGGGATGGGATATTGCTGGACCACAAAGACCTGACCTCTGTGAGGAACTCTTCCTCGATGCTCTCCGCCGCCATTCTCGCTGTCACAGCCCTGCATTTGCCCAAGAAAGAACGCACATTCGATATTTGCTATACGGAGTTTGCTAGGTTAGCATCAGAATCAATGCTAGACAGACACCACACGCTGGATGATCTGCGCGCGTTATGTATAGGCGCCTTTTGGCTTGCAGACGTAAGCTGGAAGCTGTCTGGGTATGCAGTGCGGATTGCCACGGAGCGCAACCTGCATCAGTCTTACCGGAAAGCAACACAAGGCTCTCCAGAGCATATAGAGCAAGCTAGGCTGTGGTATCTTCTATATGTATGTCTCAACGCTATCGATTGTAGCCCTGGTGGGCTTCGTACAACGAGACTGACTGGCCTAGACCCTAGAACATCACTTCTCCATCGCCTACGGACGACCCCCGATAATCCACGAGGACCAGAGCATCAAGAACCACAATACATTCACCCATACCCCTAACGTGCAGCAAGGTGACTTGCGTCTGCACAGCCAGGTCGATCTGTTTATCATTCTTACCCGAATATACCACGCCTTTGGACCCGATGTCGACTTGGAGGTTCCCGACAGCGAATTTACTACCATCGATAAATATGATGCTGACCTTGACAACTGGCGGATAGCCTGGTATCCGCGTTTGGGTACGTTTTCTGTCCCTCAGTATATTGTCTAGGTGCACATTTCGCTAATGTGGCTCGACAAGCAGTTGGGAGTCGATATGTCGGTGCATATCCTTACAGAGCGGTTAATCTGCATTATCATTTCTCTCGATTACAGCTGAATTCGGTTGCTTTGCGGACCTATCACTCTTCGATATCGACACGACCCATGTCTGCTGAGCGAAAGAAGCGCGCGAATATAGCCATACAGTCCGCCATAGACACGCTTCGGGTGGTCCTAGATGAACCCGATATTCAGAGGGCCTTGGTTGGCGTCCCATTGTACCTCCACAGTATGATCACTTTTGCCGCCGTTTTCCTGCTGAAGATTGCAGCCAAGGGCTGCTCCAGCAGCATTCCAAACAACCAAGGCCAGCAAAATTCTATTTCCTCAGCCGGCCTACACATCGATGTCGCATACGTGCGGGAGCTGGTTGGGCGGATCGTGAATATGATGGTCTCATGTAGTAAGCGTGCAAGCGAGCACCATCTCAGCCACCATATCGCCCGTGGCTTAAAAAAGATGCTCACGGGGTTGGAGGAATGGGAGAAGAGGAATCTTGGTAATTCCCAGTCTCTGACACATAACTCTCACGATGCTCTGCCCATGTTTAAACCTGTTGTTATCCCCGGGGCTCAGCCCCTTGGAGAGCGGGACACGATACTGAACCCCCCTCCTCCATTGCTGGGAGTCGCTCCCTTGTCTGCTGAGAGAGGAAATAGCTTCGACTCGGATGCGACACAGTCGAAGGCCCAGACGGGCCTCTCAGAAGGGTCGGTGGACCCTATGATGGCGGATCTCTGGGGCTTTGATGAGGATTACTTCCCGACCGGGGTGTTTGATTTCCTTCAGTCCCAGATGCCTGCTTGAGCATACCGTATGGAGCAGCGTGTTGCCGTGGTACTAATGCAGGGCTATGAGTCAGTCTTTACTGAGGACTATACAAGTCGAAGCACCAGTTGTTTACCATGGTGTATATAGTATCCAAAATACATTCCAGAAACGAGTCAGTCGGCTCTGATTTAGAAACAGCAAACTATTTAGCTGATTCCAGAAGAGTGGGTTGTCCCCTCTAGTAATCGCCTTCGCAGGCTGGCCTCGCAACCGTTGCAGAATCATGATGAATACTAGACGGCGGACAGTATTGTAGAGTATACAGTGCTGTTCCTCGTAGACTACCGTCCTTATGATACATGACAATCTGTACAGCGAAATGCCGGACAAACGAGATATCCGCCTGGGCTCTATCTATACAAGCTTGAGGAGGGCCGGTTATTGGGCGCCAGCGCCGACGGAACGGGCTGCAAGCCGAGGTCGGCCGCGGAAGAGTGTCCCCGCGGCTCGGCTGGGGAGTTGGAAGTTCAATTATCATGAAGCATATAAGGAACATATCTACTGCTGGAGTCTGTTCTATAATCCAGTAGAATATCAATCAATTACATACATTGTCACCGTGTGTCCTTGTGTAAGTTCTAATGCTCGCATGAATCTTTTCCGACGGATTGCCGAGGTTGGGGGAACCGAGACACCGAAAGTGTGCCTGGATGAATGTCTCCCCGCAACAACCTCCGAACCATCTATCCCTTGGCTGTCGCAACCCCAGTTGTCTCTCGCATCCCAAGACATTTGGTCACTCCAATTGACACTGTCTTGGTTATACAGATATCTCTGACTTATTCATAATCTTACTCGCGCCTACAATCTCACATCATGAACCCATCCGGCTTCCGCACGGCTTCGCGCCACCTCCACCGCCTGTGTCGAGCACCCGCAACCTCGCGCAATGCTTCGGTCCGTGGATACGCTACCACTTTCAACTGGGAGGATCCTTTGGTCGCTTCGGAGTTGTATACAGAGGAGGAATTGGCTATCCAAGACACAGCTAGGCAGTACTGCCAGGAACGCCTGCTACCCCGCGTTCTAGGTATGCCCGCCACTCCTTAAGGCGGCGAGGGAAACACTCATGTGGTGGATCATGGCTAACAATTATGCGCATACTAGATGCCTACCGGAACGAGAACTATGACCGCCAGATCCTGACCGAGATGGGCGAACTCGGCCTCCTCGGCGCGAACATTGAAGGGTATGGTTGCGCCGGCGCAAGTACCGTGGCCTCCGGTCTTATTACGAAGGAAGTCGAACGTGTGGATTCGGGATATCGTTCAGGAATGTCTGTACAGAGCTCTCTAGCTATGACAGCCATCCATGACTTCGGTACACAGGAGCTGAAGGACCGACTCCTCCCCGAGCTGGCAAGGGGAAAATTGGCTGGATGCTTTGGTCTCACTGAGCCTAACCACGGCTCTGACCCTGGCTCCATGGAGACAGTCGCCCGGGAGCACCCTACCAAGAAGGGATACTACTTGCTCTCTGGCACCAAGACCTGGATTACCAACTCTCCTATCTCCGACATCATGATCGTCTGGGCTAAGCTGCAGACCACGGGCAAGATCCGTGGATTCGTCGTCGAGCGCAGCCAATGCCCACCGGGTACTCTGGAGACGCCCGCCATCAAGAACAAGACTGCCCTGCGCGCTTCTATCACTGGTATGATCCAGATGGATGACTGCCCTGTTCCCGCGGAGAACATGTTCCCTGAAGTTCAAGGGCTCGCTGGTCCCTTCACCTGCCTTAACAGCGCCCGTCTGGGCATTGCCTTTGGAGCTATGGGTGCGCTTGAAGATTGCCTGGATCGTGCCCGCACCTATGCGCTCGAGCGCAAGCAGTTCAAGGGTAACCCACTGGCGAAGTACCAGCTCATCCAGAAGAAGCTGGCAGATGCGGCTACGGATGCTGCGTACGGCACACTGGCTGCGACACAGGTCGCCCGGCTCAAGGATGCCGGAAAGTGCACACCGGAGATGATTTCGATGGTCAAGAGACAGAACTGTGACCGTGCTCTGGCTAACTCGAGAATGTATGCCCTTATGCCCTCCACGTGAGAATCTTTGACAGGAAAGCAAGCTGATCCATCCTATTATAGTCTTCAAGAAGTGTTTGGCGGCAACGCAACGAGTGACGAGTATCATATTGCCCGGCATGTAGCCAACCTGTTCGTAGTGCAGACGTACGAGGGACAGAGTGACATTCATAGTAAGTATCATCGTCTACTGTTGAAGCAACATCTGTGTCATGTATGGATGGCGACTAACCACAACCAGCCCTGATCCTCGGCCGCGCCATCACCGGCGTCCAGGCATTCGTCTAGACGAGCAGACACTTCAACCCCTAACTCTCAGTTCATCTACTTACCTACCTACTCGATGAAACCCTCACACATACATGTACATGTACAACTACAAATATACAAACACGGGGCTACACTAACCCAACCATACTCCATATCCCAAGCACTACCTACCTACAGAATATCTCTTATACATCTACCATAGTAATACTAAGTATGAATCGACCCTTCCAGAAACGGTCTTCCCCATCACGTGAAAGAAGAAGCAACCTAAGCCTATGCTGCGCCACGTGGCAAGGGCACCCGCAAACCGCACTGGTATGTAACATGATTACAAACAGGAAGAGTTACTGACTTGGGTAAAGTTAGTCATAAAAGGGTGGTAAAGAATTCGGGTTTGCCTCCCGATGAATGATCCCGGATCGATGGTGGAAGAATGACCACACACAGAACTTAGTAGTCGTTTTCAAGGTTTGGTGCAACTTCGGGAAGAAGAAAGTCTAAAGAATAGAACATGTGTTTCACTTAATACGGAGTACTATTATGAGGGGGTTGGTTGGTTGGTTGTTTGTTGCCGAAGAGGGGAGGTGTATGATCTAGTATCTACCACATGTGTTGTGTAGTATGGAAGTGGGGATGGAAAGTATGTACAGTAGAGAAGAATTTGAAGCAACTACGTAGTAACTACAAAGTAGGGTAGTAGTTTGTTTGCAACATGCCGTTGCCACTGCCGCCGGGAAATAAAGATTAATTTATTTTGTGGGGTGTTGGGTGGCACAGATATGAGAATCTATCTTGTTGTATAGTATACTAGTGTCTGCTAAAATAAGAGGGGTGCAGGATCGGTATACTACCTTAATATAAGTCGGAGTATCTTTTGGGAAGTCATATGCTTGCCTGGTATGCATGTACTTGAAGCAGTCACTATCCCACAAGTACCTAGATCATCTAACTGTAATAGCCTAATAGGTGTAGGTGTGAGTGATAGATTACGAGTTATATTACAAGAGAAAAAAAAAAGAAAGGCAAAAAAAAAGAGATCCATTATTCTTGATAATATTGACCCAGTCAACGGGCAGAACCAGCATTGCAACTGGGCAAACAACGGTGGTAGCCACCAGTAACAAAGTGAGCGGACTGCCGGTAACCACTCAGCCTATCGGTTTTGTCCACCGTCCGATTGATACCCGTCTGGGAGGGACCCGAAATTGAAGGTGTGGCTGACAATGGAAGGGAGGGAGGGGCTGTTCAGGTGGATATCTTGGATTATCTGGGCTGACTTGGGAATGATGACGATGTTGGTGATGACGGGGAGTACCGGGTGTCATTTAGATTATTCATTTGGGGGGAGTAGCCTAAATTTGGGTGTCCAACTATTGGATGATCACTATTGGAAAGAATGAGGAAGTAGCAAAATCGGCAGAAGCAGAATGATGCATCTAGAATGTCCGACTGGATTGGGAAATGACGATGGAAGGAGAGGGAGGGTGTGGCGCAACGGTGGCTGACGGACGCCTGACTAAGGTAAACCCGATTAAATAAGCCGAGTAATCAGTCGGTAATAACCGGTAAATACGGGTTCAGAGGGGCTGGTGACTGGGCTGGGTTGCCCGCCTTTCCCTTTCTCGCTCTTCCCGTCCACTGACTGACTTTCCCTCTTCTTTCTCTTCTCCTCTCTCTCTTCCTCTTCTCCTTCAGCCCAATTCCCCCTCTTCTTCCTGTTCGTCTTCCGACGTAATCAGCCCACGGTGAGTCTCTTCCTCCATTCCATCCTCAACCCCTCTCAACTTCCCCCTCCAGTCTAGTCGACTTTGCTAGTCGTCTTCTTCTTTGCTCCTGTTCGTCGTCGTCGTTGTTCTTCTCTTCTTACATACCTCGCCGTTGTGCTGACTGGGAAATCGTGTGCAGATTTCCACCTTCAAATTCGATACCACTCGCTTTGCACTTTTAACCTAGGAGATCCTCTCCATTCTTTACACATCACACATTCGCCATGGCTCTCAAGAGAATTAACAAGGAACTCACTGACCTCGGCCGGTAAGACTTGTCCTCATCATCTTGTTTCCCCTCGCCTGCCTCTTTGCCGCCGCCTGGTGTTACACCCCACCACAGCCGCGGGGCGTTCGTCTACCCTCCGCTAGACAGCACCTGTGTTATCACGCATTGCCAGGGCATGTATAGAACTGCGCTAACGTGGTTGTCTTCATTTTACAGTGATCCCCCCTCTTCTTGCTCTGCTGGTCCTTCCGGAGATGACCTGGTATGGTTTCACCCCTCCGACCCCTCGTTGCACACGGTCGCATTGCCGCTTTCGCCGACTGCGGCGGGGCAATCCAACGCAGATTTGCCTCAGACCTCTTGATCAACGACATAATGCCTGAAATGAATACTGACATTGCTTTGCTGTACAGTTCCACTGGCAAGCAACTATCATGGGTCCTGTGAGTATCCCCGGATTTCTTCTGTGACGTCCGGATGTAGCAAGTGTCTCTGTTCCTTTGTCGGGAGGACCTTGCGGCACTCAACGGTGTCATTAGCTTTGTTATTTTGGGGGAATTATTTGCTAACGCGACTTCCAGGGTGACTCCCCCTACTCAGGAGGTGTTTTCTTCCTGAACATCCACTTCCCCACCGACTACCCATTCAAGCCCCCGAAGGTCAACTTCACCACTCGGATCTACCACCCCAACATCAACGCCAACGGCAGCATCTGCCTTGACATTCTCAGAGACCAGTGGAGTCCTGCTCTCACAATCTCGAAGGGTATGTTTTCTACCTACAGACGCTATTGACGCATATCCTAATCTGCTGCAGTGCTACTTTCGATCTGCTCCATGCTCACAGACCCCAACCCCGACGACCCGTTGGTGCCGGAAATCGCTCACGTGTACAAGACGGACCGTCCCCGGTACGAAGCGACCGCGCGGGAATGGACTCGCAAATATGCCATCTGATCTTCGCAATTCAATTTACACGGCCACCTTGGTCTTCCCAATCCGCTTCTGCGTCTTCTTTCGCTCCGTTAGATCAGATCCGAAGCCTGGCGTACCGTGATCGTAGATCCTTTCCTTGTTATTCTCCGTGAACTATTTGCGTGTGTCTGGAATTCCGCGTTTACCCCCTTATTTTCGCTTTCTCCTTTTTATTTGCGGGGGAAATGTCATATCCAACGATCATTATGACCACTTCTCATTATGCATTCATGGCATTTTTTATTTTCACTCAATGGAGTCGGATAAATGTTACCTGATGAACATAAGGCCCCAGGAAGGGTGTGGTTTTCGATAATTCCTCGGGTCGGGGTTGAGGGGAGGATGCTGGGTACTGGTACGGTCGTGAGGCTGAAGCCTCTGGGTGGTGGAAATGGATAACCGGGGATGAGGAGAGGAGATGAGAGAAGTGAGGGTTGGTTAATTGGCGATGCTGCTGGTAAGGGATTTGGTGGCTTGTATTCTTCAGTAGGACCAATCAGTAGGAACCATTAGCAGGAACCAATTACCAGTGGATCGTGTGCCATCAGCAGTGTAGGTGTAGATCATGGTAGCCCGACTCAACTGGCGGTGTAGTTCGCATGTTTGCTTATACGGACAGTACACTCGACATATCATCTATAGTAGTCATATCGGTGCCTGAGGCTAACAAGGGGAAGCTATGCGCTGATTGACTCCCCATCCATTCCACCATCAATCAACCTATATCCATTTACTACAGAATAAATCAACCCCAATGGCATCTCTACCAAGACCTCTAAGAATTCAAACCATCCGTCGAATACCCCCATCAATTAGAAAATATACATCCCATCACTACCTTCCTAGAGACATCCCCATCGAAGAAGAAACCCTCCCCTACTACAACCCCAAGCAATACTACCCCGTCAACATAGGCGACATCTACCACTCCCGATACCAAATCATAGGGAAACTCGGCTACGGAAGTACTTCCACAAGCTGGGTATGTCGGGATCTTCGGTGTGCAATATCCCCTATCCTACATATAATAAATAAGATTATCTAACGATGTACATACGAACATGACTTCTATGATCAAGATCCACCAACAATAATGATAAAGAACTTAACAATGAATACAAAGTCCTCAAAATCTCCACCTCAATACCAACGAAGGACTCTCATAACCGTGAGTACAGAGTGTATGAACATCTCGCCAACGTAGTTAACAAGGGGTCTTCACATCCGGGGCAATCGTTGATTCGCGAGGTGTATGATTCTTTTGAATTGCAGAATACAGCAGTATCCGAAGGAGAAGAAGAAGAAGGAGGAGGAGAAGGAAAAGGGAGTAGTATACACCAATGTCTCCTCCTCCAACCCATGACCATGTCCCTTCTCGACATGCTACAACTAAATCCTAGACCGTTCGATCTACCCTTGCTGAAAATGACTATCAAGCGGATTTTACTCGCGCTGGACTTTCTGCATGCGGAGGCGGGGGTGATTCATACTGGTACTACCATCTTCTTCTTCTTCTATTCCATCTATATCTACCAACTAAATCATTGACTAATGTATATACTATATATTAAAAAAAATAAATATAGATCTAAAACCAGACAACATCCTCCTCACCCTCCACGACACATCCCTCCTCCCCTCCTTCGCAGCCGCAGAATCAACATCCCCAAGCCCTAGGAAGATAGTATCTTTAACTACTGACCCACCCCCCCAACGTACCATCTACAAATCTCGCCCCTTCCCCCCTCCCAAAGGAAACAAGAACTACGGCCTCCCCACGCTCTGCGACTTTAGCGAAGCGCGCATCGGCACTGTGCAGATGAATTCAGGACCCTTCATCCAGCCGAGTATTTACCGTGCGCCGGAGGTCATCTTTGAGATGGATTGGGGGTGTGCTGTTGATGTTTGGGGGGTGGCGGGTGTTGTAAGTCCCCATCTTCTCCTTTCTCTTCCTGTTGGTTGGTTGTTTGATTTGTGTATGAGTTGTGTGTGTGTGGTTGATAATTTGACTTATTGATATACTTACTATGATGATGATGATAGATATGGTCCCTCTTCGAAGGCGAACACCTCTTCGGAAACGACATATTCGACCCTAAAACAGGCCGCCACCACGATCCATTCCGCCATGTAGCGCGTATGGTAGCGGTGATTGGATCACCGCCACCGGGGGAGTTTGTATGCAGGAGTGAGACCACGGCGCAGTGTTTTGATGAGGGGGGTTAGTATACCCTTCCTCCTCCTCCCCCATTTTCTTTCAAATTATTGTGTTAGAGTGGAAGGAATTATAATGCTGATATGATGGGTATAAGGTAACTGGATTGCGCACGATGAAGCGCCTATCCCCGGGAATATATCGCTCGAATCTTTGGAAAGGCGTTTGGCTGGTACGGAGAAAGAAGTCTTCTTGGGGTTTATGAGGGATATGTTGAAGTGGATGCCGGAGGAGAGGTGGACGGCGGGGGAGTTGTTGGGGCATGAGTTTTTGAGGTGATTTGTTTGTTATTTTTTTCTTACTATAGGTCTTGGATGGGGAGGGGGAGTAGATTGTATTTATGTTGGGGTGTTTATGGAGTGGTTAATGTTATCTGAGGGGAATGGTGATTGTGTGTTGATTGGTACTACTACTAGGTAGTAGTATGCTGTTTAGATGGGGATAGTCCTTAGAGGGAGGGAGGATTGTAGTATAGTATTATATATATTGAAGCAGGATTTGGTTTTGGCTTCAATCTAGTCTTATTGTATTTACGGCTACTTGGGACTGGTATGTTTTATGTGTTGATTTTATAGTGTTTTTCTCTTGAAGTTGAGTGCTAGTATCTAGACGAGTCAGGTGCGTCTTGCTGAATTGAGGTGACTATACCAGGACGTGTCCGCTAAGTTAACTAGAGTCTAATATAATGGATTCCTTCTAGGAACCAGCTCAATAATCCGGAAATTCCATGTATTCATATATGCATTCTGCGCCTTGACACCCTCCCAAAAAAAATGCTCAATGTTTCATGCAGGAATAAAGATAATAAAACGCAGATTCAAACATTCTTATGCAGTACGTATAGTATAGTATATAATCGCAGATAAATGCCAAACGAAATATATCTGAAGAACACGACCAACCCATTGAATAACATATAAATCAAACGCCAGGTTTCATGCTTTCCCCAAACCAATATGTAAAAATGTAGTAGAGTAACAGTTGTGCCTCACATACAAGGTCTGTAATGCAAATATGATGGTGTAATTATCGCAGCCATGTGGAAGCTACGTTTGAACAAGGAGAAAAGAAGAATGTAAAATGTGCAGAAGCTAAGCCACCTGGCTGGCAGTTCGGCGACTCACTTTCGAGGCAGCCTTGGACGGAGCGACACTGCCGCCACCACCACTACCACCAGCCTTCATGGTCCGCTGAGACGCTCTGGAGACGTTGGTAGAGACTTGGCTGACACTGTCGCTGGGCTTGACGGGCTCGTCGAACTTGGAGTGCTTCGACACCTTGGAAGGGCTCTTGGAAGCATGCGACCGGTGCGAGTAGGAGGACCGCCGGGAGTCGTCCACTTGACTGATCGAGTCGTCAGGGGTGACGTGGCTCTGGACGTCGAGGTCGACGACACTCTCGGGAAGAGGAACCTCACGAGCGGAGACGCCCGATTTGGCACCGCTGCGGTAAGAGGCGAAGGAGGCAATGGATCCCTCCGGGAGAGGAACCTGGCGGGCAGTGCGGTTGGAAGAGGCGGTGCTGCCGGCTTGCGATCGGCTCACGGAGTGGTAGGAATGGTGCGAGGAGTGATGAGAGCTGTGGTGGGACTCTTGGTAGTTGGCCTTGGAGGGAGGCCGAACCGTGGCGGATGAGTAGACGCTGCCACCATCCATCGCCCGCGACTTGTCCTCACGGAAGCTGCTGACCAGGGTGCTCTGGTAGCCTCGGGAATCGGCCGGCGGGGCGTACTCGATCGCTCGCAGGGGGATATCCTTGGTGGTGTACACGCTGCCCTCGGAGGCTCGACGGCCATTCTCATCGAGATAGACGCTGCCGCCGCGGGGGACAAACTCCGTGCCCTCGTAGATGGTGTCTGCGCGGGGGTTCTTCGAGGTCACACTGCGGGTGAGGCCCGGGCGGGCATCCGACCGAGAAGAATAAACGCTCCGCGGGGGAGGAGCCTCGATAGCCTTGTAGCCAGGGTATTCTTCCTGGGCTTGAGAGGGTGCTTGGGACGGGGAGAGCATCTGGACAATGTCCCGGGGCGAATACTGCGGGGGAGGGGTACTGCCCTCGGAATGTTGTTCTGAGGAGTCGGACTTGGTCATGGCATATGCGAGTGCAGCGCCAGCCGCAGCGCCAATCAGGGTACCGACAATGGTCTTGGCCGTCTTACCATCGTCAGTCTTGTGCTGAGTGGTGGTGTGAGTCGTGTGGTGCACAATATACGTGGGCGACGGGGCTGGCTGCATCTCGCGAGGCTGCTGGGATTCACGGCTAATGCTGATGGTGGACGGCGCGCGCTCGTACGGGGGAGGCGCTCTGTCCACGGCCGTCGAGGACCTGGAAACATACGAGCGAGCTTCAGACTTGGGAGGCGCAACGCTCTCGGGACGGACTGAGCTGGCTTTGCTGCTCGCCTTCGATACAACCGAGCCGTTCTCGAGCAAAGCCAGGGCTGGCCTAGTGAGCTCAGACCTGGCTTCAGATCTGGCTTCCGACTTGGCCACAGACTTGGCCACGGACCGGACCTCTGAGCGGGCTGATGAGATGCTAGGGCGGTATACTGCCTCAATGCTGTTGCCATCAAAGTCGATGACGGCGGCGCTGTAGTAACCAGAGTCGGAGTCGCGTTGCTTAGGCTCGCCATGGATCTTGCCTCCTGCCTTGAGGGCATTGATAAAGAAGGTGCTCACAGCATCCTTGGATGCTGCAGGGAAGGCGACATGAGCGGCACCTGCAGGTACGCTGCAAGGTCACAGTTAGTTCTCGTAACACGAATCAAAGTAGCATTGACGGAAACATACCCTGGTTTTTGTTCCGTGATCCAGAAATCTGCGGGCTCGCCGGTCTTTTGACCGAAACCAATGTAGTCATCGTGACGTCCAATGAATTGGTACCCCAGAGGTTGTAGGCAGGAAAGAAAGAAAGATGTGGAGGTAGGCAGGTGAGCAACCGTCAGGGTGAGGTGAGAGACGGGCATGTCTGTGTGGACTCGCTGGGTATATCCCTTTGCGAGTCGTGGTATAAAGAGGTGAAGTCAGGGGAGGGAAGAAAAAAGAGGTATGGAGGGGGAGCAGCGAGACAAGATAAATAGTAGATCTCAGATGGAGAGAGATCCACCAACAGGAGAGATCAAAAAGTCGATTGCAGACTCAGAAGCGAGTAAGAGAACAGGAGGATATATATACACAAAGACTGGAGAGATAGATAGGAGAGACCCATGAAATCATGAGAGAGAAATGGAGAGAAGCCGGCGAGAAGCAGCACTAGTATTTCAAGGCAAAATGCAGGCCAACCTTAGGAGTTCAGGAGTATGCCCCCGACATGCCCAACTTGGGATCCAATCACGAGCGGTCAGAAGCTTACAAGGGGGAGCAAATTATCATGGAAACTCGACCAGTTGTTCCAACCGTGGAGCACGACTAGACTAGGCCGGTTATCGCAGGCAGGCTTGCATAGACTCGCACGGCATCCGAACGATGCCCAGTATAATCCACGAGGCATCAACATCGTCTAGGCTCAGTCTGCAGGAAGTTGCCAAAGGGGATAGGCTCGGAGGGTGCTATCGCAAGGCCGCCACCCACTCTGACACATACTCAGACGACCCATGATGTTATTTTTTCGGTGAAGCTAATATCGAGGGGTACGAAAACTCAAGATGGCCGCCAGGTCATCGTGGGGAAAGACTGGCGGACGGTGCTGTAGGTGGCCCTGTCGCGGCGGACGGGGCGCCTATCAGAAAACGGTGGGGACTACGCAGGAGCCAAGGGTAGACAGCAGCATCTTGTCCAAAAGGGAACTTGAGTGAGGCGAGAGGGTCCAGGACAAGGTGGATGAAGGGGATTGGCAGTGGTGGAGACGGCAGCTACCAAACGAAAAACAGACGCTGAAACCGCGACAGGTGCGTAGACCGGCGTCAAAGAAGGGATTGGGGGGAAATTCCCTTGACTTTCTTTGAAGACCTAACCTAAATCATTGATTGTAACGACGGGCTCACTCGGCTAGGGTCCAGGATTGGACATCAGACAAACGCCTTGGGGAGGTCGCCAATCACGAGGGAACAACGAATCGCATACGGGCATGTCAGCAAGCAGCCGTGTTGAGGAAAAATAGTAGGGAGAGAAAGAGAGGGGAGCCACTGAGGGGCAAATCTGCTTGACCGATGGGGGGGTTTTGTTCCTGCTTCGGGCACATTTGCTGCTGTTAGTCGCTGGCCGGTGCGATCTGACCGCCAGATGTTCCTCCAGTCCGGCGATGCTGCGGCGTGGATCATTCCCTCCCGGCACGACAAAAAGAAAGGTATATTCCGTATAGGAGCATCTAGAATCAAGATTCTTTCCGGAAAATGACGAATAAAAGGATGTGAATATCACCATCATTCTGTCATCATGGAGTTAGTTGGTGATATACGGTGATATCCGTTTCTCGCCGGAAGTGGATGGGATGGCTCAGCAGCCAACAGCATCATCGGTGTTTGTAGCGTCGTCAAATGACTAGATGGATGATTGAGATGCTCCATTGGTTTCATGTACGGAGTTATCCATTCGAACCCGGTGGGCGATCCACTTGCTGCGATGGCTGCATGCCACGTCGAACAGGAGACTCCGTCCCCAGCCACCGGGACCACCCGATTGACCTGCCCATCAATACTGTTGCTAGTGCTACTTTGGGAGCGAACAAAGACTCCTCTGACAAATTTTAAGAGCTCAGAGATGTGAGTCAGCGATAGTCAGGATTCCCGTCTCTCATCCGAGAAGGAAGAGAGAAGGAAGACGAGGGAGAGAAGGTTGAGAAGTATGGAGTATAGACAGAGAAAGAGAGAAAAGGGAAAAGTGAGTCAAAAAGTCGGGGAGAGACACTGGCGGGGCCGGCCTCAGGCACAAACCCACTCTTCCCCTCCTCATCATGTGCAGCCCCTCCCTCTCCTTCTGTTCGCTGGGTTTCCCACTTGTTCTGCTTCTTTCCTGCTTCTACGGTCACTCTCGTGCCTCCAGATGATTCCGACCATCCTCATGGTCCGACCGGTTCAAGTCATCCGGCCAATTGGCTAATTGGCACCATCACACAGCGAACGTCACCGGCGCAAGGGCCACCAGCTTCCGTCTGAATTTCCGGGTCTCCAGGGAGCCCCTCCCTATGGCTACGGGCATCTACGGCTGGGTCTACTACTGACAGGTATTCTACTAGATGCTAGTGATCCGATCAGAGGACCATTTAGGATCATCAAAGTCTGTAAGGGAAGACAAAGGGGGGGGAGGAAGTAGGATCGAGTATCTGGGCAGGGGCTGAACGGCGGGTGTCAGACCTCCGTGTCCATGGTTGTGCCTCGATGGTAAATGTATCTGGTGTATTCGTGCTGCTATATAGATAAGATCTCGCATGCGAGACTGCAACAGTGTGTACAACACCCCAGATGGGGCGTTGTAGATTACAGTGATTAGATCACACCCACCTAAGATATTTGGAAGAAAAAAAACCCAGATCCTCGTCGAGGCAATTCGAACCTGCAGAACTCAAAACAGAGGGATCAATCAGAAGAAACTGGGGGCCGGTGGGCCGTGCCGTGACACCCACCCACCGGCGCAGGCCCGCCGAAGCAAAGAGGGCCTGCCAGTTCATCACGGGGTCCAAATAAATGAGGCGATCTTAGTTTCCAGATATCGCATCCAGCAGTCTAGCGGCGACCGCGACGCGAGGCGCAAGAAAACAGACACGAAAACCCATCAAGACGTGCAGAGAACAGCAAGCGATGCAAATACACCCAAGGCAGAGAGAATACGCGAACAACGCGCGGAAGACAAATTTGTCCCCGAGCTAGGACCCGCTGACCGTTTCTCGATCGTACCGTTTCAGATGTATGGGCGCAAGGAAATTCGTCACCTCGTCAAGCTTTGGCCATTCCTGAGAAGCGGGATAGGAGCGTCCGAGGTCCTGCGCTCAGACAATATCCCACACCTCCTCGGCGGCATGGCAGAACTTGCTGCATGCGACACTGGCACTCAAGCTGTAGTTACTGATGGAAATCGTGTCGTCCTTGAAGGAGTCGGCAAAGTCATCGTGTCCCTTGGCCATGGCACCCACGAAGATACAGACGCTCTCCTTGGGGCCCAGCGATTCGATGTAGTCGCGAGTGCGCACCACGGGGGCTTCGAAACTGAGGGTCACCTTGCGGCAGTTGGGGGGGAGGTGGTCGGTGATAGGGTTCTTGATGACCTTCAGGAGCTTCTCCTGGGAGTTGGTGGAACGGATGGAGAGGCGGTGCAGCAGCTGCACCATCAAACCAGCGAATCGCTTGAACGTACGAGGAATGCGCACGCTAGGGTTCACTTCGATCAAGACACCCTTGGCAGTGTGGATGAAGATCTGCAGCTTGCCCGCCTTGTTCACGGGGGAGTCGAGCAGGGTGAGCAGGCACTAATGAGCATTTATCATTAGCAACTAGCCACCAAACCATTGCTGGCTATCCCAGACAGAGCAACTAACCTGATGTGTGATATCCGGGCGAGCCTCACTGATATCCCGGTTCATCTTACGCATGACACCAATGTGCTCATCGCTGTTGAGCAGGGAGTACTTCTCATCACGACCGGAACCATTGCGTCCGCTGGAAGCCCGGTAGGTTTCCAAGCTGGCATGGGAGAGAACGACAATCAGACGCTGGGTCTCCTTGTCATGAGCGGGGATGGGAGTGTGCTGTTCCGCAACGAGCTGGGGCAATTCGGGAGGCGGGCAGGATTGCGTCCCTGCAGGTTCAGTCGAGTCAGCAACCATTGTTGATTGGTGAGATAGCAAAAAAGACAAATCCACGCGGTCGGTTGAAGATTATGAAGCTGAGATGGAGCTGGACACTGGGTGATGCGATAGACAGGGCGTATCACAGAGACAAAAATAGGAAAAATGGTGATTGTGGAAGAGACAAACAACGTAGAAATAATAGCGATGCAGGGATTTATCCCACCAGATGATGGATGATGAGTTTGCGATAGACAAAGAAAGACAGCCGTGAAGAAAAAGTAAGAGAGAAAAAAAAAGGAATGTTGATCTCCCGCGTTGGCGATAAGAAAAATCAGGCGGGGAATAGCACGAGGTTGTCACCGGCTGTACATGAGATGACAGCTAAGGCTGAGCAGTTTGGGGGGGGAAAAGCAGGGAAACGCAGGGAAAAGCAGCGAGCGATTAAAGAGCGAACCGCGGGTTTAAATTGCAATTGGGGGGGAACGTACTGGCACGCTTTCTCTTCCCGGCAACCTGGATAGGATCCGACATGATGCGAATTGATTGATGGGTGATGGTGCAAGATGAGAGAGGAATCCCGAAGCAGAGCTTTTCTCAATCCTTGGAATTATACCTGCAACTATATTCCTCTCTTGGAATGTTGCTGGTTGAGATTAATGGGGAATTGAGACCGCAATGGAGGTTTGGGGAAGTGGGAAAAAAGTAAAGCGAGGAAAAGTACGAGAGGAAAAAAAAAGATGGGAAAACGAAGGCGGCGATGAAGAAGGAGACTAGGCTCAGCGGGAGTTTATAATAAAACGATGGTGTGAGCAGCAAAGCAATAGCTTTTCGATTTTCCTTTTCTTTTTTCCTTTTTCCTTTTTTATAATATTCTTTCTGCCCCCTTCCTTCTTATTCTCTCTGACAGTGTCTCTCACGTTATCGCAATGCAGATTCCCCTCACTTGAAGGGCAGAAGAAGAATGGGCGAAAAATCAAGACCAGAAAAAAGTCCCCGAGAGCGACAGAAGACAGCGGCAGTAGCAGTCAGTAGCAGTAGCAGCGCCGGGGTAATCCATTGGTGGCAGTTTGGGGGCTGGCCGCCCGGCGGAGTTTCGGGATGGAAAAACAATGCAGAAATCTCGTCTTGGTTCCAAACTCTCTTTGCTAGGGTCATTTCCCGGTTCCATACATTTCGGTCCAGCCATTTCAGCAACCCAAGGACAGCTACCTATGATAACTGATAGATATAGTATATGCCTGTAAACAACTCTATTGTAGGTACTGACTTACTGGGATAGTAGTAGTGGAATATGGGAAGGAAATCAGTCCCAGTGGATGAACAAGTTGCAGGATGTGCCCGCCGGGCCATCCATGCATTGATGGATTCCTTCTTTCTCATGGGCTAAAGTCTCAACTACTTAGAACATGGCTTGGTCCAATGACCTGAGATTATCGTGTAATCTCCGATCAGCAATGCATTGGACCGGTGCATTCCTCTTCCTGCCATCATTGGTCTGCTTTGCTTTTCTTCACGCCAGATTCGCATCCGTCAGCCTCGTTAGCTTCCTTCACTCGGGGTTTGAATATGTGATTAGATGAAGAGTGAGTTAACTAGTTAGTGACTCGGGAATAGTAAGTAGTCACCTGCTAACCACCATGGCCTCTCTCTCTCTCTCTCTCTCTCTCTCTCTCTCTCTCTCTCTCGTACTCGGATTAAATAGACGGATCACTGGCTCAGTTCCTGACCTCAAAACCCGTTAACGAGTTAGTTTACTCCTTCAGGAAGTGTCACTAGCTAGCTAACTAACTAGAATGATGGTCTTACTCCGTGTCTTACTCAGATGTAAGACTCATTAGTTAACTAACATTACGGCTCGCAACGCCCTTCCTCCTTTCCCCGTCACCTCCTGAACTCTTCATCAAGCATCTGTCGGATTAACCCCCCCACCATGGCAGTATCTCCGGAATCCGTGCCCATGCCCACCTTTGCAGGGGATACCCTCGTACACAGTACCCTGAAGTGTAACCCTCCCGGTTGCACAGAGGCGTGACTGCCGGGCCACTGTGTGCTCCAAGTAGCCTTTAGAAAAGCCATCATTGTTCTACCGATAACAGCTTGTCGCGTCGGCATCTGGCCAGTTTGTAACAGTACAGTCGTTTGATGGGCCGGTTGTGGTGCCCCGCCTCGGATCTGTCCATCTACATGCGAACTGACTTCATTCTCCTTGATTGGGGGTACGCAGCTGCAGCTGCAGTTGTACTATCTATCTATCTAATCTATTTAGTCATTGAGAGGGATGGAGAAATGCAATTCTCTGTACAGGTTCAAACGACTTGGAAGCAATCAGAGGCGTCGGATCTACCATCTACTGGCAAAACCCCCTCACAGGACGGGAGGCGAAAGGTGACAAGTCTTGCCTTGGATGAGGGACAATGAGGAGATAGAGAAAAAGCAAAATAAGCTACTTAGATGGACGATCTGCGTTCTCATGATCGGTCCTCACGATCGGCATCTTCGATCCGGCTGTCAGTGATTTGCTTTGACTTGGAGTGACTTGCTTTGGGTTGTTGGCTACGTATTTGGCCAGTCTAGGCTGCGATGACATAAAAGACACATCATGTAAGGACAAGAAAAAGACAACCCACCCCCCATGTGGTGTGACAGCTGGCCTGGAGCAGCCCAAGAATGGATCACATAGCCATTTTCAGATAAGGGAAGAGACAAAACAAATCACAGAAACAGAGGAGAGGGGAAGGGATAGAGAGAGGCCACCGATGTGTTAAGTAGATCAAGATCAGCCGGGAGCCCTGTGTAGCCATCACATCCAATCCCGGAACAAAGCTGAGGACCCAAGCTGCAAGTCAATTGCCGGCAAGGCAGTGCCAGAACATGGCTGTGGCCCAGTAAGGCATCGGTGTTGGTTAGTTTGTTCAGCAAGGGCGAGGTTGGGGGAGCGATAAGAACCAGATAGAAAAAGAAAAAGAGTAAGAGAAAGACTGAGAACGGCGCTTGTTTCCAGTCGATCTGGTGGGATTTGCCTCACACCATTAGTAGGGTTGTTAACGATGGATGGATGGATGGATGGATTGTTGTGTTTACGGAGTACGGAGCCACTCATCAAATACTACTAGTATACTATGTGGAGTGACAGAAGAGACGAACGGGGAGATGCACGAATGGGAAAATGGGATGAATCAAATTTAATTTTATTTAATCGTGTATATCATCACCAGGAGAGGGAAGATGGAAGTGACGAGGCTGGCCACCTCAGCTGCCACCGACTTGTTCATACATACGGGGAAGAGTCCACTTACTCAGGAGTGGTGTTGCACCACAGAGTCTGGTTGGTTGGGGGCTCATGATATAAGGAGGCGAAGTACGGGACGGCAGAATGAGTCGATGGGCACAGCATCGACCTGGGAACTTTACTCATAAAGTAAGCTCATTCTCTCGTTCGTCCAGTAACAGCTAGGGCGTTTGTGATTTGAATCTTTTCATCTGCTTCAAATTTCTTTGGCTGTTAGTGAGTGTGGGTGTTCCACACGTATCACCTTGTTCAAGTACTTTTCACTAGTATTCGGAGGTGGTTGGTGGTTCTGAATGAATGAACATTCATTCATGACTCTGTTGTTGTTGCATCCTGCGGACACGACGCCACCGTGGGTTATTTTCATCATTGTTAGTTATATAGCTGGGATGTGGGGGGAGCAGCATCATCATCAGCTTAGAGCTTGCTGATACACGGGAATATCAAATTATTATATAAAGGAAAAAAAAAAAAAAAAAAAAAAAAAAAAAAAAAAAAAAAAAAAAAAAAAAAAAGGGAATAAATATCAGCTGCTGCCTCTGCTGATTCACACTCTCATCTGTGTCATCATCATTCATCAGCTGGTGAGTAACTATCTATATAAAGGGTAGAAATCGAAAAGGCAGCAATATGACTGAATGTGGTTTAGACCAGTGATTCTCACGCGTTTCCCGTCGATCGGCGACCGCCAAATCCGCCCTTCCCAATCCATAATAATTTCCTGGCATTCCGTCAGGCAGCTCATTCCACTGCATCATCGATCGGCTCTCCCTGCTTCTCTCGATTTCTTCTTCCTCCTACTTTCTCCTTCCTACCTCCTTCTCTTCCATCTAGAATTACGACCTCTGCCATAAATGTTTTACCTCGCTTGAATGCCTCTGGTACATCAGAAAGGGAGATGCCGTGGACTGTGACAAACTCATTCAAGCGGTACGTTGTTGAAATCATGCCCCTGCTCCTTAATTCCCTTATCCCTTGGTTGCCGCCACTCCCAACTAACACACTCCCCTCTTGATTCCCCCCACGCAGAGGTCTCATGATGAAAACTTACGGACGGCCACTTTGGCGCGTCTACGACGATGACCAACGGCCTGCCGCCAAAAAACGACGCGTTCAATCCGGCAATGATTCCGACGAAGCCGAAAATAGCATCCAATATGCCATCCGCGAGTCTTCCGCCGCCATCATGTCCAGTCCGTCGCGTCGCAATTCTATTCTTCTCTCCGAAGGCACGCAGGAAGATGATCTCTCGACACCCCCATCTTCTCCCCCACCGCGATTAAGCCCCCCTCCCGCCAACACGCGGAAACCCACGTTTGCCTTCCTGAAGCGTAAACAGTCCGCCACCAAGGATGCCAGCAATGGTACCCCCGTTACGAATGGCACTACCACCAACGGCACCACCAATGGCACCCCACTCACCGAGGTCAACTCTAACAGCGTGCGCGCCTCGGTGGATCCGCCCAAGAAGAAAGCGCCACAGCCGCAGCAGCAGCCGCCGGTCTTGAAGCAGATGCAGATCGACCTGGGCCACGAAGTACGGAGGACGTGTGCAACTTGTGGCATGGAGTACGTGCCGTCGAACACGGAGGATGCGGCATTGCATAAGAAGTTTCACGATATGAACTCCACAGGGGTAGATCTGGGGAAGGCCTTCATGCGGGCCAACGCATCACGCTGGGTCTACGAAGCTACACGGTTTGACGAGGGATATGTGGTCATTGTGGATCGCAAGGCATCTCCGACCGCGAAGAACCAAGCGAAGAAGGTGCTGGAGGTCATTTGCAAGGAGCTGTCGTCCCCGACGATCGAGGACGAGGTTCTGTGGAGTCAAACGGAAGCGCCCAAGCATCTGCAACAGAACGGAGTACCCGAGAAAGTGGACCGGTACAAGGTGTTTTTGCACATGAAGGACAGTCGATGTGTAGGGGCATGCTTGACGGAGCGGATTTGGGAGTCACGGCCGGTCAAGAAATCGGCCGTTTCGGGCAATGGACCGGACTCGTCGGTCACGGTGGGAGAGGAAAGGCATCCGGCTATTGTGGGCATTTCACGCATATGGACATCAGGCTCCTCACGCCGGAAAGGCATTGCCATGGACCTGTTAGACTGCGTGGTGAGCAACTTCATCTACGGGATGGAAATTCCCAAGGAGCAGGTGGCGTTCAGCCAACCGACCGAGAGTGGCAAGGGGCTGGCGCAGTCATTCTTCGGCAACGAAGAGTGGCATGTTTACGAGGAAAGCTAAGACGACGACGATAGACTACGGAAAGAAACAAGAGATTGCATTTGATTTCTTTTTGCATGGTTAGGACTGAAAGGGGGAGGGGGAAGACCGACGGGCGGACATTGTTTTCGTGATACACGGGCGAGTTGATACCCAGGCTTTCTCGGGCATTGACCTTCGAGGGAGGGCTTACTCTTGTGACGACCATTTGTGATTGCACGCGTTCATTCGATGTTTTTCCTTTTTTATCGTTCTCATTTCTTTGACTGACTGTATAACTGGAAGAGGTGTTTTATTGGGAGGGTCCGTCGGGTTCCGCGTGGCTTGGTATATTCTTCGACTACCGATCTACCGTTCTTCACTGTACCATATATATCCTTATTTCTTCTTTTTGTTTTTTTTTCATTTCTTACCCCCGATATTATTATCCTCTTTTTCTTCATTGATCTATCCATGTTCTCTTTTGTTTTCAATATGTGAGTGTGAGAGTGACCGTGAATATGAGGAGTGAAGAGAGGGCGAATACGACCCAGGCAGAATGCAGCATGTGAGAACTACTATTTACCGACATATACTATACTATGTATGCACATCTAGTAGTTCATAGTAGTTTATGAACCTTGTAGTGGAAGCCGCGGAACCTTGAAAGTAAAAGCCAAAGGGAACTAAACTAGGACTAAGCAGTAGTAACTAGTTAACGTTAACTAAATACATACTAAAAGTAAGGTTGTGGCCGAGAGTCTCTCTTTCTCCAGTTGTTGACTTGCTTGTCTTCCGCTACTTACCCTCTCCGTCCCTCTATCCTTTCTTCCATTCCTCCCCTTCCTCCCCTTCTCTTCCATCAATCCTCCCCTCCTTTTCCTTGCTTCCATGGTCAGTGCTGCCCTTCTCCTCCGCGATGTCTGGATTAAATCCTTTCCGCCCTAAGAAGCCCGAAAGTGAGTCCGTCCGGCGGTTCCGGTTCCTGCGCACCGTTCGTCGCGTGCTGGTCGGGACGAGATGGACGGAGCTGTCCCTGACCCATGATGCTGACCTTCTCCATCCCAGATACCACCTTCGCTGCTCCTACTCCTGCTCCTGCTCCGGCACCCTCTCTGCCTCAGTCTCTGCCTCAGCCCTCCTTCACCTTGTATCCCTCGAAACCTGCTCCCTCCGTGACCTTCCCTTCCACCTCGTTCCGCTCTGTCCCTCGAACCCCTCCCGCATCCTTGACCCCGGATCCCGACGATACGGCCTCCTCCGATGACCAGTCTACTTCGGACCCCTTCCACCAGCAGTCGTATGCGACCGATGACGATGGAGAGGCGGAGGAAGAGGAGGACATTGATGAATTAGATTCCAAACGCACCTACCAGGTCGCTCACCTACCTTCCCGGGACGATGATCGCCCCCTGCCATCGACCAGGACCGTTCCAGACCCAGCCTTATCCTCCAGGAGATCCGCGCCGCCCGCAGCCATTACTCTCCCAGCGCAGAGGAGCACCCATGATCGTCCAGTAGACCCGGAACAGGCTGGCACGCCTCGCGAGAATGCGCCCGTAGCTGGTTCGAATGTGTCGACGCGTTCATCCACGTCTTACGGAGGCACCCGGACGCCCGACAGCAGCAGCTCCACGGATGTATCTCGACCGTCCGACCTGCGTACCGGTCCAGCTACTCGAGTAGCTGGGTCGGGCTTGACCCCATCATTAGATCCTAGTTCACGTCCTCTTGCCAGCCGTCCAGGTAACAGGGACCGGATACCTCCGCCTCCGCCCAAGAGTCATCATGGGAAACGGATCGCCCCTAGCCCTGGTATCACACCCTCCTTCGCCCAAACTACCCCTGGCAAGACGACCAACCGCTTCTCTTTCCATGGCTCCCCATCTGAGCCATCATACTCCCCCCGACCCTCCCAATCAGGGTCCGACTACTTCTCCGCAAAGCCGAAAGATGAGCCGCGGTCGACTGAGCAGTCGGCGGAGTCCCTTCGGCGGAGTCAATCGCAGCATAAGCGACCGCCAACTCCACCGCTAAGCCGACGACATAGCCAGATGAGACGGTCGAAGACCACAATGTCCAAAGTCAACCCGTTGCGGTTATCCATTCATGTGGCACAGGACTCAAGCGCGGCATCATCGTCATCATCTCCGCCGCCCAGTCCAGGCGGCTGGTCTCTGAAACCATCACGAACTCGAGAGTCTCGCGCGGGCAGTAATCCGTCCGAGGAGCCCATGCATACTGCGACCTCAACCCTGCGCCCGGAACCCTCGGCAGCCGCACCAGTGTCGCCCACAGAAATCTCACATTCGACGTCAGGAGGATCGTCGACGAAGCGGACTTCGCTTTACAACCCTCTTCCCCCACCTCCGCCTCCGCGACGCTCTCGCGGATCCAGCAACCACAGCATTGACAGCACTGGTCAGAGTCTCCGATCGGGCAGACCAGCCGACGAGACAACAGCGGCACCAACAGCGCCAGTAACACAGGACGAATTCGTCCCACATCCATCAAACGCGCATGACATTCTGGCCGATTTGACCCGGTTACAGAAAGAAGTAGACGATTTGCGCGGGCATTACGAGAGCCGAAAGCCCAGCCAATAGGCTCAGCCCAGTATGGGGCTTGGCTTGGCTTTGTTCCTATCATTATCTCACTTATGTTCTGCAGCAAGAGCGAATGAGCCCCAAGGTAGGCATAGGTATCGTAGGGAGTGAGAGTGACTGAAAGAGTGTACATGGGCACGTGAACGTGAACGAGTGATGAAGCATAGCGCTTGGTTTGTTATGTGGTATCCCTTCCTTTCTTGAGTATAGTATATGTTTCTGTTGGGTCAGTGAGGTATGCAAACTATGCATGTGTTGTATTATTCTTAATTCAATCTCGAGAGACTTTGGTCAACTCCTTTTGGGCCGGATTGGGTCCGTGTGGTTGGTGGCCATAACCACCAGACAAGAAGCTTGACTGCAGACTTGCACAAAGTATCCATAGTTAGCACGTACTACTACTTAAGCTGGTAGCAGTGCTCTCCAGCGCAAACTATTCAGTTGTTCATGAAAGGTATGCATGTATTGGATATGGTTGATCAATGAATCAATCACTGAGTTGGAGTCCAACGGCCCCAAACAAAATTCTAGTAAATGGTATAAACACATCTCTAGTACCTATGTATATGATACAAATATAGTCACACGACCAGTTCGCTAGTTTCGACTTACAATTTATATTTTTAAACAGTCACGAGGACTATTAGTACTACATCTACTGAGTACTAGTAGTATGACACCCTCAATTCCCTTCTCTATATATCGAGAGAGAGAGAGAGAGAAGTTGAGCATGCTATCCCCTCACAGGAGGATAATATACTGGATCAATTTGACTACTCAAAAAACAAGATTGGGAATGGGTTACTCTACCACTCTATTTCTCTGTCCATTTCTCAACATGATAAATCACCACCACGGTATCAAAAACCGCAAAACCCTCTAGAAAGATTCAACAAGGAAAAGAAAAAAAAAGGTACGTATATATATGAAGGTATCATCCCAAATACAACTCCAACGGCAAATCATGATACATCTGATAATCCAACTCCACACTCCATTCCAGAACAAAGAACTTGACTAGCGCCACAACAGCCATGGAACTTAACTCTCCCCTCTCTCCACCTACTTCTTCCACTTGCTGGTGAGGAACCCTCCAGAACATGGTCTCATCGAATGATACTATACTATCTGACCCATCACCAGTCCTTCTTCTCCGCCCCTCATACCACACTGCCGCTATATCCGTGACGATGCGCACTGCGTCCCCGGAATTGCCGTTCCCGGCTAACACGGCACCCGCGGCTAGGTCGGCCATGCTGCCATTGTGGACGAACTGGGCGTCCCAGCCGCGGGCGATGAGCCGGTCTGCGTGCGTGGAGACGGTGGTGCGGAGGGTATGGGCGACTTGGGCGCGGTAGTGGTTCATGCGAGGTTTGGCGAAGGCGAGAAGGATGTCGCGGAGGCCGCGGTGGATGGACCATGAGAGGGAGGACCAGGGGAGGTAGTCGAGGCAGGTGTTGAGGATGGTGGCTTCGAGGGGTGGGATGTGTAGGGTTACGGAGTGGGTGGTGGTGGTAGTGGATTGGTGGCGGGGGTTGGATTCGGTACTGGGGAGGGACAGAGTGGTGAAACTGGATTCTAGCTCTGGTATGTCGTAGTCATTATTGTCCTCAGTGACAGGCTTCATCAATAGAAGATCGACTTCATTGACGTTGCCTCCAATCATGTTGTAGAGGTGTCTGCTGCCATGGGCGCCGCCAAAGCCTCGCACGATGTGTTCGAGAACCCATCTGCCCGATGTTTTGCGGCCGGGGAAGGCGCATTTGAATGGTGCAGAGGACGCGAGGCTTTCGATGACACCGGCTAGCTTGCGCAGGTAACGGCCGACACGGACTTCAAAGGTCGGAGGGTAGACGTCTTTGTTCAGAGTGTGCGAATCGTAGGCCGCGAAGTGGACGTGTGCGGCGTCGCCAATGGGCCATTCGACGTACCATTGTCCGCAGTAGGAGGCGTATGCGGCTCGATGGCCAGATGCGCCGCTGTGTCGAAACACTGGTCGAGCATTGGTTACGGTAAATAGAGCCATGAGGGTTGCGCGAGAGATGACCGTGCAACTAGCTTGTGCTTGGTTAGAGGGCCTCGAGGGAGGCTATCCCAGGTTGGCAGCTGGACTGGCGGTTCTCCCGAGATGGTCACGACGTGCTCCGTCTTGACGGGGCTTTCGGTAGAGACTAGCGAGCCGGTCTGGGAGGGCTGAAGGCGGATGATTGACGTTGAGCAGGTTAGACAATGCAGCCTTACCTGTTGGCTGCGCGAGTGGCCGCCGACTGACATGGACAATCTCTCTGCCACAGAGCCCGCATGGCAGATTGGCGTTGATTACAGGCCCGACAGGAGGGGGCTTCACGACTCTATACCATGGTACATGTGGCTGCCAGAACCGCCAGCGGCCCAGGTGTTGTATATCTCGCAGGGTGTGGAAGGGGTCAGTCTGATCGATGATCGTCCCGAATTGGGTGACAATGGAGCCCAGCCCTACCACCGTAACGGCGAGAGAGAGCCAGGTAGCCACTGTTGACGAGACATCCATTCGGAGGCTAAACGCAGCAAGCAGCCGAGCGATGATACTCTTGACTGACATCGAAGGCGAGCTCATGATCTCTGGAGGGGCCTGGGATAAGTATGTTTGAGGGGATGGTGAAGGGTTGCTGTGCTAATGCATCTGAGCGTCTCGGCCGCCAACCATCGACCGCCGTCGTCGCAGGATCCGAGTGGATTCCGGCTGAGAACACCATCGATGTTCATCTCCGCAAATAGAATGCATGCTGATTGCGCTTGGATTCCCTTCACAAGGCTTTCCAGCGTCTTGCATGATCGCAATGATAAAACGATGTGATTCAGCTCCTCCAGCTTTGAGTGCCGCTACGATGCTGCCAAAACCAGTGTGTTGGCAGGCACATGAAGGCCTTGAGTGGCTTCTGAGAATGAAAGATGTCGAGTACCAAGATCTATGTAATTTCTAGTCCCAAGTGAGGTCCCGAGATTGTGCGGTGGCCATCATGCGTTCTACTTTCTCCTAGACTGCTCGTGGAGCCCCATTGTCAGGCAAGCTGCAAGAATGGCAGCACATCCTCCAAGTCTCATGACCCAGCTTGTGCTGGTATCCCAAGGCTGTCCCCGTGGCTTCTGCAGTGCCTTGAAGATGAGGCTGCCTATCGCACTGGAAATGATCTGGGGGAAAGAAATAGCGACATTATGTAAACCAAGGACGACACCAGCTTGATTTACTGATTTTTCTTCCGTCCTTCTTGGTTCGTCAGATTCCTGAACATATGGCAGAATACTTGCTCCTTCTACTTCACCGGATCTCTCTCGACGATGTGCTGGACGTCCGGGGTCCTCTTGAGCGATCTCAGACGCGATAAGGGCATATGGCACCCATGCTGTGACAGCCCAGGCAATACCGATTATTCCAGTCATCACCGACGCCTGCCCCGGGGAGGAAACAAAGAACGTGCTGAACATGCAGATGGCAAATAGGCAATGAGAGAGGAGCCATGCACGGCGTAGTGACAAACCAGGGATCCTTAACTTCAAGCGAAAGCTGCTTGAACTAGTGTTCGCTTCGGCTGCCATTTGCCTCTCTGAAGGAACCACCAGCATTGGCAGGATGATACTCGCTGCAAAGGACACTAGTGCATTCACAAGCATCGCTAAAGTACCAATGCGTGTAGCATCCTCCCATACCTTGTTGATCTCATCATCCGATAGATCTTGATGCTTTTCAAAGATAGGGTTCACATACAACTGCCCTATGTAAGTGGTGGCGTAGAACAAGAACGAAAACCACCCAAACCATGCTGCAGCCTGAATGATGTAGACCTGGCGAATGCGCAAAGGAAGGCGATGAACTGATTCTTTAATGGACTGAAGCAATGATACAAACCCTAGACTGGCAGGTGAAGACGGCTCCATACGCGGATCCTTTTCCTTGATATAAGCGCAGCTGATGGATAGAGTGATTGCTAGTGAGACGCTAGCAATTATGCTGATCCCTTTAAATTGTGTATTTGCGAGAAATGGAATAATCTTCGGCAGATTCAAACCGCCAATGATGAAGCCGAAGATGTTCCCTGCGCTGACATGACGGCTTGCCCAGGCATTTGCCGCTTCCTGCTGATGAGCCGGGGCATTATCGACGATGAAAGCCCGGGTGGCTGCTTGAACTGTGACAGGGCGTCAGAATTATGTTACAGGAGAGCCAAGATAGAGTGAATATCATACCAGTGTTGATGGCAAAGTCTTGGCAGTACATTAAAAGCGTTGCAGCCACGATGACTGCAGTTTTGGCTTCACCAGCCTGGGCATCAAGGCCAAACAAACCAAATAGGCCGCCGACTAGTTCCCGCACCCACGCCAGAGCTAGCAGGCAGATAGTCAAAAGTACGCCACCGAATACCATGAACGGCTTTCGCTTGCCCCAGGAGATGCGGCAATTGTCACTTCGGATGCCAATGTAAGGCTGCACTAGAGTGCCTGTAAGGGGCCCTGCAATCCAGACAAAAGCAAGCAGCGCTTTGCTCATTCCTAAAGATAACAGATACGGCTATAGAATAAGCGATGTCGAAATTAGCTACTGTACTTGCCTGATTCCTCGAGGTTCACAACTTACTGATCCACTGGAATGCTGGATCGAATAGACAATTTGCAGACTAGGAAACGGGTTAATAAAGACAATAGAGCAAAGAATTGCCATTAAGTACTCACCCTCCCATGGCTAGGGTCAATATGAAGAGGTATGCGCTGCTCTTTCCGGCCTCGTCAGGGGAAGCACCTGGCGGTATATGCGAGTCTGGCGGCACCCATCCATCGCGGATGAGAGGTTCCGCCTCGTTGCTGCGCTCCGTCATGAGGGCAGGAGATCGGGCATTTATCAGTCTCTTTGCTAGCAGTAGAAGGACTATTCAACTCCAAAACAGATGGAAACTAATAGGAATGATATCTGAGAAAGTAAACTCGATAAAAGGAGGTTGTTTACTTTCTCCGGGCTCGGGGCGGAGTAAAGTAAAGTTGAAGTAGAGCCATTAATATCCCCAGGCATCAAGAGGATTCCATGGACGGGACTGACCGCCTGAGCCCGAATAGGCAAAGATCTGTTGCAGATACCATAACTAGTAATATTTACATGCAGCAAATAGGCTGGTTTCATGATTAATATTAGATCGAATAGTGAGTTATTGGGAAATGTGTCTTCTGTTTGTGGAGCATGCTTAATGAATGTTAGTAAGCAAGATTATGCTGTAATTGCTTTTGTCCGGAGAGTACTGTACTGTAATGAGTAGTATATCAAGCAGGCTAATTTGGATGTGTTTGATAAGAACCGTAAGTAGTAAAACAGTGGAGAGTTATCGTATCCATGTAAGATGCTAGTTTTGACTTTCTCATTTCTCGTTAGAACACCTTCAGCCGCGGGCCCACTCTTTCGATAGCAGGGGAATATATATCTAGATAATAATATCTATCTACTATGCAGTACTTAATTTTGATATCTAAAGCTTCGAGATTTTTCCATGTCCGATCCCTGACTAATGGTGTCATCGAGATAAGGATGGTGAATATCACTAAGACGAAGCCGGTTAGGCTTCCGTGATGATTGAGAGGTTCCCGATGACCCGAAGTCATCAACCGCGTCCTCAATCCCCACGTCCCTCGCTCCTTCCCCTCTTCTGACTTCTTGCTGTTCAGTGCGTGACAAAGTCGTCTCCGGAGCTGCAAGCGCAAGTATCAGTTCGCCATAAGTAAACCCAGGCGGCTGTCCAGCGTGAATCCCCTTGTTGCAAAACTCTCATTCGGCGACTCGGTTCTAAAGCATCTATATTCTTCCGGCCATGGCCCACAATACCAGTGCCCCCCGCATAACCGATGCGACGAAAGGTACTGTCCACAACCATGGCATTAGAAGTCTTCGAGAGAACTCATAGCTAACATATCGCAGTATGGACAACTCTAATTACAAACACTGCCTACCTCTCGGGGCTACTGACCCTGGAGTACTCCCTCCGTAAAGTGGGCTCGAAATATCCGCTGATTGCTCTCTACACGGACTCCTTCCCAGCGGAAGGTCATGCTGCTCTTGATGCCCGTGGAATCTTGAAGCAGCGTGTCCCTTATCTGCTGCCCTCAGTTCCCAAGGACTACGTCAATGATGTGCGGTTTTATGACTGCTGGAGCAAACTCACGCCCTTCTCTCTTGTGGAGTATGAGCGCGTTGTGCAGCTGGACAGTGACATGATGATTCTCCGCAACATGGATGAGTTAATGGAGCTCGAGCTAGACCCTCCAGCCCTGGCTGGGGCAGGGAATCGTGTTTTTGCCGCCAGTCATGCTTGTGTCTGTAACCCGCTGCAGAAGCCGCACTACCCTCCTGACTGGTATGGACTATCCGTCTTCCATTCCCGAGTCCTACGAGGACACAGCTTATCCGACAAGTTGACAAAGACTAATGCACCATTGTCCAGGATTCCATCCAATTGCGCATACACATCCCAGCATGCCACCCCGGATGTCGCGCAAACAGAGGGCGCATCACCCACGGCCGGGCTGGGTATCCCCAACGGCGGTCTCCAGGTAGTCAATCCGTCCCACGAAGTCTATGATAAGATTCTGGCGCAGCTGTCCTCATCTGCGACCACCAACTATGAATTTGCCGATCAATCCCTGCTATCAGATGTGTTCTTTGGGCGATGGGTGGCGCTGCCATACATTTACAATGCGCTCAAAACCATGCGGTGGGAGGGGATTCATGATGCGATCTGGCGAGACGAGAACGTCAAGAATATGCACTACTTGCTCAACCCCAAACCGTGGGATGAGAGCGAGGCTGTCCGGTCGGGTCGCGAACCTCGCTCAAGCCGGGAAGCGCCACACAGCTGGTGGTGGGACATTACGGAGGAGAGAGTGAAGGAGGAAAAGGCCAGAGGGGTGGATGACAACTTCTAATTTTTTTTTTTTTTCATCTTATTTTTCAACTTATGTTTATGTTCCCCTTCTCGAACAAGTGAATGCCGCAGCGCTATCACAGTACATTAGACCTGTCACCATACGAAACCAATGCCACAATAATCGAGTCATTCTTCGAGGGTCCAGATGGAACGGGAATGCAAGTATGGCGTACATTCATTCCAGGTTGGGGTGAGAAAGGTGTAGTGGGAGGCTGCATTCGGAACCCGACCATTCAGGCTCCCAGGTGTCGATCCCCGCGCCCGATGTTGATTGGGTGGTGAAGTGCCAGCGGCGGGGATGACGTCAGGGGCTGCCGGAGAAGACGCTAAACTAGTTTGGGGCCATGGCAGAGAGAGCCCGGGAGCCGAGTTCAAGCATTCATCATAGTACTACAGAGTACTGGACTAGTCACAATCACCTCCAGGGGAAAATGCCCCCTCCGAAACCGCGGGGAACTGGCGATGGCTTTCCGAAACATCCACTAGAAGACGCCTGGAATGGACCTGCATTGAGGCTGGGAGATAGTATCTATTCCAAGAAAAGAAACAAAAAAAGAAAGAAGGCGAATCTGCTTCAGATTGAAGGTTTGAATGAATGGTGCTGGCCCACCGACAGCCTCACTTTCATCACTGACCCGTTCGTTCATTCATTTACTTCCCTCCTACTAACCAACTACTACTGCCACTACTTCTACTACTACTTACCCTCCTGTTACTATTTAGTCCACAGTACTACTACTACCACTACTACTACCACCAAGCTGGCTTTGGACCCTCCACACCCAAACTTTAAAAACCCCATTGCGATCTCCCAACTCTTACCACGGATCCCGCCCGTCTCTTATTGTTACGCGACTTGGTTCATCATAAGTAGACCAGCCAATTCACTGCCCCGCAGATCCATCCGTTTCTTCTCTCAAACCATCTTGTTATTTGCTTCCCTAGTCTTTCGCATCCAGATTGACACCCTTACCGCTGCATCTCCTTGACGGACCACACCCTCATTATATCGCGCCATCTTCCTCTATCGTTTATTGCATTTCACATTGGGCAGACGTCCCTACCGTTTGTGAATATTCCACTTCAACCGAGCTTTATCAGTCCAAAAGATGACTACTCCGACTCTGATCAATCTCCCTCCCCCGCCATCGGACCCAGTGACTCCATCGGACATGGGGCCGTAAGTTCCCCAGCTTCTTCAAGCTTTCATTCTGATTGTGTCATGCGGCTTTTCGTCTTTTTCTTCATTTCTTTAGTACCATTATCAGATCAAGCTGACAAGAACTTTGCGACGCACTAGAGGGACCCCGAACTCCGGCACGACTTCGTTGTCGGCCTTGTCTACAACCGCCATTAAAGATGGCCATCAGGGTCAGCCTCTTCCCCACGGTCGTCACGCCCACCACTCCCATTCTGCATCTGCTACATCCACCACCACGCTGGAAGCAGAACGCGCCGACCGTATCTCGCGTCTAGCAGGCCTGGAACGAGTGGCCACGGCTCGAGCGGGTGGCACTCCACAGCCCTCGGGCATGATGGCAGGGACTCAATACCCCGGCTACTTTGACAGTGGCTCTGGGATCAAAGAAAGAAGTACAGTAGGTAGTGCCAGTGCGACAGGCAGCGTGGGCGCCCGCACGACCTGGGCCAGTGGCAGTGATGCGTTCGATGCAGACCGAATGAGCGAGTACCCGGAGGACGGGACGTCCAGTGTAGGCAACTACAGCGATGAAGGCGACGCTAGCCTGGTGGCATTCGGCGAAGGTGCCAGTACCATTAGTGGACCGACTTCACATCCGCTGCTGAACCGAACATCATCGGGACATCGACCTAGCTCGTTGGGCAGCCCTGGAGTGAGCCGTGCGAGCGCATTCGCATCCCACCATCAGCAACACTCTGGGGAAGGCGCGATGCTGCTGTCGACCCAGTCGCCGACCGGATCCGTGACACCAGAACCTACACAAGATGCGCGGATGGTCGATGGGATGACGTTTGACTCGGATGTGATTGACACCACGGTGAGGACCCCGCGATTGGCCACTCCCGCTCATGGTGGCGAGCAGCCGACTTTTTGAGTTACTAGTTTGCTTTCTTTTGTAAGTGGAAAGGGAGACAGACAAACAGACAGATCGATGGCAATAAGGTCGGGTTATCGAAAAGATAGGTTTACGGGCGTTGCTGCCAAGTATTTTCAAGCTTCAGTTAAGTTCAAGGGTTTTTGGCATTGTAATTGTACGGGAAAAGAATGGGACATGTTTTTTGCTGGGGAGGGGGGTAAGGAGATAAGATCATTATTGGCGAGGGAGGCTTTTGTGGGCTCTGGTCATTTAGTTTACATGGTTCTCTAGGACAAGAGAGAGAGAGAGAGAGAGAGAGAGGGAGGGAGGGAGGGATAAGTCGGGATATCAGTGAATATTTACCTGTAGAATAGTTAGCTAGTAGCGAGTCATTTGTTTTTAATTATTTATTGATTTATTGATTTTTTCCTTTCAGATTACTTTGTGAAGCAATTGAAAAGGCCCGCCAGCCAGTCTTGACGAAACTACGACGATGTTAAGTTAATTGGGATTAGATTAATCTAAGCATTACGGGTCCAACGAGGAGGATCTCCATCCCGACCGGAGCAGGACCAGATTGACTCCATCAGGCGAATCGGGGCGAATCTTCTTTTCCTTCACAATTGCCAAAAGTCTAGACTCCCGGGATCTCTGTTACTTGTTGACCCTCTGGCAGTGCTTCCCACGTATGGCAGGACGCATAGTAGTCATCTTGTTAATCTGGAAAGTAAATACCCAGTCACTGCACGTAGTAACAAATTAAGAAAAAGTACTAAGTACAGTTAGTTGGGGGAAAAGAATAAATGGAGGCGAAAAACGAGCAACAATTCAACTGGAACTTGGTGAACTGGGGCCGAGATCGCCCAATGGGGAGGGGGGATTCCATCGCGGGTCCCCCTTCAGCCTTTCACTCCCTCAGTCTGGCTTCTCTCTCTCTCGGCGCCTCTTCTTCCTCTTCCTCTTCTCTCTCTCTCTCTCTTCTCTCTTCCTCTTGTCACCTTCCCCACCCCCTTCCAACTTCCTTTTCCCCCTCCTCCTCCCTCCAACCCCGACTGTCTTCCTGTCCCTGTCATTGCTGGCATTGACTTGTCAAGCATCGAGAATTCCCCCTTTGGAACCGGAGACTCGTACTGAGGTATTCGTTCAATCCCGCCAAGCTTCGCTGCCATCCACTTTTGAGTCTTTGTGTGTGTTTGTGTGTTTCGCGGCACTCCAGACCACAACTTCTCGCCACGCTTTCAACCTCCCAACGGCCAATATCTTACACCTCGTCCACTCTCGATCTATCCTTTCGTCTTCGTTATCTCTACCCCCCGGTAGTAAAATTTCCGTTCAGTCTTCCCGCTGGAACACTTCCGAAGACTATCCGTGCAATTTTTCTGCTGTCCTGTTACACACTACCTAAGTGGCGGGGAACGTTTCTCTTCTTCTACCACTAAGATCCTGGGTTTTGTGATATTCCCTGGTCCGTCGCATTAGCATCGTCTGCGCGCGCGCCTTTAGCTGCTCCCGTGGCTTTTGTGAATACGTGTTTTGTCCCACCAGAGTGAAACGTTGAGAGACATTTCGAAATGGCAGCTCCCACTCAGCTTGCTTGTGAGTCTACCTACAATTTTATTACTCTTCCCATCCTATAAATGAGGACTCTCGAAAAAGAAAACATCGCTTTACTTTCTCGGGGAATTTTTTTTCTCCCGTTCAAGGGCAACTCTAACTAGCTACAGACCGTACGGTCAAGGGCGTTGGCATCTTGGATGCGGCCCCAGTTTATGAACCTTTGTCGGGGTTCGAAAGGTATGTAACGTCTAACTCGTTCGATCTTTCTACTCCGAATAGCTTGCTAATCTTCTGATTTTCTGTTTGCAGACCCGAAGGAAACCTTCGCTGTAGCGCTTACTCTCCCTGCGGCCGGTATTTCGCATGGGCATCCCCAGAGAAGTACGTCAACCGACTCTCACTCAAACCGATAAAGGAGGAAAGGAAACTTACAAGTTGCTTACTAGGGTTACCATCGTCGATCCCTCTGTCGGACATGTGGTCTCGACCATCGCTGCTGATAACGTTTTCGAGCTGGGATTCTCGCCCCTCGGAACCTACCTGATCACCTGGCAACGCTCTTCCAAGGATGCCAACGGCGATGCGGTCAAGAACCTGAAGGTCTGGCAGGTCGTGCAGTCGTCCGAGAACGGCGATGTGGACACGCCTGTGGGCAAGTTCGTCCAGAAGTCGCAGACGGGCTGGAACCTTCAATACACCTCCGACGAGCGTTACTGTGCCCGGGTCGTTACCAACGAAGTCCAGTTCTACCAGAGCGAGAACCTGTCTCAGGTCTGGAACAAGTTGCGTGTGGAGGGGGTTGCGGACTTTGCGGTCGCTCCTGGCAAGAACCACTCTGTGGCCGTCTTCATTCCTGAGCGCAAGGTACGTATGGTGCACTTGTTTTACAATCCCGATGAGAGTTTTATTATTCCAGAGCTAATACATAGCTGCTTAGGGACAACCCGCTGCTGTCAAGGTCTTTTTGGTGCCTCAGTTTGGAGCCCCCGTCTCGCAGAAGACCTTCTTCAAGGGCGACAAGGTCCAGCTGAAGTGGAACGAGCAGGGTACCACCCTGATCGTGCTCGCGCAGACGGACGTGGATCGGTCGGGCAAGAGTTACTATGGCGAGACCACTCTCTACCTGCTCAGTGCTGGTGGTGGCTTCGACTCTCGTGTGGACTTGGATAAGGAGGGACCTATTCACGATGTGACCTGGTCTCCCAACTCCAAGGAGTTCGGTGTGGTGTACGGCTACATGCCCGCGAAGACCACCATCTTCAACTTCCGTGGTGTGCCCAAGCACACCTTCGCTCTGGCCCCTCGGAACACCATCCTCTTCTCGCCCCACGGACGATTCGTACTGGTGGCTGGTTTCGGTAACTTGGCCGGTCAGATGGACATCTACGACATGGACAAGAACTTCCACAAGATCGCCACCGTCGAAGCCTCCAACGCCAGTGTCTGCAACTGGTCCCCCGACGGTCAGTATATCCTGACGGCCACCACCAGCCCTCGCCTCAGAGTCGACAATGGCATCCGTATCTGGCATGTCAGCGGTGCTTTGATGTACAACGAGGACATGAACGAGCTCTACGATGTGTGCTGGCGCCCCCAGTCGCTGATCCAGCACCCCCTCGGCGATCCGTTCAGCCCGCTTCCGACCCCCCACCCCTCCGCCGTGGCGTACCTGAGCACCAAGAAGGCTCCGGTCAAGCCGGCCGGTGCGTACCGGCCTCCCGGTGCCCGCGGCCAGCTCACTCCTCTCGCCTTCAAGCGTGAGGATCAGGGCGGCGCGGTCTTTGTCCGGGATGGTGCCAGCGGCGGTGCCACCGTTCACACCACGAACGGATTTGGCCGGACGCGCAGACGTGAGGTGCCGGGTGCCGAGCCGGCCGAGGAATTCCTTCCTCCGGGAGCCGCTCCTGGAGGTGGAGTCGCTCTGCCCCCTGGTGCCGACCAGCCGGAGAAGCTGTCCAAGTCCGCTGCGCGCAACAAGAAGAAGCGTGAAGCCAGGAAGCAGAAAGATGGTGAGGACGAGCCGAGCCCAGACCGCCGCGGCGAGAAGGGTGACAACCGTTCCAAGGGCCAGAATGAGCGCAAGAACGGCGGCCAGGCCAATGGAGCTCAGGCACCCAAGGCCAATGCCAATGCCAACAACGCTGCTGCTGCCGCTGCTGCTGCCGCCGCCGCCGCAGCAGCCGACGCGAGCGGTGCTCACTCCGCGCAGGACAAGAAGATTCGCGGTCTTTTGAAGAAGATCCGCGCGATCGACGAGCTGAAAATGCGCCTTGCCGGTGGAGAGAAGCTCGAGGATACGCAGATGAAGAAGATCCAGACTGAAGAGTCGGTGCGCAAGGAGCTCGAAGGTCTGGGCTACAATGGATAGAGCAAAGGCACCCATATCCTATTGGGTCATGGATCTGGATTACTACTAAACAGCATTTCAATCAACACCCATTTGGAAATATGCGCACCGGTTTCTGCGCTGTTGGCGTTGCTCCCTTACACTATATCATGATTTTCACTTTTCTTTTCTCTTCTTGGCTGGCTGCCTGTATGAATTGTACATATTGTCCAGTGGCTCTGGCTGGTCTGTTTGCTGTGACGGAGTATTATCTTCTCTGATCTGATCTGGATGGATGTCGATGATATAGCTTTCTGGTGTGTTAGAATTGTGTTCAGCGAGGGGTGACATTAGCTATTTTACCCTGTATATCTGTATATACATACACCGAAACAGTCAAAAAGAAAAAAATAAAAGAGAAGAAGAAGAAGAAGAAGAAGAAGAAGCGAGAGACAGGACGATGGTTCTTAGACCTTACTTTCCGTGCATTACTCAGTAGATGATAGTAGTAATTCGGTAATGTTTCCATTCATCCAATCATCCGTCTGAGCATACGCTCTGGGTCGCATTCAATAAAATAGTAAACAGGTATTTGGTTCGAACCTGAATTAAATCCATAGTTATTCTTACAGGCTTTGCTCATTTGGCTGTCAGGTGGGTTGATCGGCGGACAAATGTATGTGTTTGGAATGCTCCCCAGTCACTACTCTACGGTTGTGTCCTTGACAGTAGTGTAAGAAAACTTATTGAAAGAGTGTGATACTACTACATTCAATATCTACAACTACAGACAGGCCTATGACCTACACTAAAACAAAACTAAAACAAAAACAAAAACTAAAATGTCCCCACCAACTCAACCCCCCTTACCCAACCCCCACCCCCAACACCAGCAGTCCCTAACCCAACCACTCGTATCTGATACTGATGTAGACAGCAGCTCCATCCAAACTCCATCCAGATGAAGAGATACAGAAGCACCTCTCCATCCCTGCGAGAACGCATAGACAGAGAAAAGCAGACGGATAGACCAGTATCGAGTCACGAGGGAGAGAAAAGGAAAGGAGCAGAGGACTCAGTCCGATGTTTTTGAGGATGGGGTGGTTGCTGGGTTTTATGATAACCCGGCTGTGGGGAGGGTTGATTGATTGCCCTTTAGAAGAATTCTAAAGAACGAAGAAATGTATGATGGGATGTGATGGTTGATGTCTCGCGACCGATACAGAGCTTATCCTTTCGAACCCGGCTCCCTTCTTTCTCGCACGATTAGAGATCGTGGGAGAGGAAGGGTGGGGAGGGAATGGATTTCAAGGCATGGACCTCGCCTTGCGCTCCACCTTGCAGTGCGAATTTTGGGGATTGGGGTCTACGGGGGATGAAGGGAGGAGGAGAGGAATAAGGTGTGATTGATGGATGGGTATCTCTGGTCTTGATTTCAGCTTCATTTGTTAGGAACATGTTGAGTATATGTGGGGAAGGGAAAGGTGGTTGGCTGTTCTGCCGTTGACACTGTGTCTGCTCAAGTGAAGACGCGTGTCCGCTTGACGGGGCTTCCTATACGGAGGGACCGATTTGTGCTCGCCATGCCACTTAGGAGTCGGTCCATTCCTTCCACGCCGAGCTGGCCCCTTTGGAGCATTTGCTGGTCTGTTTCCTTGGTGGGCGGCTCGGGGATGTATTCGGTAACGGGTGCTGGTGCTGGTTCAGTCAACCGTGGGGCGAGAATCACGAGTCGATGCTCGGCCGTGAGAAGCATGTCAAATGGCTGTGTGCGTGTGGAGCGGGGCGCCGCAGGGAGGTGTCCGATGCCTTTCAGGCGCTCTCCTACTAGGTTGATATCTTGGAGAGGAGACACCCGGCAGCGGTTGGATGAGTCGAATGTACCACTAGCCTTGACAGCGTTGCGCCACAAGGAGAGCAGACTGGGAATGACTGCGCTCTGGTTTCCATGCTGCAGCAAAATCGATTCATCGGGCAGCGCGTCCCTCCAAGAGTTAGTCTGATACACCGAGATTCCTCCACTCAGGGATGGGGTGGCTGTGCCAACGGAGGCGCCTTTGAGCAGCGTGTCTTCGCGCAGACGTTTAGTAGATGGCGTCAAGGGCGCAAACTTGGGCCGTTGTTCGAAGGAAGGTCCGCTTGTTTCAGACCGACTGGCGCCAGGCAGGGGACTTAGAATCCTACCGCTGACGGAGAACGTTGTCAATGAGCCTCCCGTCACTCCCTGTACACTCGACTGTCGCTGAAGCGGACCCTTGATGGTTCCGGGCCCAGCCCCTTCCAAATCCCAAACACCCCATTCGCCATCGGACGTGAGGACCAAGATGGCACGACCTCCAAGCACCCATTCCGCGTGAGTGATGATCTTCCGCCGAGGGAGCCCCGAAGCAGACTGCTCGAATCCGGGGTAAAGACTGATCAACCATCTTCCTTCCGTGTCGACTGTTTCAAACTCGCTCTGAGCCCCGGACGACCTCCGCGAGGCCTTGAGTGGTTTCGTGGAAAAGCAGGAGTATACCTTGACACATCCGCTGTGGAATGCGACGAGCAACGTGGAGTGTCGAAGGGCAGGGTAACCCGAGGGATTGAAAGAGATGTTCACAGCAGGGGCGGGCAAGTGTCGTCGCTTAGTCTCAATCTCATCATCGCATAGATGATATACTGTGCCGCGGGCCTTTTCATCCTCTGCGACCGGAATCCGATGAATGATCAAGAGACCTGACGACTCAGCCGAATGTGTCGCGACGAGGAGATCCCACCTTCCTGTAGCTGAGCGGGATGAGCCACGACTTGAAGATGTATCCTGATCTTGCTGATCTAACTCTTGGTAGGTGAAGGCGATGCTGACTCCCCGCGGAATCTCCTGGTGCGATACACCACCACTGATCGAGATCGACTGAATTCCGAAATCGCTCTGCGTGGGGTGAGGGGGAAGCAAAGGCAGAGTTACAATGCGAGTAGAATAGTCCGCGCATACAGCGGCAACTATGATGTCCTTCTTCAGGACCGGGGGAAATGGATCGAGCGAAGAGCGCGCTGTTTCAGGGAGGACACGAGGCACAGCCAGCTCGAGGACTCTGCTTCCAAGGGGTATATCAATCTGGCGCAAAACATCGTCGTAAGGGTGGAAGGGGTCCACCTCGGTTTCGTCCTCCTCGAACTGATAGGTGGGCTCTTCATCTTGCTGAGTGTGCTGGGTCTCTGCCATGCTCTCGTCATCGGAATCGATGATCATGACCGCATCATCATTGGCGTTGCTTGCTTTCTGTGGTTTGTCCACTTTCGGCGCAGAAGGCTTCTCGGCGGAAAACTGTCTTCCTCCTCTCCAGACTACCTTCAGTCCAGTCTCATAACCGTAAACAACGATCGACGAGCCATTGGGGGCAAGGAGGGGGTAGCCTTGAGCTGCGTGCACACGATGAGGAAGTTGGTAGCTAGATGGAGTGTCCGGTAAGCACGGGGTTGCTGTTATGGCCGAGAACGGAATGTGAATCTACCTTAATTGAAGGCCATCGTCCCTAGGCCTTACCAGAGGTCGAGATGGGAAGGACGGCATTGTTGTGGTGGCGGTTGTTTGTACGGTCAAGAACAGAGCTCAAAGGGAGACCGACGCCGCCAACAGGCAGATCGTATTACCAAGCTTAGCGATGGAGATGTGATTATGATCTGTAGCTGAAGTAACTAAGAGTAATCATGTATAATAGAAGAGCGAGCGTTGAGAAGGGCAGTTAGTGGGTGGGTGGTGAGGAAGAAGGTGAAAGAGAAGGAAGTTGGGAAGGCCGCGGAGGAAAAAAGCCGCTGAGTTGAGGATGGAAAGTTGGCCCGCCGCGTCCATCGCGTCTCCAAGCAACAGCCTGCCTTTGCTTCCCCTCACGCCGCAACCACCTCGACAACGCCCCCAACAACGCCCATTGTCGTTGATCCGTCAAGCGCGCTGGCCTGCCTGGTTGATGGTCTAACCTGACAATGGGCATGATATCGCCTCTGGCTCCCACTGCCAGAATTTCTACCGCTACGCCCGACGATATACACCGATAATGGCTACAGTTCGATCCCTCGGATTGCATGAGCCCTCGGCCCTCGCATTCCTCGTCGCAGAAGGCCTCTTGCCTCCAGATCCCTCGGAGGAGCTCTACTCATGGACAACGAGCGTTGATCGAGACTCCAACGGCCCGGTCGAAGATGAGATTGTTTGGACAAGAAGCTGTGCGGTTTGGTCACGAGCGGGGGTTGTCAAGAGAGTGTTCCGGCTTGATTTAGAAAAGGAGGAGATCAGGCATGCTTTGTTGACGAGGTTTGCGGTGGGAAAGATAAAGAGGTCCGAGTCAAGCGTCTCGGAATCCTTGAAAGGCGAGGCAGCGCAGCCAGGCAGTACCTCAGGCCGCAGTCGAAGCTCGCCTGATCATCTTAGTGCTGGGATATCGAAGGGCTCATTGTTGATGCTGGGTCAGAATGGCGAAGGTTCTCGCGATACCAGCGGCACAGACGCGAACAATGCGCGAGCCTTGGTCGTCGTCCTCAAGTCCCAGGCTCACATCTTCTTTCTTGCCGGGAACAGCCATGTCGTGCCCCTACCGTTCGAAGTTGATTCGGTGTTTGCGACCCCCAAGGGCCTTTTGATTCAGAGAAAACTACACGAGGGGAAATCCAATACCTCACTACCAGCAGCGCCGCCGAATTCGTTCGTCTCATCCCTACCTGACTTCCGTGCATCGCAGTCGCTGGACATACCTTCTGGCAAATCCAAACGCCCATCCTTGACGATTTCCCCTGCCCCCAAACCTGGCCTGAAGCAACGGGCAAGCAAACATGCCGACATGCCCAGAGTGTTCTCTCTTATGGATCCGCACTCAGAAATGGGACTCGTCGTGACCAACCAGTCGTCTCGTTGGCTACAAACTAGTGTCTCAACCAGACCTTCTGGATTGGATGTTCTTGACCCAGCGGATGCAATTGTCTATGTATCTCCAAGAGATGAATTGTCGAGCTCTCATCGGGGGCTTTCCATTGGCCCTTTGATCCTTGTGGTAACCGTCAATATTAACACAGGGCTGTACACGATCTGGACGGCTCACTATAGACAAGACGAGACTGCGCCCTCATCGAAGAAGAAGGAGAGGAGAGACACGGGTGGCACTCGTTCGAAGCGACGCAGTTCGCACTTTGGAATGACTACGGGAACAACCACACCCGCTGGTCGTCCATCGGGTGCTAGAGAAAGCTTTGGCCCAAGAAGTGATGGGTGGAACACGTCTGGGTTGTCGCTTTCACAATACTCCGTCGAAGGCAAGCCGGATGATGACGACCTGGCGTCCAAGCTGGGTCAAGACTTTGGGGACATTGGTGTGCCACTCAAGACATCAAGACGAGTGAGCTCTCTCCTTGCACGCGCGGATCTGGCCGCCAGCCAGGATAGGATTACGTTTTCCGATTTAGCCACAGGCAGTCAATCGAGCTCTATGCCACATGGCAATTTTCGACAATCTCTTGGAGCTGGAAGTACTCGAGGTAGCTTTGGCTTCAACCCTAGGGGTTCTATTCCACCTGGCAATGGCTCAGTGTATAGCACTACCGGTAGCTTTGTCGACGCACCGGTCGATAGACTGCTTGAAGAGCTGAACAATGAAAGTCTTTTCGAAGGATTTGAGAATATGGACTTGAACCATGCGGCGTCAGGTCTGCCCGAAGAGGTCTTCCTGTCCAAAGTTGAAAGCTTTTCTTCAAAGTTTTCGGTCTCCTTCCAGACACCGGTCAAGTCAAAGCCGTCAGCTCGACAAATCAAGATCATGACTTTGTGTCCGTCAGAGTACGGTAATGCGCAATCTGGAAACACTGCGGCTTTAGCGCTTTACTTGGTGGATCAAGAAGCAAAGTCAATGACGGTCGTCAGCCTACGAGCAGACAAAGTTGCGGTATCCAAGAAGGACGTGGTATTCTCGAAGAAGCCAAAGAAAACCCCACTATCTGAAGAACGATCGTTGATCGTCCAAGCCTCCGGAATACAGCACTTCGCAGATGTATGGGATGCCTGCAAGATTGTCGATGGTGGAATCTCACGGATCTTGACCCTGAAGAAGACAGACGGTGGCGAGCAGGTATTGCAGTTGCAAACTCCGTGGAGCAAAGCAACTCCGATTCAGGTGCCCCGGAAACTCATGCTTCACGAAGCATACGGCATAAATCCCAAAACGTCTGGCAACCGTCGAAGAGAAAGTGGTGTGAAACGGCTAATGACTGACTCGCCGATCACCGTGACAGGCTTCGATCATGCTGCAGCCAGAGGAAAGTTCGATGTAATTGACTCCGAAAATCGGAAAGTGAAGCTGCAGGTCCAGATGGAACCTAGCAATGAGCTGGTGAAACGTGTGCTCAATGTCTGTCGGTTTGCCTTATCGGACGAAAAGGCTGGAGACGGGCTTTTGGCTGCCTGGTGGGAGACTATGGCATGGCTTCAAGAGAGAGAGACAAGCGAAAACGATCTCGAATGGACAGCCATGGTAGTGATATTGTTTGCAATGGCGATCCAATTTATTGACAGTGAACAACCCCGGACCCCCGCCAAACCGACTCGCAGAAAGAAGGGGCTGTTGAGGTCGAGCAGTGGAAGCCACGTCGATCTCGAGAGCTGGGAGACCATGTTAGAGCAGGAGTCTGGCTCTGGGGGCGTGGTTGCACCGTGGATGGCCAGTAGCTCGTGGGCCTGGGTAGTTGAGCAAGACGCTGAAGATAATGAAGTAAGCCACGGCCACCAGGTGCCCTCGAGCCGGTCCACCTGCCGAACGAACACATATCTCCTTCGATGCATTGCCCTGACCAGGGACTTTCTGAACACTTCCCGGGGCACACTCTCAGTAGGCTCAGGTGGCTATCTGCCCACGGCGTTATCCTTCAACCAGAGCATACGAGGCACCGCACTATGCACTATACTCGTCGCGCTGCATCTATTCCGTGAGGAGCAAAAGTTATCAATCTGTGATAGTGAGCAATCGGGCAAGCCTCTGGGTCTCCTAGCTCCAGTTTTGGCCCAACTTGGCGGGTGGCTTGGCTGGCAGTCTTGGGCATGGGCCGAAGATGCGTATTATGGCATGGAGATGGCTAGTATGGACCGCTGGCAGTTCGAGGAGACTCGCATCTCAATGCTCGACCTCCCTGCAGAGCCGTTCCCGCCGCCGTCAATCTTTGCTCACCTGGAAACCGCCTGGCGCCAACCGTCAGATTCTTTCTTCACGCTTCTGAACCTGGTAACCAGCCCGGACAGACCTCCAAAGAAAGGAAGGCTGTGGAAAGAGTGCTTTACGCTCACCCCCCGGACGCTGGCTCTCGACGGGTTCCTCTCAGAAGTACATAACCTTGCGGCACCATTTGACCGGGTCAAGCTTCTTCATCGCTGGGGTTTCACCAGAAGCATCATCGAGAGCTTTCCAGAAGGTGTCAGCGCCCCCTTGTACGAAGCGATTATGCAGTCACAAATGCATGCATCCACGTCCTGGAGCTCAACGCTGCTCGAGCTTATTGATCGCGAAGATCTAAGCATTTCCATGGGCAGGAACAAGCCATGGCTTCCTTCGGCCACGTCATCACTGCAGCCGGCAGTCTCGCACGATGCCATACGCGATGTGCATCATATCGGTACCTCTGCATTGGATGTGGATGCAACCAACTCGTTCGAAGCTTCCGCGGAGGCAGACCGGTTCTCAGTAACGAGGCTGATCTTCCGTGAGGATAAGCGATTCATTGACGCCGCTCGGTTGCTGAATCAGTCCAAAGCGCCGGTTGCAGAGTGCATACCCGAGCCGGAATGGACCGACTCGGACCTGCTAGAGGCCCAGAAAGAGGTAGTACAGCTTGTGACGCTGAGGACGCTCTCCATTCCCACGGGTCGGGCCATGTTGACCTTCAGCGGACGACTGCCATTGCTGACAGAGAAGCTCCCAATTCCTTCGTTCTCCCTGCAGTGCGTCATGAAACCGTCGAACGTGACAATCAGCGCGGACCGAGCTTCCTTTAGCGAGGAGAAAGTGTGTTGGGCATTCTTCCACAACGGCGTCTCTACCGGCCTTGCTATATCAAAGAGTTCGAAAGGCATTGACACGTCCTGGATACTCTTCAACAAACCTCAGGAGCTTACTAACAGACATGCGGGCTTCTTGTTGGCACTGGGTTTGAACGGGCATCTTAAATCATTAGCCAAGTGGGTGGCGTTCAAATATCTTACCCCCAAACACACGATGACGTCCATTGGGTTGTTGCTCGGATTGTCAGCCTCGTATCTGGGCACGATGGACACCCTGATAACCCGACTTCTCTCCGTTCATGTCACCCGAATGCTCCCTCTTGGTGCTGCCGAACTGAATTTGTCGCCGTTGACACAAACAGCGGGCATTATGGGCATCGGCCTCCTCTACTGCGGATCTCAGCATCGACGAATGAGTGAAGTGATGCTGTCAGAAATCGAAAACTTGGAGCAGGAGGAGGGCTCCCACGAGGACCTGCGCGATGAAGGATATCGCCTGGCTGCAGGTCTTGCTCTTGGCTTTATCAATCTGGCCAAAGGTAAAGACCTCCGAGGAATGCGCGACATGCACATCGTGGAGAGGTTGTTGGCTGTTGCAGTGGGCACAAAGAACGTGGATCTCGCGCACGTCCTGGACCGGGCCACGGCCGGTGCTACAATTGCCTTGGCGATCATCTTCATGAAGACCAATGACGAGATTTTGGCCCAGAAGATTGATATCCCGGACACCACAGTGCGCTTCGACTATGTTCGGCCCGACCTTTTCCTTCTCCGCACTCTTGCCAAACATCTCATCATGTGGGACAGCATTCGCTCTACGGATGACTGGTTCATACAGAGCCTGCCGCCAGTCTACCGCCGTCGGTATCGCCTCACCGGTGTCCGTCGCCTGAAGAGTGACGATATGCCATTCTTCAATATTGTCGCTGGCCTGTGCTTCACTCTGGGTCTTCGCTATGCGGGCTCTGCACAAACTTCCGTGCGTGATCTGCTTCTCGCATATCTGGACCAGTTCATCCGCATCTGCAGACTTCCTGCTGTCAACTATGACGCCAAGTTGGCTCGCAACTCCGTTCGGCACTGCCAGGACGTCGTGGCCCTCTCTGCCGCCGCTGTCATGGCAGGCACTGGTGATTTGGCGCTCTTCCGTCGGTTGCGGTCTCTTCACGGCCGCGTAGACGCTGACACTCCCTACGGCAGCCATATGGCGGCGCATATGGCCCTGGGCCTACTGTTCCTGGGCGGCGGCAGCTACACCCTCGGCACCTCCGACCTTGCTATTGCTTCACTGATCTGCTCCCTGTACCCGATCTTCCCTACAACCGTCCTGGACAACAAATGCCATCTACAAGCCTTCAGGCATCTCTGGGTCCTCGCCGCAGAGCCTCGTTGCCTGGTGCCGCGCGACATCGACACCCGTCGACCCATCTCCATTCCCATCACTCTAACCAACCAAGACGGCATCAGCCGCAAGATCACCGCACCCTGTCTTCTCCCCGACTTCAACAGCCTCACCCGAGTCGAGATCTGCAACGCAGACTACTGGCCCCTGGTCCTGGACTTCTCCAAGGACCCTAGCCTGCGCCAGAAATTCCACCAGGGCGACCAGTCCATCTACCTCCGCCGCAAAGCTACCTACAACCCTACCGGATCCTCGGTCTTCGTCTCCACACTCTCCGGCCTCAGCGAAGCCCAAGACGTCCTCCCCTCCTCCACCTCCGCCTCCAACCACGGCAAGGGTCTTCCCCCAGCTGCGATGCCCAATCTCGCCACCCTCCTCACCTCTGGCGTCAATCGCACTCCTACCTCCCCTACTCAAAGCATGTGGGAATGGATCTTCAATCTCCCCTCCTTGCGAGGTCTGGACGTCCGCGAAAAGTCCCTCGTCCTTCCTTCCTCCTTCTTCCCCACCACCAATAGTACCAGTCAGAGCAACACCGCTGCCCTCTCTTACGCCCCCTGGCTGCGCCAATCCGCCGTGGACAGCAAACTCGTTCTCGAGGCCATCGTCAAGAATACCGTCCAGGCGGCGCGTGGCCGCGCTGCTGATCCGGATGAAGTCCGCGATCGCATCTGGCAGTTACGGTTGTTGTTTAATTGGATTGATGCTTCGTCCTCGTCTTCCTTGTCTTCGGCTGAGGAACGCTTCGCGGAGAGGCAGAGGGAGGAGCAGGAAAGATCTGAGAATGGGGGTCTGCTGGGCCAAGTCGGTGCTTCGGATGGACTTTGGCTACGAAGGGATTATATTGAGGAGATGAGGTGGAAGATTTGGGGTGTGCAGATTGGGGATTATGATTGATTGATTGATCGACTGAGGAGGCTCTGTTGATTGATACATTGCTTATGAATTGGCGGGGTGGAGTTTTGTTAGGATCTCTGAGAGGCTGGTGTTCGATGTATCTCTTTTTTTTCTGCTTTGCATGTATGGATATGTAATGGTTTGTGGGGAGGGCGAGAGAGACTGTTTTGTGTGATTCTGGAGAGGTGATGATACCATTACTGTACCGGATATAGTCTAGTCATGATAATCATTATGAGGATATATGCATTACTTAGACCTGCAATGATACATGTTTTATAATTGAGAATATATTGAACTTTTAGTCATGAAATCGCTAATAAATCAAGTTAGGGTTGACAATCACTGAGACCGAATGGCACCCTCCTTCAACACGCCCCGATCACCTCCGCCTCCCATCTGCCAAAGCCAGACGCCCTCGACGGCCCACGCAGTAGCACTGGCATGTTGTCGACGACCAGTACCACCGGCACCAGTAGTAGCATTCTCCTTCTCCTCCTCTTCCTCACCTCCTTTCTCCTGCCCACCACGCCGGGCAGAACTCGTCCCAGGTGTCGCTCCATCCGCCTCAGCCAACATACCCGCCACAACACCCTCCTTCTCCACAACAGACCACAGGCCCTCGACCAGCGGACTCCCTCTTTCTCCGAATTGGCCCTTGCCCAGACGGAACAGAATCCGCCCGAGAACCTGCCACGCGATGCACCGCTGCGCCGGGAACGTCGACTGACTCAGGATAGCCAGCTCAGGAATAGTGTACCCGGCTGCGTGGGGGTCTTTGCCATGATGGTGCAGGCCCAGGGTCGTGGGAAGGGAGAGAGATGTTGATGGGGAAAGCACCGTGCCGAGGAGGGAGAAGCGTAGGTTGGCTGGGTGGACGGCTTCGGCGTTGCTGGCGGGGTGGTAGGCGGACGTGGAGTCTGGGTCTTCGGGGTCTGCGGAGGGGGGTTGGAGCCAGGAGAGGGCGGAGGGGTCGTGTGAGATGTTGGGGAAGTAGTGGGTTTGGAGGTCGGAGAGGAAGGAGGGAGAAGATGGATCTAGGTTGGGCATTGGGGAGGCTTGGGATGGAGGCGCGGGGAAGTGGACGCTGCCTGAGGGGGGGAGTTCGGCGGCGGCGTGGAGGTCGGAGGGGATTTGGGTGGGTGGGACATCATCTTGGGAAGAGCCGTTGTTGGGGGAGGGTGGATTGGCGGTTGTGGTTGAAGTGGTTGCTGCTGTCTTTGTTGTTGCTGGTGGTGGTGAAAGCGGAGCAGATGCAGCAACTTCGTCTTCCTTTTCTTTCTTCTTGTCTTGGACTGGTTCAGGAGCGACAGGTTGTTCGCGGGTGGGTTTGGAGGTGGTGGGCGTGTCATCGGCGTCGATTCGAGCTCGGCGGAGGAAGCGCTCAAGTAGAGAGGTGTCCATGGATTCCATCAGCTCCTGGCGCTCATGTTCAATTTGCGCATCCGACATGGATGCCAGTTGCCGCGCATTCTCCTGCGCAATGGCCGCTTTCTCGTCCAGTGGACTCGGAGCAGAAGCAGAGGCGGATGCAGAAGCAGACGGAGCTGGGTCTCGTCGCTGTTTGAAGGTAGAGGGTTTGGCCCGACGGCGATGAGCTGGAAAGCCGGTGGTGGTAGGTTTTGGAGTAGGCGGGGCGGGGGCCGCGGCGGGGGAGCGTTCACGGATTTCGCCGATCATCCCGGGGATGTTGAGGGTCGGGGCACCCTGAGCGTCATCGTAGGTGTCCGCTGGAGAGGACTCATCGTCGGAGCCCAGATCGAGGACGAAGCGTTCACCGCGAAAGGCCATGGCGTCGAAGAGTTGGTGAGGGGTTTGGCGGGGAAGAAAAGCTGCCGAAAGCGTCGGAGATGAAGCCATCCCCGGGAAGCTCGGCTGAGTCAGCGTTGAGTCAGCCCGCACAGGGACACTGCAGGATGACTCAGCTGCGGCTCAAAAGCTAAAATGGGGTACGCTAGCCTCAGATAGGGTTAGTGGATTCACCTGATTGACCACCCCGATTGGGTAAAGCACGTTGAATCAGGTGACCCGATCTGATATCGAAACTGGGACTTTACGCTGCCTTGATTGTTGTCCCCCAATCTTGTGGGCACAGAACCTTGTCAGTCAATTATATTGAAACATGATTGATTCCAGGTCAATTTACGAACAATGGGCAATGGGCTGGACCCCCGTTTACATGGTGGTGGGGGTGCATTGAGGGGCCAAGCAAGCAGGCAACTTGAAGGGAACTAAAGGCGATAACGAACCATTGAAACGGCCCATGAAAGGAACGAGAAGCGCACCCGCCGGAATGGAACCCCGGCCATACAAACACGCTTTCCCCGGTTGCTGCTTTCGCCCACTTCGGATTGCCATCTTTCTTCTTCATCGAAAGCACTCTTCTGTATGTATGTATATCTAGCAAGTTATACTTGCTTCTGTCTCTCACAACAGCGCCCCGTTTCCCCCGTCCATTTAGATTGCAATTTTATTCTTTTGTTGCAGTTGCTGATCCGGTGTTTCCCATCTGGTCTGCCTCCCTCTCGGCCTTCCCCTTCTCTCTCTGTTCCTCTCGCTCTCTCACTCTCTCGCTTTTCTCTCTCCCTTCCCTCTTTCTTCCTTCTTCCCTTTCCTCTCCCCCCCATCCATTCATCGCCATCCACTTTTCCACTCCTCCACCATCCACTCTCCATCTCCACCACCTTCTTTCAACCTTTCTTCATCTCCATTCATTCGGCTCTCAATTCCCCTGTTATCTAATTTTATTGTTCTGAGTACAAGGGTTAGATCTCCCTCACCACCAACCGCCAACCACCACCACCCTCACCACCCAAAGGACGTCAGTCCATCAGTCCACTCCTCCCTCTAACCAACCTCGCCCTTTCACTCGATGCTTGGCCACCAGCTTTGATTCGTCCTTTCGCTCCCTCCCCTCCCTTCCTTCTCTTCTTCACCATGTCCACAGAGCCATCTGTTTTGTCGGCTGCAGGTGAACACGAGTCGCGCTCCATTGAATATCCCGCCCGCGAAACTCGTACCCGACGGTCGCGTCGCAGGAAGGAAGACGATCCCGACCTCGAACGAAACCAACCCGTCCGAACTCCCAAAACAAGAGAGAAAGAAAAGGACAAGGAGAAAGAATTAAAGGAAAAGGAAAAAGAGAAGGAGAAGGAGGAGAAGCTGGAGCCGAAACGGGGCAGCCGTCGCCAACGAGAGAAGTCGTCGTCGACATCTACTAACCCGCCCAATTCGGCCGCGTCTCACTCTCGCAAGAGGCCCAAGTTGGAGGCTGCCACCCCCGATCAAAGCCCCAGTGTTGCGGCGCCTCCTGCTCATTCACCGAATCCCGCGCCTGCTGCCGTTCCACAAGGGCCTGCGACCAGTCCTCCTACCACTGCAGTCTCAGCTGCGTCTGCAGCTCCGGCCCCAGCCCCGGCTCCGGCTCCAGCTCCAGCTCCAGCTCTAGCCCCAGCCTCGACGCCTGCTCCAAGCACTCCCATAACGAGCCCGCGGAAACAAACACTAGATTCTGAAGCGATGTCTCATGGGACATCGCGTCTCCTGAACCCCCCGTCTTTGCCACCCTCGGCCCATCCAACACCGCCGGCCGTGGCCCCTACAACCCTCGTCTCACCTTATCCGGGCCTGATGCCCTCCGCTCCACCTCCGCGGCCACACTCCCAGCCGCCCGCTCCTCCGCCGCAAAGAACAAGCGGTCAAAATTTCGATCCCATTCGGTCGGCCTTTGATACATCGTCTCCGGCCCCGGCTCCAGCACCGACTCCGGCGTTGGCTGCTGCGGCGCCGCCTCCGGGGCGCCCCTCCTTTAGTCCCCCGGCCCGCCCTATCTCACCTCGTCCGACGTATCGCGCCAGTGCCTCTCCGGCCATTGCTAGTATCATTGATCCTCCTGCTGCCTCGTCGCCGCCCGTTTACGCCCCTCGACCGTATGGCTCTCCGATTCACGGTGCGTCGAGCTACTCTCCATCGCCCGCAGGCGCATCTATCGCACCCACTCCGCCACAACCTCAACCGCATCCGCAGCCTCAATCTCAACCTTCACGACCAGTCTCACCGTATGCCCATCGATCTCCCTATGCCACACCCGTGCAAGCACCGCCGCCACCTCAGGAATCACGGATGTCGGCACCAGAACCAAAGGCCCCGTCTGTCCCTCCCCCTTCGGCCTCGGAACCTCATACCCCAGCACCTTCTAATAACCGACCGCCCTCGCCAGGTCCTACGCCTATGGATGTGGAGCCCGAGGCACCTGCTTCGTCGACAGCCTCTAAGGTGACCAAGAAGGAAGCCAAAACCCCCTCAACAGTACCTGCTTCGAAGGCGCCCTCACCCAAACCGGCCAAGGCAGCCAAGGAAACGCCTACGCTACCTCAAGGCTCGGGACTGATCTCCAATGCCCTTTTCGGAGTGGATGGTGGCTCATCCACAAGCGACTCGAGTAACCGCCAGGTACCGAGTATCATCCTGCACGTTCCAATCCAAGGTCATGGGAACCAGATCATCAACTTTGCACGTTTGGCGGAGGAGCAATATGGGTTCGCGGCCTTACATCCTCGCCTCGCTGCGCACAAGGAACGACTGGCACGGGTAGCTGCGGCCGGAGCGGCCTTGGAGCGCAACGACAAGGCGAGTGGACGTGGTCTGTCCGCGGGAGAGAGTGCGGATGAGGATTTGAGCATGGAGGTCGACCGGGACAGCGAGATGGATGGGGAAGGTGCAACATCCGCGCCCGCTCGCTCGAATGGCGCCGAACCGGCAGATGGGAAGAAGAAGCGCCGTAAGAAGAAAATGGAGGAGTATGATCGAGACGACCCATTCGTGGATGATAGTGAGTTGGCCTGGCAGGAACAGGCGGCCGCCAGTAAGGATGGGTTCTTTGTTTACAGTGGGCCGCTGGTGCCGGAGGGCGAAAAGGTCCAAGTGGAACGGTAAGCGCCATACCCTTGCGGAAACTTGAATCCCTTGTTTTTGTGCTGGCTGAGATGCTAATGGCTTTGAATAGGGCCGACGGTACGATCAAGCGTGGTCGCGGCCGTGGACGTGGTGGTCGGGGCAGGGGGCCTGTAACCTCCCACCAGGTGCCTTTGGCTGCTGCGGTCCCGATCTCCCAGGAAACCGGGCTTCCTCTTCGGGGCCCAGGCTCACGAGGCGGCAGTACCACTCGTCGCCCGCGCATCAGCAAAGCTGCTCGTCAGCAGGCAGAGCAGGAAAGAGCCAATGCCGCCTCAGGGACCCCCCACGGACGCGGCGGAGGTGCTACTGGTCGTGGCGGTTCAACCAGCACTCGAGGAAGCAAGCACCCCATGGTCGAATTGGCGCCGCGTCCAAATATTGCCCCTGCTCCTCCGGGCCCCAGTGCAGTGGGTGGATCGGAGCTTGCAATGAAGTAGGGCGATACCTCTATCATCTTCTTTTCTCTCCTCAGTCTCGCCATGAGTGTCCTGTGCTGGGAATCAGGCGTGCCTGTTCCTGTTTGACGGACTGCTCAGTGTGTTCGTGCTTTTGGTCTTTACGTTATTTTCTTTTCGTTGGCGTCGTCGGATTCCGGGTTTCAGGGGGAATGATGAACGGGCATGAGTAGAAGGGTCCATCCAGTTTGATGTTGGGTTGTGTTTGTTGTCGGATGTGCGGTTTCTGGCCGTCTATATTCGTTTGTCTTCTTATTTGCCACCCGGCGCTATTCTCTACGTCTCTATCGTATGGTGTGATGGGATTTCCTCTTTTCCTACCTGCATGATTCGGTGCGGTGTTTATACTTCTCGATTGTATCTGTGTGACCTGCGTTTGCTCCATGTTTATCTGTTGATTTTCCCACGGATAGGCAGTGTTTATGATCATTCACCCCATACTATTTCACTGTCTAGCGACGAAAACGAAGCAGAACATTTGACAGGCATGGTTGCTTTGATTCATTCCGGGGGTGAAGGCTGTAATCAATCTGGTATCAGCAGTCCACCATAGACATGACTTTAGTCTATGCTAGAACCTACGTAACACCAAACAGAAATAACAGTCTTTATCACTGACCATCTCCCTCGCTACAACCTACAGTGACGTAGTTCATCAAGGAAAAGCATCGTGCTAACTTTACTTGTTATATTCATCCCCATCTTATTTTTCACATGCTATCGAGCAATGAAACATACGTAACCAGTGTCCAACGGAGATGAGTGACATGACACCAGAAGATACTTACAGTCAGCTAGATGGGTAAGATAACCTAGAATATGCATAATGGAATATGAAGTAAAAAGGAGAAGAAAAAAGGACATGAAAGAAAATAGAAGCTATGGATGTGTGTATATCTGACAAAAAAAAGGAGAATATGACAAATGAGATGGAGAAGAAAAGAAAGGCCAATGAATGAATACGCCTTGCCGATGCAAAAATGTTGTGTGTGTGTGTGTTTGTCATGGACATACATCATGTAAGGTTGAATGGGATACATGGTTCAAAGGTTCATGCTTCAAGCAAGTAGCGGTGTGTTTGTGGGTATGTGTCATTTGTTTGTCAGTTCGTCACGTCCACAAATTCTTAAAGGAGAAGAGGAGAGGGGGGAATAGGAGAATAGGTGAGAGAAGTGACGGGAGGTGAGAAGAGAGTTGAGATGGTGGATACAGGGCCGGCAGTCTAGACAGCGCCCGTCATATGGTCCCCGCGCATGGAGTTTGGCTGGCGTTGCCAGGATCCATTTCCAGGAGCAGGGGGCGGAGGTCCATTCGGAGGAGGCGTGCTTCGCATGGGCAGTACTGCTGACTGTAGGGGCATTCGCGATTTCGTGTTGTGAGAGCTGGCGGAGCGAGACCCCATCGGATGCATGGGGGGTTCCAATCCGGAAGAGGGGCCCCCGACAGGAGTCCGCGATGGTCGACGGCCGGAGCGGTACTCATCTTCCAACGACAGATGCTCGAGAGAGATGGGAGGCGAGCGTGTCGACCGGGGTGGACGCGGAGATGGGTTTGCGGGGGCATAGTTGTACTGGTATTGCGAGGGGCTATTGCGGCCCACGCTGGAGGGAATGTCGCTGGGGGCGTACTGGGGAGTGCGCATCGGCTTGCTGCTGGGCTGGGGCTGGGGTTGAGGCTTCGGGGACGGGGTAGATCGCGCAGCCGGGGGCTCATCCTTGAGCGACTTGGGCGGCGGAGGAGCCAGATACGACTTGCGGTTGTGTCGCTCCATCATGCTGATGGCCCATTCTTGGAGATCAACCGGCGTCCGCTTGGCGGCCTGCAGGAACGCATCTTTGTCCTAGATCGGCTGTCAGTCAAATCCGGAAAAGGACAGTAGTCCAAAAGCGGACAAGGGGTGGGACATACATAGAGCTCGCGAGGCGTGGGGCGCTCCTCGGACTTCTTGAGGAGACATTTGGCGACAAACTCATGCAGAATGGGAGGGAAGGCGTCGCTCTTGGGCAACTTCGGAGCGGGCTCGTGCACGATCTGCTGCAGCAGATCTAGAATGCCCATCGGACCGGCGCTGGCACGGTCGCCTGCTGACGAGTCCGACGTGTCAAAGGGGAAGCGGCCAACCGCCAATTCCATCACCGTCAATCCAACACTCCACACATCCGAGCGCACGGTGTACGCACCACCCTGGATACGCTCGGGGGCCATGTAGGTGGAGGTGCCAACGAACGTATCGGCGATCGAGTTGACTGTCTCGGTTGCAACGCCAAAGTCGCAGAGCTTGATGTTGCCGCGCGAGTTGACGAGAATGTTGGAAGGCTTAATATCGCGATGCATAATACGATGAGCTTCGTACAGATACACTAGACCGGCCAGGACAGACTCGGTGATCTTGCCCAACACGTCTACCCGCACGGGACCAAAGTCCTTGGATATGCGATCGAGCGAGCTATCATACAAGGGTCCAGGTTAGCTTGAAACTAACAGATAAAGAAGATAGGCAGCGGCTCCCTTACCCGCAATCCATGTACTCCATACACAAGACAATATCTCGGGCTTCATTCTGGAAGGCACCATAGAAGGTGACAATGTGGGGGGAATTGCAGTCATGTCCAACCTGGAGCTCCCGCAAGATCTGCTTTCTCACATTTTCCTTTGCGTCGACACGGATGATCTAGGATGATGGAGTCAGCATATATACCGGGTCTACGGCAAAGCACGGACGACGAGGGTCCCCAGAAGGCACGCACCTTTCGAGCCATGACCACCTTCGTGGAGGCGTGCATAACCTTTGAGACCGTACCACCATTTCCAGCGCCCAGCTCCTTCAGGGTAACCAAGTCCTCGCTACGCAGGTCGAGACGGAACTCGAGACCGATCTCCAGAGTATCGGTGCGGTTGCTGTCGGCATTTCCAATGGCGCCTGGAACCTGAGCATCGCCATCGGAGTTATTGGCGGCGGGCTTCGGGGCTGCGTTCAGGGCAAGGCCTTTGACGTTCTTGCGCTTGAGTGTTCGCGCCTTGAATTGATCGGCCATGGTTGTGTCACAGGAGCGATAGTGCGCACCGTGACTTGGGATAGCGGGAGAGACGGTGGGGAGAGAAGGAGGAATACAGCGACAGGTATAGGAGACGAAGCAGTTCCAGGCAAAAAGTACCGTCTCACGATCGTATTTATGGCCAAGATTCCTGGAGGAGGAGTTTGCTAGTCAGGGAAACAGGATAAAAAAAGCTCGACGAGTGTCCGACCGTTGGGCCAGCAGCGGCGGGGGAGTTATTGGACACTGAGACACCGGACAAGCGCCGTGAGGTTCGGGAGAGAGCGCAGGTGGGGGGTGTTCTTTGGTGGTGGACTTGATCACCCCGGTTTGGTGGCGTTTATGGGCGCTGAAATTCGTTGGAGGGTTCGACAGGGGATGAGGGTGAGAAAGTGAATGAGTGCTCCTCAAAACCGGCGACTTGATCCAGTGAGAATGGATGGTATTGGAAGGAGAGGGTCGAAGTTGGGTTTGGCGTGCTTTGGAGGGACGCCGTGAGGAGGAGAAAGTTGGGGCGGAGATCAAAGTAGGTGGAACCAGGCACACGCTTGTATCAACTATTGACTAGTATCCTCTTTTCTTTTTTTTTTCTCCTGCCACGAGGTCTACGACTTATAATAACTAGCACGATGATTTTTTTTTAAAAAAAAAGTTCTTCTATTCAGGGAAAAATCCGAAACAAAGATAGAGCGACCGGGTCTGTCTAGTGACGACCGCTGAAACAAGCGATGGGAGTTGGCGCCGTCTATCATTTCACTCTTTGTCTCGCAAGTGATAGGGTAGATAGACCTAACCTATTGTCCTCCATCCAATTATTCACCCCTAACACACCACAGGGGATGAGAAGAGGATCGGTCCACTCCAGCCACCCTCTTAAAAGCTATGACTATTATTTGGTATTCATGTGTTTGTAGAATGAAAAGAAAAAGTGTTTCCGCGAGGGGTATAACACATCACATGACCCCTATCAATCTGCGCCAGTGGTGTTCTCCCCCTCCCCTAAGTGCTAGACCCCAAGAGGCTAGTGTCTCCACGTGAGAGCTCTTTCTCCAGCCACAGCTTCAGCGGGCGGTGAAGCAGTGCCCGCGCCACAGCGTCTCTTTGCTGCAAGCCATCGGATCTCGTCTCGTCCATCCAAAGCCGCCCAGATTCTCTCTCATCCTTTCTTCATTTCTTTTCAACCTCCTGCTTGGCCACCTTCTGTGAGTGACCGTCTCTTGTGGCGGTTCTTCTTGTCGTGACTCGTTTCCTTCAACGACTCTCCTCCCCCAAATCGGTCTCCGCAGATTGCATCCATCCACCCTTTTTCTTATTCCCCGACCTTTTAGTCCACCAACACATCAAGAATCGAAGATGAGCGCTCGCGATCTGGTCGAGGGGGAGGCCATGATTGATGACGATGAGAATGAGGAGGAGCTTGCCGATGACTATGATGGCGAAGTCCGCGAGGGTGCTGGCACCAACAACAACTACGACTCCAGTGAAGAGGATGAGGATGATGACGACGATGAGGAAGCCGCTCGCGCCGTATGTCCTCCTCTGTGTTCAATTATGCGCCAATCTTACTTTCATTTAATGTACCCCGTACTGACCCACTTTCAGGTCCGCGAAGGTTTCATTGTCGACGAGGACGAGGAAATAGAGGAGCGCGCCGAGCGCCGACGGGAGAAACGAAAGCAAAGGGATCGCGAACGCGAAGATGAACATCTGGATGAGGAAGATCTGGAGCTCATTGGGGAACTCAACCCGAGCTTCCAATCAGCTTCTGCTGGAGAAGTATGTTCACCTCATTCATTGCCCCCACTGATTCTCTACCTTTGCACAGGGGCGATTCTAACTAGCATCCCAGCCCAAGTTCAAACGTCTTAAGCGTGGTCACAAGGATCGCGATCTCCGACAAGCGTCCCAGGGCATTGACGATATTTTCAACTCCGATGAAGATGAAGAGCCCGCTGCCGACTACGGGAGGTCCGGTCACCGGAGACACATGCACGATGAAATGGACGACTTCATTGAAGAGGATGTTTTCTCCGATGAGGAAATCCAGCGAGAACGGGAAGACTTGGAAGTTACTCGTACCTCCAAGGGAGGTCTAGGCGTCACCGATGCGACCGGCTTGGACGAGAACGCCCTCGAAGATATGCGCGCTGCGTTCGGAGACGGCAACGAGTATTTGTTCGCCTTGGAAATGGAGGAACAAGAGCAGGAGCAGGAAGTGGATGAGGAAAAGCACTTGGACTTGAAGGATGTCTTCGAGCCATCACAGCTGGCCGAGAAGATGTTGACGGAGGAGGATAATCAGATTCGTCTGCTGGACGAACCCGAACGACACCAAATCGCCCGCAAGCCCTACCGGAACGTAGTGCTGACCGAAGACCAGTTCCGGGAAGAGGCAGCCTGGATCTCCAACCTGATGCTCCTCAAGAAGCGGATCGAGCCTGAACTACGGGAGCCCTTCCAGCGCTCAGTGGCCAAGGTACTGGAGTTCCTGGTCACTGACGATTGGGAAGTGCCGTTCATCTTCCAGCACCGGAAGGACTACATGATTCACGCGGCCAAGGTGGCCGTGGATGGAGCGGGCCATGATGGGGACGCCTCCCAGTACACCATCAAGGCGGAAAAGCTCCTGAACATGACCGATCTTTGGGACATCTTCGACCATGATCTCAAGTTCAAGGCGCTCGTGGAAAAGCGCACTACGATCCAGAAGACCTTTGACAACTTACAGAGCCTCTTCAGCGTGAATGATACCATCGTGGAGGAGATGCTCCCAACCGCGGTGACGATGGAGGAGCTACAGGATATTCAGGACTACATCCATTTCCAGTATGCATCCCAGCTGAGGGATATGACGCTCATGAACGGGGAAGCAAACGGGGAAACCCAGCGCCGGAAAGCGTCCAGCAAGACGTTCTTCGAGCGCGTCCGGAATGGCAAGGCCTACGGCCTCGTCCGCGCCTTCGGTATCACTGCAGATGCGTTTGCCCAGAATGCCCTGAAGGAAGGCCGCCGCCAGTACACCGAAGACCCCGCGGAGCAGCCGGATGAGTTGGCGGATTCGTTCCTTGACAACGACTTCTCCAACTCGTCGCATGTGGTCAAGGCCGCGAAGACCATGTTCGCAGAGGAGATTGTGATGAGCCCCAAGATGCGCAAGGTCGTCCGCCAAGCGTACTACATGAATGGCGCAGTGGACTGCTTCCGCACCGAGAAGGGTCTGCGCCGCATTGACGAGCAGCACCCCTACTACGAGTTCAAGTACCTACGAAACCAGCAACTTAGCGACATTGCCCGTCGGCCCGAGCTGTATCTTCGCATGCTCAAGGCCGAAGAGGAAGGTTTGGTGGAAGTGAAGGTCCGCTTTGAGAACTTTGGCCACTTCCGCCAACGCCTCTACCAGGACATCGAGTCGGACAACTACAGTGAACTGGCAGACGTCTGGAACCGCACGCGGCGTGATGTGCTGGATCTGGCCCTCGGCAAGCTCGAGCGGCTGATCAATCGCAGCGTTAAGGAAAATATCCGTCAGGAATGTGAGAACCATGTGGCGAAGGAGTGTCGCGAGGCGTTCTCACAGCGACTGGATCAGGCCCCCTACAAGCCTAAGGGTATGATCCTGGGTACGGTGCCGCGCGTGCTGGCTCTGTCCACTGGTACCGGCATCGTCGGACGCGAGCCCATCCATTGGGCCTACATCGAAGAGGACGGACGTGTGCTGGAAAATGGAAAGTTTACAGACCTCTCTATTGGCGATCGCGACCGTAACATTGCCGACGGGAAGGATGTTGCGGCCTTCACCGAACTTGTGAAGCGTCGGCGTCCCGATGTCATCGGTGTGTCCGGCATGTCTCCGGAGACCCGTCGCCTGTATAAGCTGCTGACCGAGGTCGTGGAGCGGCAAGACCTGCGCGGCGCTCTTTACACTGATGACCGCGACGACGAAGTCAGCGATCGTTTGGAGGTAGTGATTGTCAATGACGAGGTTGCCCGACTTTACCAGCACAGCGAGCGTGCGAAGAAGGACCACCCTAGCTTCGCCCCCTTGACCCATTACTGTGTGGCCTTGGCCAAGTACCTGCAGAGCCCGCTGAAGGAATACGCGTCTCTGGGTCGGGACATAGTGTCCATCCAGTTCAAGCCGGGCCAGCAGCTCGTCTCTCAGGATCTGTTGCTGAAGCAGTTGGAGACGGCGCTGGTGGACATGGTGAATCTGGTAGGTGTGGACATCAACGAAGCCGTCACGGATTCGGCGACGGCCAACCTCCTGCCCTACGTCTGTGGTCTGGGACCCCGTAAGGCGGCACACCTGCTCAAGATTGTGAACATGAACGGCGGCGTGGTCAACAATCGGGCGGAGCTGCTGGGTGTGAATGCCCAGTATCCGGCCATGGGTGTGAAGGTGTGGAACAACTGCGCCAGCTTCTTGTACATCGACTTTGAGAACGCTGATCCGGATGCGGATCCGCTGGACAACACTCGTGTACACCCGGAAGACTACGATATTGCGCGCAAGATGGCGGCTGATGCGCTGGAACTGGATGAAGAGGATATCAAGGCGGAGACGGACGAGAATGGACCAGGTGCGATTGTACGCAAACTGTTCCGCGAGGAGGCACAGGATCGTGTAAACGACCTGATTCTGGAGGAGTATGCCGAGCAATTGGAGAAGAACCTGAACCAGCGCAAGCGAGCGACACTGGAGACGATCCGGGCGGAGCTGCAACAGCCGTATGAGGAACTCCGGAAACAATTCGTCTTCCTCAGCACGGATGACATCTTCACCATGCTCACTGGTGAGACGGCAGACACGTTGTCGGAGGGTATGGTGGTGCCCATCTCCATCAAGCGGATTACAGACGATCACATTGACGGCAAGCTGGACTGCGGAATTGACGCACTGGTGCCCGAGTCGGAGTTGACCGACCGGTATGATATCCCCGTGCGAGCGCTGTACCAGATCCACCAGACGCTACCGGCCAAGGTGCTCTTCCTAAACCGCAAGAATTTCCTGTGCAATGTCTCGCTGCGCGAGGAGCAAGTCAGCCGGCCGGTGCTGCGGACGCCGGACCGATTGCAAGGGGAGTGGGATGACCGTCAGGAGGCGCAGGACCGAGAAGCGCAGCAGGAGAAGACGCAGAGCGGCGGACGGACGATGCGAGTGATCAAGCATCCGATGTTCCGGCCGTTCAACTCGACGCAGGCGGAGGAGTTCTTGGGGTCGCAGAGCCGGGGAGATGTGGTGATCCGGCCGTCGTCCAAGGGACCGGACCATCTGGCGGTGACATGGAAGGTGTCCGACGGCATCTTCCAGCATATTGACGTGCTGGAGCTGGACAAGGAGAACGAATTTTCCGTGGGACGAACGCTGAAGGTGGGCGGACGCTACACATACAGTGATCTGGACGATTTGATCTTCAACCACGTCAAGGCGATGACCAAGAAGGTGGATGAGATGATGTTGCATGAGAAGTACCAGGATGGCAACAAGGACGCCACCTGTAAGTCATTCTCTGTCTTAGTCTTGTTTAGGGCTCGTTATGTTTTGTGATGATCACTAACGTCTTTCCTCTTTTCTCTAGACTCCTGGTTGGAAACATACACCAAGGCCAACCCCCGGCGGTCGGCCTACGCTTTCTGCATCGATCCCAAACATGCGGGCTACTTCTTCCTGTGCTTCAAGGCGGGTGAGAAGGCGCCGCTGCACAGCTGGCCAGTGAAGGTGATCCCTCAAGGATATGAGCTGCAGCGCAACCCATACCCGGACATGCGGGCTCTGTGCAATGGCTTCAAGTTGTTGTTCACCAACATGCAGGCCGGAAAGCGGCGGTGAAGGTGAAGGTGATGGTTTTTTTTTTCCTTTTTTTTCTTTCCTTCTGTATACTGTGTGTAATATTCCTCGGGACGTTCTATCTCTTTTTATCGTTGATTGCTGGATGAGGTCGGGATTCTTGGATTTTTTTTTCTCCTGTGTATTTTCTTGACTTCTATTCTTCCTCTACCTCTCTCTCTCTCTTGTTCTCTCATAAGACAAATATGTGTTGATTTAGCATCCGCGTAGCATCTCATGGTTGCGGGTTCGAAACGATTAATTGCTGGGGACTAAAAGAGAATTAAACATGAATTGATTGCATTGCATTGGGATCAGCTATTACTGTCTGAACTATAGATTGAATATTCTTAGTAGTAGATATATCTCCAGTGGTGATTGCCCCTGACGCATTAAATTTCCGTGAAACTCCGAGGTATTCCAGAAAACGAGAGAATAAAAAGGTAAAAGGGAAACTGGATGGATCCACCAGGAACCAGATCATCAATAGTCGGAGATGGACTAGAGACTTACTATTGAGCTCAGTTCTCTGGCCTTTTCATGTGACGCGGACACAAGCTGCTCATCCCCTTCAAAGGCCAATTGTTTGGTTTAAGTTGTCCCTCGGCCGGTCTTGGAGAGAGGGAGAGGAAGAGTGGAAGTTGTTTAGGGTCCGGCTTCTCCGCACCTCCTCCTTCTTCTCCTTCTCCTTGACCTTAACTACTTCCTTTACCCCAATTACTTCAACAACAACAGCAACTACTACTACCCTCCTCCTCCTCCTCCTCCTCCTCCACCGCCCCTCCTTTTTCCTTAAAATACCCGCATCTGTTGTCACTCTTTGACCCTTCATCCCACAGTCACTTCTGGCCCGTGTCTCCTTGTCCGATCGTTCCCGCAATCCAACGTGAGCCGGGCTGCTGCATGACTGGTAAGATCTGCTGCTTCTGCTGCCACTTCTGCTTGCTTCTTGCCCTGCCTCGTGGCTGACGTACAGCTGAGCCTCAGCCTGATCCATCATTCCCTCCTTTTTGTTTCAGCTCCTTCGCCAGTCCTCCGACTTTTAAAAGATCCATCTCCCACTTGGTTTTGTTCCTCATCTTCTCAATTGCTCCCCCTCATTGTCGTCTTTCCCATTTACCCCCCACCACCTAAACAAGGGCCACTCGCGCAACGATGGCGGCCATGGAGGAGCTGGAGATCCACAGCAAGGTATGTTGACACTGAAGTAAGGGGGCGGAGGGGATGGATGCATGACACGCTGAATCGCTGAATTGATTGATGGCATTGGACTAACTCCTTGTCTCTGTTGTTGCCCCTCTCTACAGTCCTACTTTGTCCGCTGGGTATCGGTCAAGCCCGCCCACACCATCTCCTGGAGCATTCAACCGCACAAAAAGTCCATCAACTTCGGCATCTTCAAGCATCCCGGCCATTCGGCCGTTCTGGGCTCCAACACCAACTTACCTGCCACCGATTCCCCCAACGCCGATTCTAATGAAAACCTGCCCGCGACCGCTGGCGCTGCGGCCTCGCGACCCAATGCCTCCGTCATTGACAAGCTGACAGGCATTGGCCTTAAGCAGATCCAATGGATCGGCAAATGCGAGGCCGAACGCATCTTCCGCGGTACCTACGACGTGCCCGCCAACGAAGGTGGGAACTACGCCCTGGTCTTTGACAATACCTTCTCCAAGCAACTCTCGAAAACCGTCACTCTCGCCCTGCTCACCTACCCAACCGCCCTCCCACCACAGTCAGTTCCCGTCCCTCATGCCTCCAGCCACCCCATACGGTCCGATACCGCTGAATCCGGAAAGTCCCTGGCTGCCCGCCGACGGGGCAACAGCGTCGCTCAGCCGCCGCCTCTCGCCAGCGACCGCGACTCGCTCAATACCTATACGGGCCTGCTTCAGAAGCGACGGCGGAAGCGCCATCAGGGCTGGGCGCGTCGATTCTTCTCCCTCGACTATACCTCGTCGACCTTGTCTTACTACCACGATCGGAATTCTGCCGCGCTCCGCGGTTCCATCCCCTTGTCGCTGGCTGCGGTCGCATGCAACGAGAAGTCGCGCGAGATTTCCATTGACTCCGGCACCGAAGTCTGGCACCTTCGCGCCAACAATGACCAGGAGTTCGCCGCTTGGAAGCGGGCGCTGGAGCGGGCCTCCGCCCCGTCCTCCAAGACCCCTGCTACCGCCACCGACGACACCACCTTGCCATCCGAACCCTTGTTACGCGTGCCATCTCAGCGTGTCGCTCCGAACCCCGTCGAGGAAAGGGAATGGGAGCAGGTTGAGGGCCTTGTGAGCAAGGTATCCGGATCGCGCGATGCTGTCCGGCGCCTGGCCAAGGACACTGATCCCAAGTACCTGGGCGGCAATGTCGCGGAGAAACCCCGCGGTCGCTCGCCTAGCCCGCATCGCACGCCGACGGACCTGAACGGAGACGAGTCTGGGGACGCCAAACGCCCGTTCTGGAAGCGCAAGAATAGTACGGCCACGCAACCCGGCGTCAAGCGCACCACGACCATGGCCTCCATGTCCTCGCAGCTGGCTGTGCCGGGCGCCTTTGACACGGCGTCCCTGGCGGGCGATCGCAAGCCCAGCAGCATCGCCAGCCCCCCGGATCCCATGGAGGAGGTTCATGAACATCTTATGGCCGTGTTGCGTGACCTGGACCAGGTCGTCAGCGAGTTCTCGACCCTCATCTCCGAAAGCAAGCAGCGACGACACCCTCCCGGCGCGACCGTGCAGGCGCGGCGCAGCTTCGAGTCTGATGTCTCCCAGGAGTTCTTCGATGCCGATGACGGTAAAGCGCTTCTCACAATCAAGGGCGACAGCGACGACGAGGCAGCGGCCGACAACGCCTCCGACCACACTGTATGGGATTCGAAACCCAAGGTGGAAGAAGAACCCATGGTCAACGACGCTCCCTCTGATGACAGTGAGGACGAGGCCGACGAGGCGCCTGCTGGACACGATCAGTACTCGCCGCTCTTCCCCGGGCGCCCCAAAGCGCTCACGCCGCTCCCACTCAGCCCCGTGAAGCGTCGTGCCAACATCACGGCGCCGACAGTCATGCCGCCCAGTCTAATTGGCTTCCTCCGCAAGAATGTCGGCAAGGACCTGTCGCAGATATCCATGCCTGTTTCCTCCAACGAGCCCCTGTCGCTGCTTCAGCGTGCCGCCGAAGTTATGGAGTATTCCACCCTGCTCGACCGCGCCGCCAGCGCCTCCGACCCCGTTGAACGCCTCATGTACGTGACTGCATTCGCCCTCTCTCCCATCTCGAGCAACCGGATCCGTGAGCGCGCTATCCGCAAGCCGTTCAACCCCATGCTCGGCGAGACCTACGAGCTCGTCCGTGAAGACCTTGGCTTCCGCTTCATCGCCGAAAAGGTTTCGCATCGCCCTGTCCAGCTTGCCTACCAAGCCGACAGCAAAGACTGGAGCCTTACGCAATCCCCCATGCCGACGCAGAAATTCTGGGGTAAATCCGCCGAAATCATCACCGAAGGCAAGATGCGCCTGACCCTCCACACCACTGGCGAACACTTCAGCTGGGCCCAGGCCACTTCGTTCCTCCGCAACATCATCGCCGGCGAGAAATACGTCGAACCTGTCGGCGAAATGGTCGTCGTCAACGAAACTACTGGCCACCGCTCCCTCTCCACGTTCAAAGCCGGCGGCATGTTCTCCGGTCGCAGCGAAGAAGTCAGCACCAAATCCACGGACCCCTCCGGCCGCGACCTACCTCTGGGTCTCACGGGCACCTGGACCTCCTCCCTCGACCTCACCAAGAACGGCAACCCCTCGGGAACCATCTGGAGTGCCGGACCTCTGGTCCCCAACGCGCCCAAACACTACGGTCTCACGGCCTTCGCGGCGACCTTGAATGAGGTCACTCCCATCGAGGACGGCAAACTCCCCGTCACAGACTCCCGACTTCGTCCGGACCAGCGCGCCCTCGAAGACGGCGACGTCGACCAAGCCGAGGCAGTCAAGGTCCAATTGGAAGAGGGTCAGCGCGCTCGTCGTCGCGAGATGGAAGCCGCAGGCGAATCTTGGACACCGCGGTGGTTCACTCCCGTAGATGAGGCACCGGGAGATGAATCCGTGTGGCGACTGAAGTCCGGGAAGGAAGGCTACTGGGAGGAACGGAGTAAGGGCGCCTGGACGGGCGTGGTGCCAGTTTTTACGAAGTAATTGTGTTAGCGCTTTTATTTTACGGGTGCATGTGGCTGTAAGGTCTAATTCCATTTTATATGTGATGTGATGGAAATACTATTAGTGAAGTATCGCGGGAGTGCGGTGGTGAGTGGTATTACTATAGAGGATATATTGGGGGAAAATAGGTGGAATTCTACTCAACTTATATAGTAACACTCTCGGTGTACGCTTATCTATTGATTTACGAACTATTTATTCATTTGCTGCCTCATTTAATGTGCGTGTAATGAGATGGAATATATTCTTGTTCTTGTTGAACTACTTACTATTGACATATAATAAAAAGCAGTGCCGAATTGGGTCTTACTATTGATACCGTCATGAATTGAGATTAAATTATGTATTGAATAGTGAATAGTAACGTAGTCAGCATTATATACACTAGTTAATTGAAGATATCATATAGCAATAACTGAAAATGATTCCTATACATAGTTATATGTCAAGTATGTATGGATGGATGTAAGCTTTTATTCGTTTCTATCACACTGCGAGATACCTGCGGCGAGTAATATCCCGCGTCTGTTCTGTGTTCTAGAAACGGGGTACAAAGTCAAATGCATGAAAACAAAGAAGACTTCACAAAACACCCGCTGCAATAAATCTAACGCAACAGGGAATCAAACTTAAAAAAAAAACCCAGTAAAACAAGTGATGAATGTGTCACATGTCTCTCTAGTCCTCGTCCGAGGCCTCGTGGACCGCCCATCGACGACTATCCCGATGTTTGGCCGTGCGCTTGGCATACCCTCGGTCCGACGGCGTGTCCATGCGCATGATCACCGGAAGGCTTTCCAGCACGGCGCGGTTGCCTTGGTAGTAGTGTGCCGCGAAGCCGCCCTGCAGGGTGCGTCGAAGCGAGCTCAGCCGCGTCCATTTCCACCAGCGATCGATGTTCATCACGCCCTGCCGGCCGATCTTGACCGTCAGCTTGCTGCCGTAGTGGCGGTTGGTGTCTTGGTCGATAGCGGTGTTGTACATGGGTCCCCGACGAGGATTCTCCACCGTCGTTAAAATGGAGGCGAAGTTGCTGTGTAGGCTCTTTTTATCGCGTTTGCTGATCCGTTTGCTGTGGACTTTGGCCAGCGAATGGAGTTGCTGTTCAAGCTCATGCGTGTTGTGGTAGGCGTTGTAGCGCTTGACTAACTTTGGGCCGTTGCCGCGACCTCCAGACAGGAATGTTTCCTCTTCCGATTCTTCATCCTCCTCCTCGTCGTCTTCATCGTCCTCCTGTGGTGTGTAACTCTTCTCGTATAAGAGCGCAATGTTCTCGCCGGCAGCAATTTGGACCGCCGAATCACCACTGTTCAGCTGGTCCATGAAGATCTGGACGGCGTCCTCGCTTTCGCCTTCGAGATCGTCAATATAGGTCGCGAGCACGCCCCATTCTTGCAGAGCAGCAACGACGCTGGCTGCGTCGTCCCCGGCACCGATCGACTGCCCGTCAGAGGCAGCGATGTCCAAGAAGAACGTCATCTGGTCGAGGATCCCATCTTCGCTAGCGCCTGCATGGATAGAGCAGACGCCCAGACAGTGAATCGCGCCTGCCTTGACCGTGTTGGACGTCGAATCGCGCACGGTGCGGGTCAGCAAGGGCTCGACATGCTCGTAGATTGTGTTGTCGTAGGCTGAAATGGCGAGGAGCTCAACGGCACGAAGCGCCAGGGTTGTTTCGCGCACACTGGTCTCGAACTTGATACTGCGGTTGAATGCCGCTACCAAGTCGAGAACGCGACCGCGAATTTGTTCCTCGACATAGTGATACTTAGCCAGTCGGCAAAACGCAGCGTAGGCCTCTTCGCGACTCAGATTACTACTACGCTTGCGGTCCAGAATATCCTGGATGACATCTCCAAGCTCCTCAACCCAATCATGGTTGTCCAGATCGGGGTTATCGGTTAGATCGTCCAATGAGCCAATGCTGGGTCGTAAAACACGCATTAGTAACGGAGCACACAAGAGGGGACGGACGACGATGACATCATTCCGTTTGGGGGGAAACCAAAAAATAATTGAAGGAAAGGAAAAGCAGTGATCATGGAGTGCTCACCTCATGGCCGTATCATCGCTGAGACTGTCAAGATCTTCCTCGTCCGATGCATATCGGCTCTGATTCTGCGAGGACTGGCGGGAATTCTGGGCAGAGTTGGCGCGCGAAGTTCGTCGAGAGCCTTCGCGGGAAGCAGCTTTACGAGAGATGGTTTTGCCACTCTCCAACACTTGACGACGCAGGTCCGGCATGATGGATGCGCGCAATGTCGACCAGCTGGGAGGTGATTGCAAAGAAAAGATTGCTAGGTGCAAGAAGAATTTTCACGGGAGAAAACGCGGGATAATGTATCCGAGAATTTATGCTATGTAATAAGCCAAAGGGGAGACCGGAATGTAGAAACAAGTATGAACTTGTACTATTAGGAACAAGGCAACACCAAGTGTGGCCGGCAGAACCCGGTCGGCTATACTGAGGGTATGGTAAAGGTAATGGTAGACAGTAGAAAGAGTGATTCTGAGACGAAGGACATGGTAAGGCTGGAAGAAAACAAGAGTGTTGGATGGAAAATCCCCAATGGGTGGATGAAGAGATGAAGTGAAGAAGGTGAGAAAGAAGAGATAGTGAAGGAATCCAGAATAAGAGTAACACCAGAAAGAATAATAATAAGAATAATAAATAATAATAATAATTGTGCGGCAGCCAACTGGTCACGCCCCCTTCTGATCAACGCCACCCTCGCTCGGATCCCTGAATTGTTTTGTGTTACTCTTGCTTCTGCTTGGTTACTTCTGATTTCTTATCTTCTGATCTCCTTTACTTGCATTCTTGAGTGAATCCCTTCTTTTCTTTAACTCTCTTTTGGATCTACCAATAATCAGTCCTGTTATCGCCACGTGATGCGGGGTCTTTGCTTATCAGCCCCAAAAAGGCAAAAGTTGAAGGCATCACAAGATAAAAGACAGACAGAAGAGGATGGTAATCACTTAGTCTCGGTGAAACTCTACTACACACACCCATTATTGAGGCAGTAATGTTCGTCCATTTGTCGGGGTATCTATTCTCACGAGAACTACTATCGAAAGGTTCGAAAAGCCATATACAACCCTATAGTTGTTGTAGCACCAAATCCAGAATCCGACGAGCCTTGTCGCCCTCCAGATATTCTCTGCCCTCCTTGCCCCGATCTTCCTCATCCTCTTCATCTCCCACCTCCAGGTCCACCTGTAAGCTGGCTTCGTAGGCTCCCATCACCGTCTCTTCGTCCACCCGGACTCCTCCGTTGACAAGCACCCGAATGCACTGCGCCAACCGGGCAATCTCCCGACGCGTCTGTGGCGGGATGTCATCGTTCTGACTCGAGTAGATGGAACTCGACACCATTTCCTCCATGCGCGTGATTGACACATTCTCCGTTGTCGACGATGCAGCAGCAGCTCCATCGGCGTGCTTAGAAATCCAGATGTATCCATTAACTCCCAAAATCACATCAACATCCCCACCTCCATTGGCTGTATTGATCGTCCAGACCTGTCTGCGCGACCGAACCACTCCACCAGCACCCGCTGCACCTCCGGCTCCCGCTCCCGTAGCACTCGCCCCCGAAGTACCTTTGACCGACGAGCTGGACGCACCACTGCCACCCGTCCCCGTCACCGCAAGAAACACGCCGTTCCTCAATTTACCATACTTCAGCGACCGGGTGTGCAGCGAGGCGCCTCCGTCCGAATGTACCGACTGGACTTCAGCAACGACGAGGTCACCCTCGCTGAAGAAGGTTCGGATTTGTAGTTCATCGGCGCTCGTTCGTCGACGCAAGATACCACCAGGCAAGTTGATAGCGGAGAGGGGAAGCTGTGCGAGAAGGGGAGCAGCGACATCAACCTTCCATCGGCGAGACTGCACTTCGACAATGCGCCCCACCACCAGGTCACCGATCTCAGGCGTATAGCGGGCGCGTAGGGGCTGGACGGAGAGCAGTTTGTTGGTCTTCTGAACCGTACCGGCGACGGTGGCAATGATGGAGGTGGATAGTGGGTTAGTGTACGTGCCATGTCCTCTGCGGTCAAGTGTCAATCAATTGCGCCTTGAGCTGATATAGAGATTGGGCCAAACCAACCTCATCCATTGCGGGTCGTCTGTTACGATCTCACCCGGTGTGAGAACTCCAGCGCCAATATTTGTTCCCTCCACTAAGCGAACCCGCTTGCTAGGTCTTGTGGCATCTCCCGCTGCTAGATCGACTCCTCCATCTGAATCCACGGACATGGCATCGTCCTCCGAATCGGAGTAAGGAACGTCGACATCCTCCACAACCGGAGGAAGAATGGTAATGGCCATAGTGTAGAGATCTGTTTTGCCGCTCCGAGATATACCAATGGCCGAGCAGGTGATTCTATTGCGTTCAGATAGAGGGCATCTGTGAAAATCGGAGTATTGGAGCTGCAGTCGGACAAGACTTTCGGCATGCCAAGCAAACCAGGCAAACCGCTGGTGGAGCCGCACGTGAAGCCGCATTCCCAATCCGGGAGAATGGGTAACACTAGTACAGCATTGTTATATCCCTACTAGTCTAATTTGTATAAATATATTTTGGGTTTTACACGACTGCTTTCACATCGAATTTACGACATCTAGTTATAAGGTTTCCCTAATTATTGTTGAGGTATATCACATCATAATAGCAGCGCGGGTAAGTAAGTAGTGAAGCCGCCGCTCCAACACATAGTACAGCAATGGATCAGATGAATACGCGGATATAGGAAATTCATGGTTGTAAACTGGGGATGACCCCTTGGTAACACCCATAACGTGTCGTAGGCTTGTCCGCTCCCATCATTGGAAATGGATCACTATCTGCCGTGATTTCGATGGGATTTGCAAACATGATTGGCAAAGAAGACGTGTGAAAGGAAAGTATGTATTGATACAAAAGGAAAAGATCCGAATTTGTCGATCGGCAGTCTCAGGCACCTACGCCCGAAGATCGCTTCGAAGGGCGTTTGGGGGTGGCATTCTCATCATCCTTCTTCTTCCGGTTTGAGCGACTGCTACCACCCTTGGGCCGATAACCGCTATCTTCATCGCGCTTGCGCTTGCCTCTCGTACCTCCAGAGGTGGACGCAGTTTCCAGGATACTGTCATCATCATACACATCCTCCTCTTTGCGTGATTGGGCCGGAGCCCTCTTGGAAGTGCGTAGATTGGAGGGTCGAGAGCCGGACTTTTCCGAGGCGTTTTCGTTGTCCTGCAGAAATATTTGGGGCTGATTCTGGCGTAACCAATTGTGTACAGAGACGTGGCTCCGAAGAGCAGCCTCTCTCTCGCGTTCTGCTAGTGATGGCTTTTTGGGAACAACCTCAAGCTGCTCCAGGGCCTCTTCGTCGCCCAGTTTAGCATCCAGAGCCAGGCAATATTCGGTCTCGTATTCGGGAGTGAGAAACCCAAGTTCTTGCGCGGGATTCCAGTCGTCGGGGTTCTCTGGCTGCAAAGGCGCGGAATGGGGGAATGTCGACAGAGTGCTGTACTGCATACGCGGTGCAAAAGCCTGTCCGCGCTTGACATCCTCCTCCACCTCACGATACGCATCGCTGGACAAACGTCCAGCAGCCAGTCTAGCCTTGGCTTCTTGTAAGACAGAGCTCGCTACGGCAGGGTCATTGTACGATTTCGGAATGTCTCGCTCGGGTGGTGGTAAGAAGGATGCATCTTCCGGCGCGCTCAGATCGTACCGCACGCTTGGGGACACATGGAGACTGTCGTTGAATTCCAGGAGAACTTCTAGGAGCTGACTGCAGGTTGATCAACTGTAAGCGACCGACAAGCTATAGACGTAGGCGCGCAACATACTCATTTTGTGCCTGAATCCTCTTGGATAGATCCTCGATACGCAGCCCTTCACGGATGAGAGACTCGCTCTCTCGCATCTGCAGCTCGAACTTAACCTTAAGCTTCGCGAACTTCTTCCTAAATAGTAGATCGGTCGAATTAGCAACGCGCCGCCCCAGGCATTCAGGGGACCACACTCACTTGAATGATCGGTACGACTGTTTGGTAGGGGCGCCCCCGGGGGCATCCGGTAGACTTTCAGTCACGGATTGGGCATCATCAATGGTATGCGACATGGTGACAAATGAGCAAAGCAAACGACGAGAAACCTGGATGGCGCCTCAAGTTGCAGAGTCGTGGGCGGGTGAAAGGGGCGGACAGGAGCGAAGGCTGAATGAGGCTCGAGATGGCCGTGTTTGGGCCGGTCACGTTTAAGCGGTCCGCCGATCTGGAGGATCTGGTGTTGAGGCGGAGAGTTTCTGCCTGCCGTAAAAAAAAAGTTTCCCTCCGCTATCAGTGATTGCCGCTGTGAATTCTTCAAGTGAAGGTTCTTTTCCCCTCTCATTGGCTTTGGTCACCTATTTCTGTGAAGTATATTTTCTATCTCATATTACTTCACCCACTACACCATGGCTGGCATAGGCGAGGAAAATCACAAGAAGCGCAAGCTCCCAGAGGTCTCCGAGATCGAGATCGATGTTTCTGCACCGGAACCTCCCTCAAAGAAGGCTCTGCGAAAGCTGAAGAAGAAGGCCGCAGAAGGCCCCTCGGATACCACTACGGAGAAGAAAACAGAGGGGACTCCTGCAGACAATGACAACGCTGCCACTCAGAAGCGGTCCGAGTATGGCATCTGGATCGGAAACCTGCCATTTTTTGCGACGAAAGATGACGTGCGCAAGTTCTTTACGACCAACTGCTCCTTTGCAGATACGACCATCACGAGAATTCACATGCCCAAGTCTGGTGATAAGCATGGAAAAGCCCAGAACAAAGGTTTCGCTTACGTCGATTTCTCCACGCAGAAGGCCTCCCAGGAGGCAATGGGCCTCAGTGAACAGCTTCTCTCCGGACGTCGCGTGCTCATCAAAGATGCAAAGAATTTCTCTGGAAGGCCAGAGAAGCCTCAAGGAGAGGGTCAGAACGCAAGTTCGGGTGCAGCATTTGGAAATCCCCCGTCAAAGCGGATATTTGTCGGTAACCTCGGCTTCGACGCTACGAAGGAACTCATCGAAGAGCACTTTTCCCAATGCGGGACTATCGCAAACGTACATGTGGCCACATTCCAAGACTCCGGCAAATGCAAGGGTTATGCTTGGGTAGTGTTTGAAGATCTTGCAGCAGCCGAAGCAGCGGTGAAGGGCTACGTGCTGGTCAAGGAGGAGGAGGAAGAGGAAGAAGAGTCCGACGCCGAAAGCCGCAAAAAGTCTAAGAAACCGCGACAGAAGAGAGTGTGGGTGAACAATCTGCTCGGTAGGCGGATGCGCATGGAATTTGCCGAAGATGCCACGACGCGCTATAAGAAGCGATTCGGTAAGGACAGCGAAGGCAAGAAGAACGATACCGCAGACATCAGCGAGGTTGGGCCTGCAGAGCACGATTCGACGGGTGAGCAGCCTCGCCAGTCGCGACCGGGCAAGGCTAGGCAAGGAAAGCCGGAGTATACCCGATACGATCAAGATACTGTCCAGAAGCTCAGTGGAGCCATTGTTGAAGGTCAAGGAAAGAAGATCACCTTTGATTAGTTCGCGCGCCTTGAACAACATGTGCGCATTTCGGAAGAAAATATACGAAGCCATCGCCCATGAAGAACCAAACCAGGTCTCCTTGCTGGTGAAAAGACGGAGCCTTGCAATGCCCGGCTCTGTAATCTGGTCGATGTGAGATCGTTGTCATAGTGAGTTGTGACATGAGTTGTTCCATCCTTGCATGGACTTCATGCCCCGTCGGTCGAGGATCAAGACGGCCGTGGACGGCGCTATAGAAGCATTGAGGATTTAAGTCCTCAGTACCTTGATACCCAGCCGAGACTTTTTGTATACAATGTATGTAAGCCATGAAGCATTATAGTACCCAATGGACTGATTAGCCATTTCCTCCAGTTCGCATTGTAAGTTCTGACACCGCGCATCACATGGAAGGCTAAGACGTAGCATAAACCGATCAGCTAGTAGCACTAGTACTGCCAGTAGAACCCTCTGGTGTACTGGTACATGAACCATGCCCCTTCTTATTGCGCCAGACTGGGTACAGATACACTAAGGCCGATGCTGCCAGGCGGGCTTAGTCAGGGTAAACAGAACCAGGCAATGTGAGTGGACGGACAGAGTTAACGGGCGTCAGTAGTAGTAATGCTCAGGATGTCGACATACCTAGACCTTGACTGGGAAGTGGGAGTCTGTTTGGTCGAAAAGTATAATGTAAGAGGGGAACCATATTTGCAGAAAATCCAGTGTCATATGGAGTTCTCAAAAGCAAAATGGAGGGGGGAAGCTCTGATGGACGATCAGCTGGCATTAAACAACTAAAAGTAGATAAACCGCAGTTCTAGAATCACTGAAGTGGTTTGGGGAGGGCGCTAACCGGATTGAGGCGGTTGACATCGAAAGAGCATGTCATGGCTCATGCTCAAAACCACCAAATCTCCCCAGTTCGTTCATCCGTTCAACACTCCCTGCCCTCACTCCTGAGGTGCACCCTCTTGCCTTAGCTTTCGTGTTTTCTTTTATTCTTCTACCTTTGTCTATTTGGTTCTCCGGGAACGTGTTGCTCGCGGGCTTCTTCCTATCTAGACCTACTAGCTAGCTACCTTACTTCTCTACCCATCCTCTCTGTCTTGCAACCCGCCGCTCTCGCCGCTGCTGGTCGGTGCACTTTGACGCCCTTTCTCACCACCACGATTTACCCCAGCATACCTCGAATCCAACCTTTACCGTGATCTTTTGCTTTCTATTTTCCCTCCTTTTACCATGGCTCCACGACGACACAACATCGGTGCTAGTCGCCGCCGAAGGAGAGACGATGAGGGCGAAGATGAGGGCTCACTAGATGGAGAACTGGAGGACGACTCCCTAAGCGAAGGATCCATTATCAGTCATCCCGATGAGGAGGATGCCGATGGCGAGGGCAGCGATGAGAGTGATGATGAGGCGTCTGTGACCCGGGATGCGGGCAATGCTCACCCTCCCCAGCTCAACGGCCGTATGCCTGCCGGAAGCCAGAAGCTCGGGCGCCGCCATTCAACCTCGCCCGGGAAACGCCACACGGGAACGGTCATGTCAGATACTGAAGCGATGATGAACGGAATGAGACTGTCGGACAAGACAACTGGGGTGGCCGAAATTCACTTTGACGACCTGAAGGGAGAGCTTGGCCAGCAAACTGGGAGGACTCCGTCGGCGCCGCCGGCAGAGCCAAAACAAGACAGCCTGACGGACAGGAGGCGTCGTGATAATGAGAAGTATACAAAGGAAAAGGAGGAAAACCCAGCATTCGTGCCCACCCGAGGAAGCTTCTTCCTTCACGACAAACGCTCGACCGATACTGCAGCCAACGGTCACAAATCATTTGCTAAGTCCAAGTCCAGACCATACGGTCTCATCGTGGACGGCAATGTGCGCAAGTACGCTTGAGCCTAACTTCTAGCTCTTTCACTTTTGAGGCAGACAGAACATTCATGCTAACTGCTTGCAGGAACCAGGTCAAATCAGATGCCAGCGAAAACAAGTGGACGCACGATCTGCATGATACTGTTGCTGGAGATGATGCACCCGCCTCGAAAGTGCCTGCGGCGCCTGCGACTCTCCCATCTTATCCCCCCAAGCCAGTTCCTACAGCTCCTCGATCGTCCCCGCCCAATAGGTCATTCTCGAGTACTACAATGATAGGGAATGTGCCTGTCGTGGTCTACTTACCGGGAATGGCTCAACCCATCTCATACCCTAATGTTCCAAAGAAGCAACACACCCGTTTACCACAGCACCGTCCTCCTCTGCGCCGCGATAAACCTGTCCGAATCTCGCTTCCCGGGCAGCCTGCGCGTTATATCTTCCCCGCAACAGAGCGATCTTTCATCTTCATCCCGCGGGCGCTCCGGCCCAATCAACAGGCCTTCCGTGGGCGCCGAAGCGGATTCTTTCCAGGACGACGGCCTAGTATCTATGCAGGTTCCACATACACTCCAAGCGTTAGCATCAGTAGGAGGTCGTCCTTCGGCAAGGCGCCCTCGCAAGAAGGATACCACTCGCCGGCAGCCTCGGTTCTCTCCAGGCAGACGATCGTGGCCACAGACAACGGTAAGCCCGTTGTCCGTTTACCTCCTCCTCCAAGACCACCAGCCGGACTACCACCCCCGCCACCCGGCCCTCCTACAGCAGTTCCTCCTCTACAACCACAGCCTCAACCTCCAGTGTTCCGGGAGAGCCGTCCGGCGCCCATACCGATGCACCAACCTCGTCCCCAGAAGGCCGTCTCTGTTGCCGACATTGAGACGCCCGCAAGCTTCCCCTACAATCCTCCTCAGCCGCAGCAGGAGCAGCCTTTCCATCATCAGGTCCCGATGCCTGGAAACGGGCCCGTCTATGGCTCAGATGCGCCCGGCTATGCTGCTTCGGCTCACTCGTCGGTGACACCCTTATCCCATATACCCGAGCGTGCAATCCATGCCCAACCCTTCCAGCCATATGGTTACCAACAGCCACAAGCATTCTATCCCAGTTCTTACCCACCTGGCGCCGTTTACTATTCTGTTACCGGGACCGAATTCCCCCCGTACAATGCCGCAGTAGGGCCCGGCACCTCTGTGCCTCCCTTCCCTCCGGGGCAACAGGTGCCGTATATGGTGCCCAGTGCGCACACGTCGGGCGAGCAACCGGCTCAACCGGGCACGGTCGCACACGAAGCAGGTGGTACGGTGTATTTCTACGATGCTAACCAAATGTATCCAAACTCCTCCTATGGAATGCCGAATGCGCCCGGGGCCGGCGGTGTCATGGGCATGGGCGGCATGATGACGCCCCCTGGTACAACGTACTACTATCCCCAATCTCAAGGCAGTGTTTACTACGGCTCTCAATGAATCGAGGCTTGTGGGTGATGCCCGGCCTCAAGGAATGTCTTCTCCCTGCCTTTATGTTCGGTTTCAAAAATTCAATTTCTTTCTGTGTTCATTTTTTGATGCTATGTTTACTTTTCCCCCTTCCGCCTTGGTCTACGCCTTATCTTTCCCCTTTAGTCCGCCTTTGTTTCAGTTTCATACTCATTATTGTTGCCCTTCAATTATCCGCCTTCGCTTCGTGTTCACCTTGATCATTGGCTTTTTTCTTTTCTTTTTCTTGTTTGCCTCATGGAAAAGCGGCAAATTTGTTGTTGATCTCAATATGACGACCTCCCATTGCCTCATAGCCTGTGCCTTTCCTTTCTTGTTGAGGTCTAGTGTGGCCGGAGCATCGTGCTCTCCTAGTTTCGTCTCTGATTGTGGTTAGATAAGGATTCCATGCATTACTAGCGATCGTCTTGCTGTGCTGTTCTATTTTTACCCCTGTTTCTTCTCATCGCCATTTTTTTTTTTTTCTTTTCTGCCTACGTTTTCCGTTACATGTTTCCTTTTTCTTGTTTCTTGTGTTTCCGCTTTTTCATGCTTTCTTTTTCCTTAGTTTGCTTGGCTGCCGTCGCTGCCCTGCTGTGCCGTTTAGCTTATGCCTGCCGAAGTCTTCCGCGATGTACGGATACCATCTTCTTCGATATACTCATGACGTTGAAAGGCAGTGGGCTCAAAGCCGGGAGGGGAAAGAACCGGGACCAAGGGTGCGGTGATGTTCCTACGCACCCTGTCGGCGGCGCCAGAGTCGCTCTTCCGGTGGGCTGTCCACGCGAATACCCGTATGATGTCTCTGACCACGCTTGTTTTGCATCCTGGTTTCCATGAACGTAATGCGGTGTGCCTCCTCTTCCTCCTCCCCGCTTCGCCCCTGTCTGCGATGAGCCCTGCGTGTGTGTATGTGTGTGCGTGTGCGTGTGTTTCACTGCGCTCGTTTTGAGATTAGTTGATTGACACGGATGAGGAGGCCGAGTTGTGGGGTGGCGTCCTCTTGTCTACAAAAGCAATAAAAAATACGATCCCAAAAATAGTTTGCAGTTGAAGAGCTGTGTTGTCCGTACCGGTCAAACCAAACAGTAGATAGATAGACTAGACCAGACCTCGGGTTGGGAAGCGAAGGGGCCGGGGATGGGCCTGGACGGTTTCGAAGGTGTGACGTGACGTCAGGCAGCACGTCAAGGAGCGTCAATTCCCTCGGGCTACAGAAAAAGTAGGAGGCCTGGAAAAGAAGCCGTAATAGCCGATCATCTCGTAGGGAAAATTAGCAGAAGTAAATCTTGGGGGGAAGGGAAGGTGTGAATGGATGGATGGATTAACGGCCCAGGCGTAAGCACCCTGATCAGCAAGCAGCATCTGAGGCTGTGGGGAAAAGGATTGTTGGTCGGTGGCATGAGGGGAACATCCATGTCGTGATGAAATCATGGCGCCTGTGCTTTAGGAGGGTTGGTGACGAGGTGGGAAGGGAAAAGGAAGGATGGGAAGGATGGGAAGGGTTTAGGCACCTACGTAGCCAACAGAGCAATGCCTCATTCTGCAGCAGGAAGACTCCACCGAGGATGCAAGAGAAGGAGGACTAAGTAAGACTAAAAGTTGCATCTACATGAGAGTACGGGGAAGAAGCATCGCGACCGACGGGCCGGACAAGGTACCGGGCAAGTAACTAAACGCAGTTAACTATGAAAAGTACTCCGTAGTTTGAACTGCTTTTACTACTGCTAACGAACTAACTGCTAGTCCGGAGCAAGTTACCAAAGCTGTTAGCATCCGCCAATGGCCGCGGACCTTCACCGCCTCGGCCGGATGCAGCAGTGAAGCAGCAGCTGACCTCCAGGCAGCCTCTCCCTCTCCCTCTTAATTACCTCTGGGTAGAACTCGTTCGCTCTCTCCTCATCTCTCATCTTTACCCCCCCCTCTCCTCATCATCCATCCATCCTCAATAATTTTCCTCTCCCGATCTTCCGTCTCCTCCTTTTTTCCCTTTTTACTTATTCCTTCTTCTTACCGTCTACCTGCCATCCTCCCACACCCCCCCTCATCTACATTATTATCCCACCATTTCCCCCTCCCCCCCCCCCTTCCTTCTATTTAGTCTACTAGTTTAAAAACTACACCCCATCTCACCCATCCTTTCCATTCGGGTTTCCTCGTTAACCTTCCAACGGGGACAAACACCACTCTCACCGTTATCTATCACTGGCTTGACGTACTTCCTACCATCCATCGCCTAGCTTACCGCTCCCGAATTAGCGCCCTTTTTTGCTTATCTCTCGGAATCCCTGCTTAAATCACGCCAGAGGGAAATTGAAGCCAGAACAACAGGAAGAAGCAATCATCCTTCTGGACACCATGGCTTCTCCTGCACCCGCAACGGCTCCCGTGGGCCCCAGTTCTCTCATCACCGTCAAAGTGCTCTACAATGAAAATACTCGACGCTTCAAGCTTCCTCTGCGAGAGCTCGGAGCTCGCACGCTTCCCCAGAATGTATGTTCGTCCCCACTCAAGCTCCGATCGGAGCTACGGGTCCTTTGGGCCCCCCATCAAAAATCATAGCCACCCCCCATCATCTATTTCCTCAATGCAACTGAGTGTGCTCACGTGTTCACTACCTTGCTCCATATGTGTGATGAAATTTTTCTGTTTTATCCCGCGTTACCTGCGAATCATTTCTTTGCAAGGGGGTGAAAATAAATACGGGATGGCAATACCGCAACGATTTCGCAATTCATGCTGACGTCTCTTATCTGTAATAGCTCCGCCAGCTCCTTGGCGTTCCCGAAGATGTTAACGTCATCTTTGAACGTTATTCCGACAGCGCCGGCTGCTATATTCAGCTAGATAGCGAGAACCCCGCTGTCTACAAGCAGCTCTATCGCGCTGCCAAGGCTAAACTGAAGCTGCGGATCAAGGCCACAACGGCTGAGGAGCCCGTCTCCCAGCCACAGCTGGCTGCAGACCTCCCCGAACAACAGAATGCGTCAAGGTACAGTTACCTCGAGACTGTCTTGGGTGCTCCTCTCCCTGAGTCTCAAGTTGAAAGTGTTCCTGCTAGTGCGTCCCTATCTGCCTCGGCTCTGCCCGAGGTCGCCAACGGCACCATCCCTGCTGAGTCTCGGTCCGCCCAGTGGTCGGCCCCTGAGACGACTGAGCCTCAATTCCGTGACTTCGTCTTGGGTCAGGACAGCTTTGACATGCCAGTGGTGTCGCACGCATCGCCCAATGGTGTCTTCTGCATTGACTGCAACCACTGCGGCCGCTCCATTCCGAACGAGCACTATCATTGCAGCATCTGTGACGACGGCGACTACGACTTGTGTCTTCAGTGTGTCGAGGCCGGTGTGGCTTGTCTGGATGACGAACACTGGTTGATCAAACGTTCTGTCAAGGACGGCCAGGTCACCAACAGCACCACGGAGACGGTTCAGCCCCGCAAGGCTCGTGAGGAGCCTGAACCAGAAGAGGAAGAAGAAGAGACCTTCGAGGAATCCGTGCCAGAGCTGGTGTCGGAGACTACTCCAGTCCCTGCTGTTGCTGCTCCCGAACTTCCTGAAAGCACTCAGGAACGCATCTGCAATGATTGCCTGAAGGGTATGTCCTTCCCCCTCTACAGGAGGTTGTCACTATTTACTAACTCCAACAGAACTCGATGAAACCAAGATGGTTTCCTGCGCTGACTGCGATGACTATGACATTTGCATCACTTGTCTCCTCAGAGACACACACGGCCATCACCCCGCCCACACCTTCAAGCTGCTTCATGATCGTCAGTTCTGCCTGAAGAGTCTGGTGCAATCTCGCTGCAAACCTGGACGTCACCACCACCACGCAGCTATCTGCGACGGGTGTGAAAAGGTTGGTTGTAAAATATTTTTTATTTGACTGCCTCAATGCTAACCGTTACCGTAGCGTATTATTGGCGTCCGGCACAAGTGTCTGACCTGCCCAGATTGGGACTACTGCTCGGAGTGTCACCAGGAGGCAGCCCAAAACCACCCGGGTCATCGGTTTGCGCCGATTTATGACGCAATCGCCGAGCCCCTGCAAAGCTATGAGGTGCATTACGGCATCTACTGCGACGGCCCTCTGTGCAGGAACAGGCCATGCCCTAGCTTCATCACAGGCACTCGCTACAAGTGCTCTGTGTGTCACGACACGGACTTCTGCGCCAAGTGTGAGGTGCACCCGACCAACACCCACAACCGCACTCACCCCATGGTCATGCTGAAGACACCTGTGCACAACGTTTCTGTTAGCACTGTCCACGAAGACCGTGGAGCCACTTGCGCCCTGGGCGACCGTGCCCAGAAATCCACTTCCACCCAAGCCAGCGTCCCGGTCGAGCCGGTTCAGGAGACACCCAAGCTGGAAGCAGAGCCTATCCAAGAGCCTGCCCCGGTGGAACAGCCGACTCCCGTTGCACAGCAGCCGGTCCAGGTCGAACAGCCGACATCAGCTGACCCGGCCTCGGGCTATCAAGCCTTCTTCATCCGGGACACTGTGCCGGATGACACCACGCTGCCGCCCAACACCGCCTTTGAGCAGACCTGGACCCTCTTCAACCCCGGCCCATTGAGCTGGCCTGCCGGCACGGATGTGCGGTTCGTCGGAGGCGATTCGATGTTCAACGTTAATACCAGCCACCCATTGAGCATGGATGCCATCTCGGCTGCCATGGAGAGTAACAAGCTCTCGGAGCCGCTTGAGCCAGGTCACAGTGCGGACTTTACCGTGACACTCAGGACCCCGAGCCGCCAGGGCAGTGCCATCTCGTACTGGCGGCTGAAGCTGCCCAGCGGCATGCCTTTTGGTCACCGGCTGTGGTGTGACGTGCGCGTGCGTGATGACGTTCCGCCGCCCGCTGTGAGTGCACCGGAACCGGAGATGGAGAAGACCGTCGAGCCTCAGCCGGAGGCCGAGTCGGAGCCTGTAGGAAGCCAGATGATCTTCCCCAAGCTGGCCAAGGAGTCTCCGGAGACCAGCACACACGAGGCGGCCACCACGGCCCCCAGCGCCCCGTCGGTGACGAATGCTTCGGAGCAGGATGTCTTTGATGACATGGAGAGTCTGACACTGGGCGAGGACGAGACAGATGCGGGTATGCTGACGGACGAGGAGTACGACATCTTGGACGCCAGTGACCAGGAATATCTGGAGGCCAAGTCTCAGCGCTAAGCGAAGACGGCGGCCATGAGTTACGGATTTCTTGGACGGGGAAACAAAGGAGTTTTTTTTCAATCGGACAGGATGAAACAATCTGCGTGTGATTTTTAATACTTGCTAACTTAGCTTGATTTGCGTGTGGGCGAAGGAAAACCCTGGGAAGGATGAATTGGCTGTAAGCTCGGCATTAGGCTTGAATGTATGCACTCATTTCTCTACTTCACTTCAACTCGCTTCCTTCCACCTCGTACTAGGAGCTTGGACCGTAACTCCGACCCCGACCCATGGATGATTACCGCGACGATCTTCACTGGCGTCTCTGCTGGACTGGCTGGTCGGTCCACAGTGGAGGATGGCCAGCTGCTGGTTCGCCAATGACAGGTTCGTTTAAAGTCAATCCCCGCATTTTCCAATATAGTGATGGTGAGGATGATGCTACAGAGTATCTACTCGGTTGGTTCATCCAACCTCGGCCCCCCGCTTTACTTTGTTCCATTCTCCTCCCTCCTTTCCCCCTCCCTTGTTTGCTTTTTCCTCCTCCTTTTTTTGCTTTTTCTCCCCCACTACATGTCGAATTATCAGCAGGCTGATCACGATGAAAAACTACATCAACCTGGCGATTATCGCCGTCCTGTTCGCCTCGCTGTATGGACCAGTGACCCGCCAGCTTAAAGTGCTGGGGGCATTCCGCTCAGCCAGCGAGACAAGCAGCTCCCAGAGTAACCCTGTCCACCCAATTGCTGATACCATCCAATGCGAGGACCTGCATTACCACCATCCGTCTGGTCAGCTCTTTACGGCCTGCGAGGACTCGATTGTACCACGGTTCCGCTGGTTTCCACCCTTGGTCAACCTTGAAGGCCCTGCAGACACGACGGGGTCTATTCATGTGATTGACCCCCAGGTAGGTGTCCCTGTGCAACTCCTATATATGATTACCAGAAACTAATCCAGCTTGACAGACACTGAAATCGACCCGTCTCACATTCGAGAACTTTTCCGGCCCCTTCATCACTCACGGCATCGACGTTACTGAGGATCCGGAGCGCGCAGACGCCGTCTACATCTTCGCCGTGAACCACCTAGCCAACCCGGACTATCACCCCGGCCTCAAGGACATCCCCAAGGCCCGCTCGCAGGTCGAGCTCTTCCACCATGTCCTGCACTCCGGCACCGTCCGGCATGTCCGCTCAATCCGTCATCCGCTCGTAGCCACCCCCAACGACATCTACGCCGAAAGTCCTTATTCATTTTACGTCACTAACGACCACCGCTACCGCGACGGGGCTCTCCGCACGGTCGAGAACATACTCCCCGCCGCCAAATGGTCCACTGTCATCCACGTCCAAGTCGACAGTCTCGCCGCGGTCCCAGCTGACACGGAACGCAAGGCAACTGTGGCCTTCGAGCACATCTGGAACCCCAACGGTCTCGGACATGGCTCGTCGCGCGAGGAAGTGCTTCTCACCAGCGCCGTGGGCGGCTACATGTGGCGTATGCGGCCGCAGGATGACCACACGCTGTCGGTTGTGGATGAGTTCGCCTTTGACAGCACCATTGACAATCCCACTTACTACCAGGACCCGTACGCAACGGCCACAGACGATGCCAGCGGATATGTCCAGGCTGGACTACTTCGCGGCGTGGACCTGGACAAGACGCGCACTGATCCTAAAGGCAAGGACGGCGCGATGGTGTGGTACACACGGCGCAAGGCTGGTACTTCGCCCGCGGAATGGGAGACCCGGCTGCTTTTTGAGGACGATGGATCACGCATCCGGAGTGCCAGCGCGGCGGTGCTGGTTCCGTTGCCAGATGAGCAGCAGCAGCAGCAGCAGCAGAAGAAGGCGAGATTGTTCGTGACGGGATTCATTTCAGAGGGTATGGTTGCGGTGGATGTGACCCTGTAATGTAGCTGTCAAACAAATCAGTGACTTATGATAAAATCATAACCTACATCCACACCATCATCATAATTCACACCCTCTACATATAATAGGATCTACCCTACTACTATCTCGAAGCAGAATACTCCTCCAACGCTCTCACCACCTCCCCCACCCCTCTCACCTCCGCAAACTCCCCAGCCAAACTCGCAACCGACACCTGATGCACCGTCTCGGCATCCCATCCCCCCTTGGCAAATGTAGCAGTGGCATCACTAACAAGAATAATCCGTCCTTTATCCACCACCACCTCCTCCTCCTCATCCTCAGATGATCTAACCCTAGTATCAACCACCCCCAAATTCGCCGCCATCCGCACCGTCGTCGACACACAATGATCCGTAGTCAACCCAGCCACAATCAACTGCCGTATCCCCTTCTCGCGGAGATATTCTTCCAGTTCGGTGCCAATGAATGAGGAATTGACATGTTTCCAGATCTGTTTCTCGGTGGGAAGTGGGTTGCAGATCGGGAGGGGGTCGATGCCTTGCTCTCCTGTGGGAGTGGTGTAGGTTGGGTGTAGGGGGGAGGTGGGCGTTGTGGAGGAGTGAAAGATGTGGATTATTTCGTGGTGGTGAGATGAAAGTGTGGTGAGGGTGTTGCGGAAGGTGGTGAGGAGGGATTGGATGTTGGCTTCGTAGTTGGGGTTGGAGCGAGATGGGCCCCAATGGGTTGGGTGGGTGAAGCCGTTTTGATTGTCTATTAGGAGGAGGGCAGTGGAGTGGGTGAATGTTAATTGGGACATTGTTGTTTGTGGTGGTGGTGGTGGTTATAGAAGAATTGTGGTGGTGAAGAGCGTGTGGGAGTAGTATGTTATTATATAGTAGTAATCTAGACTACTAACTAGTACTAGGGAGTATTGCTAGTGAGATGGTGAGTCATGGACTAGTAGTATTGTAATTGTCAACTGAACTGTGATCGTAAGTCACTAACTTGATCGTATATGTAGTATAGTATGAGGCTAGTTACATTTATACTACTAGAAGATAACATGATAATATATAAGTTACATAGTTGTTGGACTCTTAGTGTTGCTAGTAGTGATCACTCTGAGAAGTCACTGTCCGGCATCGGACTTTGACACAACATAATACTAGATGACATTCAATATCACACTGGTGCAGCTGCATAATATACCAGGAGGTATATCATTCTGTTCAATTAGTTTAAGAAAACTACTAGCAACTAAGATATACTAACATCGGTCCCCGCGGGGAGCCGAGGCAATTCCTTTCTGCCTGAGGCACTCACACCAATCTCCCCGGAATCTCCTCGGATCTCTCATTTCATCTCCAATTCTTCCTTCCTCTTGAATCCTCTCTACAACCCTACACTGATTACACCCATCAATTGGACCATTGAAGCCAATCTAATTTACAGCGCAATGCCATCCGCGCTGCACCCCCCACGGGCTCTCCTCAATTGCCCGCATCCCCAACTCACCACGACCATCGCATCTCGCCTCATCCACCACAACTACACCCTCCTCTCAACACGCGCCTACGCCTCACACTCCAAGTCCAACACCAATACCAAATCCCACACGCGCCCCTCCTCCGCTGCACAACCCACCACCACCACCCCCCAAACATCAACAACCTCAACATCAACATCCACAACAATCCTCACCACCCTAAACCCACCCCCGAGCACCCGACCCGCCTCCCTCGCCCTCCCACCCACCCCCACCCCAAACACCTCTCTCCCCCCATCCGACAAACTAAAACGCTACATCACCATCGGCCGCGCATACCTCACCTTCTACAAAACGGGCCTGAAAAACGTCTACCACAACTACCGCGCCGCGATTCCCCTCCGACGGACCCTGAACCTATCACCCTATATCCCGAGCTCGATACCACCAGCAGCAGCAGCAGCAGCAGCAACCACCACAAAAGATGTATCATCTCCATTCTACAAGACTTTACAAACGAAAGATCTCCACCGCGCACACTTCCAACTCCTTCGCCGCTCCGCGCACGACATCCGCCGCATGATCCCCTTTTCGCTCATCTTGATCATCTGCGGAGAACTTACGCCCCTGGCTGTGCTCGCTCTGGGGAATGCCATCACTCCCCTGACGTGTCGGATTCCGCGACAGCTAGAGAAAGAGCGGGAGAAGAGGGCGCGAGCAAAGCGGGAGGCGTTGGTTGTGGGGACGGGGTCGGTGACGCCGCCTGGGGTTGGGTCTGTGGAGGAGATGGGTTTGTTGAAGCGGATGGTGGATAGAAGTTGGATTGAGGGTGCAGGGCCTGGGGAGGTGATGCGGGCTTGTGCGGTGTTGGGGTTGGCGAGGTCGTATGAGAGACCGGGGTGGTTGGTCGGGGTGGTGTATCGGGGGAGGTTGAGACGGTATGCGGAGTATTTGGCGTGTGATGATGAGTTGATTCGGAGGGGTGGGGGCGTGGCTGGGATGGAGGCGGAGGAGGTGCGCATTGCGGTGGAGGAGAGGGGTGGTGTGGGGGTTGGTGATGGGGGGGTGAGGGAGGGTTGGGAGGCCGAGAGGGAGGAGAGGAGGTGGTTGGAGAGGTGGATTGCTGGGAATTAGTAGGAGTATACAGTAGGGCAGGGCTGATGTATACTACCTACTACTACTACTACTACTACTACTACTACTACTACTACTCTGTATACTGCTCACTGCTATGTGTATCATATGGATAGATGGGGTTGGTGGATGTGGATATATCTGCTTGCATATATGTACATTAGTCAATCAAGACAGTATCGATCATTTTGTGACTCGTCATCTTGCCACAGGGCTAAACAGGGCTTGCCGGCATATCACCGATAAATCCCGGCCAGTACTTACTGACATCCTAGATAGCATAGCATATACAAGAGCTAATATACACTGTACAGGTCACCTCCGATCAAGTCCACAGAATCCTCCCCGACGCCATCCATCCCATCCATCGATTGATCGTGACTCGTCACTCCATTCTCATCCCCCCCCGAATCCAACAAGTCCCACAAGGTATCATCGTATCATATATAGCAAAAATGCTCAACATACTCAAATCACATTCAAGTCAGACAGCCACACACTAAACCGTAGAAAGTCACCCAAGAGATAGAATAAAAAAAGGGGTAATATAACATAGGAATCATCACGCCCGTTTCCCTCGGGCTGCTGTAGTCTGTCCCTGTGCAGCATTGCGGACCTGCTTTGCCCATCGTAAGCCACAACTGTTGCAGAGGTCGCGATTGCCGCTGGGTCCGCGTCGCCATTCTGGCGTGCTCTTCGTTCGACACATCGCGCAGCTCTTCTCCACTATAATTGTGCTCTGTTTGCGCTTGCGCTTTTTCCGTCGTGTGAGGAGTCGTTGTACCTCGTCCGATAATGTGCGGTTCTGCTTTTCCAGTTCTCGTAGCTCGAATTGCCAACTGGACCCCCTCGTCGGTGCTAGCTCGGAGAAGAGGCTGCGCTCGCGTAGTGGGATTAATTCCTGATTACCGGAGGGTAACCGGCTGCTTGACCCTGTCTGTCCAGCAACGTCTCGCCCTGTGTCCGTGGCGCTGGAGCTTGTGTCGTCCGGGCTGCCGTTCGGCAGAGGCCGGTGGAAACGTAACTGAGCGACCAGGAAAGAAGGTCGCTCCCCTTCTTTGCTGTCTCCCGGTATTAACGTCGTCTGCACGGGCAGCATATGCCCCTTCTTGTGGCGGACCTTGTGGAGAAATGAGACCTGTTGTCCCGAACGTGCCGTGTCCAGCGCCTCCATGACCTGGGCCCGGGTATCTGCTCCCGTGAGATCTTGGATGCTCTTTCCAATGACATCGTCCGCCACACGACCTAGAACCGGCCGAGCTTTTGAAGAGATGAAAAGGACAATCCCAGACATCGAAAGCTTGGCCCAGATGTCATTCTCCGCCAACCCGCCCCGGCCAATCGTAGCAACCTGGTCAAGATTGTACACCGCACGCGCTCGCCCTCCAAGCACCATGAACTGTCGCCCCCGGTCGGTAATATGCCATGACCCATGGCTCTCAAACCAGATATACCCACTGTACTTCTTTCGGATGCGATACACCACGCTGACCGGCTCAGTGGTGATGCGCGCTCGTAGATCGCGAATGACCGAACCAATATCGCTGGGGTGGCACACTGCTGACAGGCCCTTTCCGACCAGTTCAGCTGGCTCATACTCCAGCACCTTCCGGCACGAGGGTGACAGATACAGAAACTCTCCCTCTAAGGATAAAACGTGGATGATGTCGTCCATATTCTCCACCAGCACTCGGTCCAGATAATGCCGGTATGACGGGCCGGTGCCGCGCAAACTCTCCAACACCGTAGACACCTGATCAGGGGTAAAGAAAGTAGCTAGGTCCGGATTGGAGCGGTAAGCTTCAGGCGGGACCACATAGCTCGGTAACTGACTGCGCTGGTAGTTGATCATGTAGGTTCCATCTGCAAACAGTATGATTAGCTTAGCAGCCTTCAAAATACGCATTCAGAACATACTCGGATTCCGTCGCGTCACTGCATCGGGCGTCTCGACCAGATCCACCTGAAACCCAACGTAGAACCGGTAGTCGCTGCCGCCCCATCGGATCGGAAGCATCGTGATTAGATTCACAAAAGGCTGGCCGCCCTTGCGGTAGTTGATGATGCTTGCCTGGATCTCCGTCCGCTCCTCTATCGTCGAGCGCAGGCGATAGGCCGTGTTCTCGTCGACGAACTTGCGCTGCATGCCCCGCTGAACGACCCCGTCCGGCCCTTGGAGGAACCGACAGTTCTGCCCGACAATCTCCTGGTTGGTGTAGCCTGTGAGCCGCTCGAATGCCTCCGAGACGTAGACGATTGGATGGTCCTCCAGCGTGATATCACAGAGGACAAATGCGCACGACAAGTCAACTGCCCCGATATTGATCTTAGGGTTCGGTCGGGACACCACTTGGGCCTAGTGGAGAGGTCAGTCACATGCATGTCTGTCTTTCCAGACGCGAACGCTACTGCGGAAGCGGTCGACCGGATTCAACCTACCAAAACCCCCATGATATCGAAGCCACTTGACGAGTAGATACTAGCATATGGAGAGTCGCTTCCAGCTTCCACTTTGGCTTCGGGTGGAAAAGAGGCTTTATGGATGTGAAGACCCGCATCAGCTATTCCGGTCAGGTTCGACTTGGATTGGAGGAGAACCCACCCTTCACTGGGGATGACCTCTTCGGCTGGATGAAGCGATGAGGAACGGCTGGATTGGCCAGTTGGGTATAGGACTGAAAGTCCGAGGGCTGACTTTGAGGTAGCGGTTGATGATCCTGGGACGGCCCTCTTGCGCGGGAGAAGTCCCCCGCTGATCCCCGGACCGGGCCTGCAGCCTGTGCCTGGGCGGTGACATCCTGAGTCGTCTGTTGATTCCAGTAGGTATTTGTCGCGGACTCCTGGATCTGAGCGACCGCGTACGCTGCGCCAGGATCCAGATGGACGGTCTGGGAAGGTAAGTGAGGATGCTGCTGCGGCGGCGGCGGCGCTGAATGCTGCTCTAGACTGGGATCTAACGGTCCAATGGAAGCGCCAAAGACGGCCGGATCGTAAGGAAAGGTAGTTCCTTGGTCCAAGCTCATTGGCATGGTCTGCGCGGCGGCCGACAGGGGATGGTAGGGATGCATGGCGTGGGGAACATGCCCCGGGAAACTGGCCGTGTGGGAAGAAGCATGGTGATGAGCATGAGGAACCGGAGATTGAAAGAAAGAGTTATCGGGATGCGATGCAAAATTCGCGGGCAGGCCAGCAGCCAGCAGATCGGAGGGCTGGGCGGGATAGGCAAAGGAATCGGGAGGGAAATGGCCGGGAGTGGAATTGTAAGACATCAAAGAAGCCGGATGGGGGGCAGCATTGGAGTAAGAAGAGGATGCGGCGGGGCCCAATTGGGGATCCGGTATGGAATAGTGTGCCTGATAGAAGGCATCGTCGAAGCCTTCCATGGCCCGCAACAAACTATCCTGGAACAGCTTCACGTCCGATCGAATCGAGAAGCGGCGAGAGACCAATGAGGAAGACGCATCGAGATGGGCTGCTGATGTGAAGCAAGTTAGGGAATAACAACTAAACCTTAGACAGTCACACAAACACCAGGGGTGGGAGGAAGAGTAGTAAGTAGGTAGTTAGTTAGTTACTCCCCCAAACCCCCGAATCAGATTCTCCTCAGTTCCCTGCCTATCGGAACAGTAGGAAATAATAATAATCCAGGGAAAAGCAGCGGAGATCGATGGAAGATAAAAGTGGACAGACGTGGACAGAACTGAATGAATCCACGCTGAGATGGGGGGAAAAAAAAATGAAAAGAGGGGAAGGTAAGCAATGAAGCGTGAGCAGCTGAAAAGAGACGGACGAAAGAGTGGAAACGACTAGCAATTCACTGGTCGGCCGGGACTTTAATTATCACCAAATCAATCAATAATATGGCGGTTCCCTCAATATATAAGGAAGTACTGCTTTTTCCTGTGTCCCAGGAATCGGAGAATTAATAGAGGAAATGGAATAGTTAGAGATGGTGGTGGATGTCAGTTGCGAGACATGGGGGCATTCATTGTATTCGCCGCAGTAGCAGTAGCAGTAGCAGTAGCAGTAGCAAGTAGTACTTGTGGTTAGAGCAGGACTAAAGTACTAAAGTAGTACTACTATCCACACCAAGTGGAAAGGAAGAAAGAGAAGAGAGATGAACGATTGGATCGCAGGGACAACCCAGCCGGGCGAGTGGCGGGGCGGGCCAATTGACCCCGGGAGGCCAGAAGATTCCGGGATGATGTGTCAAGCTGGTCGGTGTGATGGATCGAAAGGATGTTAAATTAAAAGAGTTGAGAGGAAGGGAATTGATAAAAAAGAACAATGGAGGCATCAGATGGACCAGTCAGTCTTCGGGGAGATTCTGGGAGTGGAATTTTTGTGGCAAACAAGTGTATCTACGGAGTAGTGTAGAAAGTAATTGGGAATTGATATTTGTTTGTCAAAAGTTATAAATAAAGCATTTGATAATACCACTACTACTTAATTAACTAACATCCTCCCCATATTTATTTCCTACTTAATATGTGTCTAGGTCAGGTACCAGGTACCGCACGCTCCAGCCCGCGTCTGCAGCATGTCGGGGTACTGGTGACCCCCTCTCTTCATCATTTTCTCCATGGTACTGTCAAATCCACTTTGAATGTTTCTTTCTTGACATCAATGATTCAATTCCCCCGATCAGTTATATTTTCCTGGTCCACAATAGATATTTATCTATCCTACTCTCTCGCCCTTATCAATCGATCATTTATCATCATCATCATCATCATCAACATCACCACCCAGTGATCGGCCATCCGCAATCACCGAAATGGACCCCCAAAGGGGCGGCGCTTCGCTCCGTCGGCGTCTGAGATTTGCCCACGTTGGGAATCCTTTCTCCCATTCTTCTCTTTCCCCCTTACTCCGAGCCAGTGCCTGAAAAACTCGAGTCGCAACTTCTGCCAGATAAACTTCGTCCACATTCTTATACCCTGGTTCTTTCACTTTCATCCCCAAACTACCTCGGTATCTTGTCCGTTCCGCCAGGCCACACCACACAGCTCGCCTCACACTGCCCCTGTAATGCCCCTCTCGGGTCCAGTCGCATCTCCATTTACTTGACGGGATTCAAAACATCTTTGCGAAGGGATACACTTCGACACCCACCTGTTGGTGGTAGGAGAATCGGGTTAGCCGAGTAGCTACAGGGTCACAATTCGCTCGTTAAACCACCATTGACCCTTGTCTCTCTCTGTTTGTTACTACTGGACCCGCCGTCGCGTGCGCATCCCCGACACCTATCTATCGACCCGCACTCCCTCACCATGGCCGACGCCACCGACAAGATCTCTATCACCATCTGCGGCGATGGTGGATGCGGTATGCTGTGCAACCCCATCTCTTGAACCCACCCCCAATGGTTCTTTTCGTCACCCCGGCGCAGGGACTGCGGGGCTACAAGGGGGAAGAACCTTATCGCTGATGGCCGCTAGGAAAATCATCCATCACCTTGCGCCTGGTGCGGAGTCAGTGGATTCACGAGTAAGTCTTACAGATAGAATCCGATCATCAAACGTCGACGAGAAGCGTCCGTCATGCTAATCCAGAGCAACGGGATAGATACGACCCTACAATCGGTATACCCTCCTTGCTGGTCTTGCCCTGAGCTATATCGAGTTTCACAATTACTGACATCGGGCGATCTGGCTGAACCGTGCAGAGGATTCATATTCGGTTACGCGCGTGGTCGATGGCGTGCCATACTTCCTATCCATCACCGACACGGCCGGCCAGGAAGAGTATCGCGGCTTATGGGCGGCTTCCAACCTGAGATCCGACGCCTTTCTTCTGGTGTACGACATCACCAACAAATCGAGCTTGGGCGCTTTGGACTACTTCATGGACATGATTGAGATCGAAACCGAACAACGCCTTGAGGACAATGATCGGTTGCGCAAGGAGTTGGGGGCCAGTGCAGAGGGCCTCGATGTCGGCATGCCACCCCCGGTCAAGATCGTCGCAGGGAACAAGTGCGATCTCAAAGACAACAGAGTCATTAGTTCCCGGGAAGGCCTGGAGTATGCCCGAAAACACGGTTGCGGTTTCATGGAGACCAGTGCCAGGGAGATGGTCAACATCGAGGAAACCTTTGCCCGTAAGCCTCTCACCACTATTGAGCCAAGTATATACGCTTGCCAGAAGTTGACACTCTCGCAGTCCTAGTCCGTCGGGTCGTCGAGGCCCGTCGACTACAGTACCAGAAGGGTCCTCCGACCAGTCAAACCGCTCAAAGGGGCGAGCCTTCGACGGCTGCAAAAACGCCTGCTGACACGGTTGTTAGCAAGGAAGGGAAGAGAGAATCGCCGAAGCGCACACAGAAACGACAGAGTGGTCTTCGTGGGCTCTTTGGAGGTAAACGTGCACGTCAGGATCCAGGCGAGAAGGGCCATCTTCAACCAGAGGCATCAGGATCGGGGCAGAACAAGCCATCCAAGCCAGCAAAGGCGAGCATATGGAAGCGCATGAGTTGTTGTTAGGCTGCAGGTCTGCCTATCGCGGTCGTCCATCCTTCTTTGTATTAACATTTCAACATTATACCCCCTTTTGTATACTACTTATTATTCAGCTGACTTCAAACTCGACCGTTAACCTGTTGATGCATTCACGAATGCCACGTTCCATCATCTACTTCCCTTGACGTGTAGTTTGCATAGACGGATAGATGGGCATGTTTCGAGAAAACACGAGACTGCTAGTAGAATCCGATGGCTGTCACGGGAGCAGAGCATGGATTAAATTAACAATGAGGTCACCGGCGAGCTTGCTCATCCGGTGCAGGACACTAACTTGCAATCCGGGCGACAAGGGATAGACAATGCATAGCTATATCTTATCAGCAACCTCTCACGGCACACATGGTCTCCCTGCCACATCCCGACGGAAGTGGAAAACCGAGTGCATCCATGTCAGCAGCGGTAGTGGTGGGGTCAAGATTGGTAGAGCACTGCGGGATGACGCTATCATGGCTGGCGGGCTTGACACTACCGCATGGTCTAGACCCGAGAGAGTAGCATGTACCAGCGATCTGTAATCGATTTCCAATGTTTGGCTATGGACAGCATATTCTGCAATCGTCGAACCCCTGAAAGCGCAAGAACCAGCCTCGATCGTGCTTCAGGTGCAAGGTTCAATCCCGAGTAGTATAGCCACTTCGGGAATTAAGCGACACTCGGCATTTTCGACGGGGCACCTATTGGTACATTGTAGAAAACGGGCATGGATCAACATGGAAAACAATAGTCCAGCGGTCATTGATCGCAGGATCAGAAACCTTATCTGCCACTCTATAGCACCCGAGGCAGTGGTGCAACTATGAAGTCAATTCCGGAGCTGAGCCAGTGGTAAGTGCCGGTCAAATCAGCTCCGGACACGGGCACCGTACTCTGGCAACGCGAACTGGCTTCGATAGCAGTAACCTGTTGGGCTTAATTAAATCATGTCCTGTTGTCACAACAGGCTAAGCTGGAGGGGAATGACAGGGGCACGATCGAATCAAGACCCGCGACCGTGCAAGTGGCATGGTCCATTGGAGGGATGATCAACGTCATTGACTGTCATGTGCGGATAGCTCCAACGGCACCTCGTGGTGGAGAGGAGCTGCTGCTGCTGCTTCAAGGCAGGAAAATAAAATTGGTAAGAACAATGATTGACCGGGCTATTGAATCATCCCAAACTAAAGCTGATCACGAACAACAATCGGAACCGACGATTGGATCAACGCTGGATTCGGTCTTCCCTGCTCCATCCACCTGGCGGCAGACAGTGTGGCAAAGAAGGATTGGAATCAATCCGGTCTGCCGTTAAGCTTTCGAAGGAGAGCGCCAATCGCCAAGACTGGTGATCAACAGGTCTTGTACGACTATGGAGGGAACTAGGAGAATAGCAGCGATCGAAGATATCCGACGGGGAAAGGAATCCGTGTTTGATCGCCGAATCGGGATTTTAAGGATGCACTGTGAATGGAGTCGAAGGGGAGAGAGACTCGAGATGGGTTATTGACCCTGTCAGTGTCAGGTAATGTTCATAGGAGTCATTATGGAGCCACCACCCGATGGTCCATACACCTTACATACTGCTCCAGAACAGTGGATTTATTTTCGAAAGCTACCCGTTCGGCATGAGTTTGCCGAGTTGGGTCAGCTTCGGAAAAAAATAAAAAACATAAATAAATAAATAGAAAATATTTGGTTATGGAAATATATTCAAGGTGGATATTCTTGTGCCGTAATGCCGGGCTATGCAGACTTGGGCTGTCATTCCCTCAAGCTGGTTTGCATCAAATCGCAGAATTACCGCAATTCTGAACTAAAGCTATGGATGTACCTGAACATTGGAAAAGGTACAGCTTGCTTCAAGTGAGTCTCACACATCACACACGCTGGCGCAGGTTAAACCACCTCGGCCGCGACGTAACTATAGCTACCTACATTTAGTCTCTACTATCTAAGTTCTCCCTCGTGATTAATTGTCCACGTATTCCCACCCCCTCTTTTACTTCCTCCAAAGATCTTTTCCACAGTAGCCCCAAAGTAGGGCCTCACTAGCAAAATGCAGACAGACACCTACGGTACATGAAGGGAAACCCCCGTAGAGTGTAGACATGGGAGGTACCTGTCCAGAGTCCCGATCGGATATACGGCCTGAGGTGGGCCATTGAGGTTTTTGAATCGTTTTGGGGGCCCCTCCCAACATGAGGGAAATAAAAAGGAAATATATCTCAATGAGGAAATTTCCCCAAAGCATGTAAAGCACAAAAAGGAAGTTGGCACCTCCGAGGTCCGAGTCAAGCCTCCGATGCCGATTCAGGTAATCAGCACGTCCGCCTGGGCTGGTTACTTCCGTTATCCGTTCAACCTGTTCCGCCGTATCATGTAAAATACCTTACATACAAACGGCCGCAGGGTTCATCCACGTATTGGTTATGACGTATGGTTACACAGTATGGAAAGCGCTACCTCAGTTCACTCAGAGGTACCAACTTATAATAGTATGGGCAAGGAATTGACACGCTGTGGCTGCAGAGGCAGGTGAAGCTTTGGAGCACCACGTTGGATCAAATCTTAAAATCCATATGTGCCTTGAATTTAACCCGGTTCATGTAGAAAGATTTTTCCGCTGTCTCCCCAAAGAAGTGGACAAGTGTGACGATAGCCAGGCAGCAAGCAAGCAGTTGGTTTAGTTCATGTAGTAGTACCAGGAAAAGTTATGAATGATACAGTGCAAGCTTGGAGGGAGCGGTTAATACAAGATCAATACCGTACAGAGAAAAAGCGCCCCACTGCATAAACCTCCAGACCTCTAGCGGCCGGCCAATGATCGGCCAGCGCCGTCAGACCCGATCCATTCTGGTTCCTTTGGACTGCGTCAATATTCCCAAGGGTAAGACGGCGACCATTCCTACGTGAAGGACCGCCAACCTTACTATTATTTTTAATCAAAAAATAAAAAAAGTGAAAAGGAAAAAAAAAAGAAATCCATGGGGACTAGACTAATTCGAATAAATAATCATCCAGGCCCATCTGTAGTAGCAATTATTATTATTATCATCATCATCAATCATCATCAGTCTGACTTTACGTCGTCCTCGTCTTACTCCTCCTCCCTTATATCTAGTTAAAAGAGCTTCGACCCTCCCGGTTTGGTCAAGCCTGGCCTCTTTTCCCTTCCAGATATACTTCCTCTTTACGACACCATTCACTACTACTACACACCTTGCCTTTAGCCCAACCACCGGTGGATCGTTGTAACGCTATCCTGTCCTTGGAACCGTTCAACTTGATCATTAATCATTACATGCGGTTGTCTCGATCGAGCTCTCGCATTGGCTCGACCCTCTGAACCTTCTCTTGCTCATTACACCTTCTTTGACTTTTATCCATCCGGCCTCGTTATATCATCGACCAATCTTACGTATTGTCGATCACTGATCATTGCAACACCGCACCACAGAAAAAGGTATAGGCGAGGACAAGGCATAAGAAAAGCAATAAGAAAAAGAAAGGGAAACGAAAATTCGAAAGAACAGAGAAAAAGCAAACCCGACTAGTTACCCTACAAAACTAATCACCGCAACTGGAACTCGCGCTTTCGATACTCTTTTTAAATTTCACCCTTTCCTTGACTTGACTGGGGAGATACTCTTTTGATTTCTCTGGCCACATCTGCCTTTCAATACCCGCAACCAAACCTCCCTCACCTCCATAAGTATATATATGCGCACAATGACGGCACGCCAATCATCACCTACATCCGACCACTCACATTCGGACGGTAATGTCCGAAAGAGGGTCTGTAAGGCATGCGATCGGTGTAGACTGAAGAAATCCAAGGTAAGCCAAGTCATGCTCAAGCATCAGCTTGTCCTGATGCACTGACCCGGTGCAGTGTGACGGATCCAACCCATGTGGTCGGTGCAGGACAGATAATGCCATTTGTGTCTTTGGCGAGAGGAAGAAGGCTCACGACAAAGTGTACCCCAAGGGGTGAGCTTGCACCCAACCGACATGTTGTATCAATAGCTAACCTGGCTTACCGCCGCCTCTAGTTATGTCGAGATGCTTGAACAGCAACAAACGTGGCTCGTCAATGGTCTGCAAGAAATGTACCGTCGCGCCTTGGAGGGCGAAGGCTGGCCGGGAGAGCCCTTGAAATGCGAGCCCAACGGCCATCCTCTAACACACGATCTGCTTACGCGACTTGGCGCCTTGGACCAGACCAAGGGTGAGCGCTTCGAAGAGAACACTGAGGCTATGCAGCAAGATCTCTGGAGGCAAAATTCCGGACACATGCAACGCCAGGAGTCATCCGACGGTAGCTCAGAAAGTGCGCAGTCGCCTATCATGCCCTCCCGCTTCTCAGACCCATTTGCTCGTCAGCTCTCGAGTACGCAATCCAGCTTTAGCACACCGTCCCAAACGCAAGGCCCCACTATCAAATCAGAGCCTCAAATGGCACCGACAAATCCCGCCTTCGTTGCGCCCATGACCATGCAAGGCGTCGTGAATCCCCTCGCCCTCCAGACCCCGCAACAGTGGCCCAACAATAACTTTGGCGCTTTCGACGATATGGATCTAATAGGCGCATCCGATTATACGAATCTGTCCTTTGACGATCAGGTTCCCTCGCCGATGTTCAACCGTCAATTACCGATGAGCTGCATGCTTTCCTCTTCGTCGTATATGGACACCAAAGGCGACTATGAAGACATCAATCAGTTCTTGAATGCCAATGCGCCCGAGATCGCATCGACCTGAGACACACTTCGATACGACGTAATTTAGCATATTAATGTCTCTCTTTTGCCTGACATTTGTTTTGCATACGCCGTACGACGTAACGCGTGTATTATATACATGCTACATTCTGACATTGGACTACTTTTTTGAACACATGGCAGCACTCCCCTTCCTTCAGAAGGATAATCGATGAGCTGTACAGTGTTGGATTCTTTTGGGTGACTGGCATCACATTTTTTTTTTCTTGTGGGGACAGCATCCTCTACATATTATTTTGGTTTATACTTTTTTGATGATGAAGGCGCCGAGGTGTTTTGGAGTTGGAGTTTACACAAAACATTGGGAGGTTTGAACAGGCAGGGCGGTTGGTTTTCTCTTTACTTGGATGCGGATGCTTTTGCGTGGATACTTGCCGATGCTGGTTTCTAGTTTCGGATGTTCTATATGTCATTCTTATGTCCCCGACATGGAAAATATACTATTTATTCTGCATTCTTCCTATTTACTTATGGTCTACTTCAACCTTTGTCCGAGAAGGGGCCGAACTTTGGCCTAGGGCGCAGGGCGTATCGGCCAACGGAGACCGACTGCCGAGGCCAGGAACCTTTTTTCTCTGCTCGTTAAGCCCAGATGACGTTCCAGCCGCTCACGAGTGACTAATGCGGTGATGGAGGACGTCATGGATAATCAAATCCTAAAGGCCGGTGACAGCTCTACCTTATCTCCGGCCACATCTGGACTGGCTGGACCACTCACGCGCCCCCCGATGGGGATACGAGGTAGATCGTGACACGTCGAGTGAACCCTACTGCCCTCCTGCAACAATATTCCCTGTGGTGGTCGAGAGGGGGAACCTGATCACTGAACAAGAAATTCATGAACAACAAGTCTTCCTGGCCGATGGATTCCCATTTAAAAAACGAAGAGGGTCCAAAAGTCTCCACCCTCGATACGACGGAGCCCAATTTGATGTTTGGGTCTGGCACGACGGAGCCCAGCCCAGCCCACACACCCGCTAGTGGGGAGCGATGAGTGAGTGGGAAGGGGGAGAGGTTTTTTTCCATTGCTGCATTTTCCTGTTGTTTCTTCTCTTATTTCCGTCTCTTCTTTCCTTCCATGGAGCCTTTGCCTCATCTGGTTCTGTGGAGAGACAGTTGAGTGGATATTGCTGGTCAGCCACGGGCGGACCAGCACACAGGCCGAAATGCCGACCTCCCGACCGTGTGTTAGTGGTGTGCCAGTGCCCAGGCAATAGCATCGCTTACCTGGTTCGACATCCGAGTTCCCATCGGAATACGCCCACTCTTTGCCAGGAAGGGACTGAACCTTGATTTCCCTCCGGATTACGGAGGATTCGACGTGATATTCTACTGGCAATGGAAGCTGTCCATCTCCTGTCGTTCCACGTGTAGAACTACAATTTTTTTTTAAAAATTTTTTTTAAATAAAATTTTTTTTCTTCTTCTTTTTCCCTATAATTTTCTTTCTTCACGGTCCCCATCTCCCTAATTCCGCTCCGTCTCCCTGATCCAGGTGATAGACACTGGTTCCCCAAAATGGAGAGATGGCCCCATTCATGGTCCCTCTTCCCGACAAGACTGGACTGTGAGAGTTAACTGCGGTATATCTACGGAGTAGAGCACGATGGGATCCAGTCAGCCCCTTTCAAGACACAAAAGCAATTGTCTTGTCTGGCAATAATCATCCAAATAATGGGAGGGCTAGTGACTTCCAAACGGGTAATGCACCCCCGGGGGCCCGTCAGTAGGTCACTGCATTATCACTACTGTGGACTAGTCAGTAGTGATCGCGGACCACCAACACACACTTTCCCCAGAACATCTGCATGCAGCGCTCACATCAGGGTGTGGTAATGTTGTTGTCAAGTGGACAATGGACGCTTTGATATGGGGTTAGACCGCTCAGCCACTACACAGTACAGCCTGATCGACGGATTTCTAATCCTGAACTCATGCTGAGATCAGGATTTTCAATAGCCACCATGGCATGCTTGTCATCACATGTCCTATTGGTACAAAACAGTCAGTTACTCCCGGAGAACATCTCTCTCGGAGTTACTCTAATGGCATTGGACCCGGCTGTCTATCAATGCATGGTATAGGGGTTCCCGGTACTTCTTAGTGTTGTGTAGTATCTATTTACATAAGGGGTTCGTTTTAGCAATGCCGAATGCCGATGCAACGGTTCTTGCGATTCCCGGGGGCCGCACGGTTTCTTATCTAGTGTTGTGCTTCTTACGAGGTCATATGCCATATGGCATATGCCAATTCAGCCAAGTTGCAAATGCAAATGCAAGAATGGGATGAGATTAATGCCCAGCAAAAGCATTTTTACATCTATTTCAATTGCCGTGGCTAAATAAGTAATAATCAACTACCGTATGTAGGGACGGGATTATCAAAAAGCAAAGAGCTACTATTACAAGATAGGGCTGCTTAGGTGGCAAGAGTGCCGCCACAGTATGGTCTTTCTCAGGGGTTGAACCCACAGAGGAGTGAAGAAAAAGATCATCTCATTTATAGATGAAACTTGGTTCACACTATCCCATTCTATTCCAATACATTTATTCTTGTGATTGAATAATGAATCATGTTCTCGCTTCCACACTTGGGTTAAAAGCGCTGAATCAGCGGACTACGGACTCGGCACGGAAGCCCCAAGCTCCGCGGAGACCGACCCGAGGTTTCAGTTAGTTACGGCTGGAATTGATTAGTTGAGAGTTGACCGTAAGTTCAATTGACTGATGGAACCTTCTTGTCAGCTTCGGAGCGGTCGTTCGCCTTAACTCCACGTTTCGGACCTGCGCGTATTGTCATCCGGCACTAGTAGTAGTTGGCAGTATGTTATGGTATGACATGACATACGGGTATTTACGGTCTGTCTCGCTGTTTTGTCTGTTTTTAATCCATCTCGTAACCTAATCCCACCTGCGGCCCTCCCACTGAGTGCTTTTACTATTAAGTAACCATCAACTTAGTTATACTACGTAACATTAAAGATTTAGGAGCTTGGTCCCTGCAGCTGTTCAACGGTCAAATTGGCGCATCTCGCAAGCCCTTCCGAATGAGTCATTGCTGTGTCAGATAACTAACCATCCAAAAATTGCCGGGACCCTTTCGGCGATGGGGAAGTGAGCGTGCACTGTAGTCTACGATGGACTGGGATGGTAGCTTCCCATTTCTTGTTCGATTTAAGTCCCCGAATATTGCTTGCGTGATGGAAGTGAGGAAGAGAGTGGGATGCCGACTACTAGTTAGTTTACTCTCGATCCATCCCACGCTGCTCCTCTCATAGCGTAAGCAGTATCCCGCCGGAAGGAATGGCAGGTAGTCAAGCCAAGGGACTAGTTTGATCACGATGTCTAAAACAAAACCTTAGTACAAGGTGTTAAACTACTAATATGATGAAGCTCCGACCAGCCACAGATTAATTTGAAGCATATCCAGTCCAAGCTATGGATAGCTATGATCGAACTACTCACTCTACTGACAGGGCGGCATATTTATGCCTGAGGCACAATTCATCCGGAAGATTACCCGATTCGGCAAATCCACCACATGCTACGAAGTGCGGTTTAGCCTAATATGCGAGAAGAGCAAGGCTCAAGATAGCATTCAGGCATGGGGATCCTGGGAAATTTAACCGACTTTAAATGAATCTCGCAGTAAGAAAGGTCTATCTACCTTATCTTTGCACCAATCCTGGTGATTGAAGCACGTAAGCTCTTCAGCGTGAGCCCCTGTCGTATTGGTCGCGACTTCTCTAGTTGGAGCAGAATTGCGGGGTAGCGGGCGGAAAGTGAGTGACCACCCCTCTTCATATATCGACGACTTTCTTACTTTTTCCCATAAAAAGTTTCGATTGCCCCTCACTAGACACGTCCGACTCACTAGAAAGATCAGACATTTAGTAACAATTCAGCGCACTTAGTCAAAATGAGCGACAAAACCTCCGCCAAGTTCCTGTCCCTCGGCGCCATCATCCAGGAATTCAACGTGGACGGACAAAACATCGTGCAGGGGTTTACCACGAAAGAAGCCTACGAGAAGCACAACTCGCCCTGGTTCGGCGCGAATATCGGACGTGTTGCCAACCGCATCAAAGACGGTGTTATTCAGAACCTCAATGGGCAGTCGTATCAGCTCGAACTGAATGACCCTCCCAATGCGCTGCACGGAGGGAGTCGCGGATGGGGTCGCTGCGAATTCGATGGTCCAACGGTGTTAAACCGCGATGGGAAGACTACCCTGCTGTATACTTATCTGAGCCGTGACGGGGAGGCAGGATACCCGGGCACGGTGGAGTTCAGGGTCTATTATACCACGAGTGAGGAGGTGGAGAATGGCAAGACTACGTCGGTGCTGAAGATTGAATATGAGGCTGAGTTGGTGGGCGATGAGTGCAATGAGACGGTTGTTAACTTGACCAACCACAGGTATGTCTGCCCTTTTGTTCTTTTTCACTGCATCAATTGGGCGATAAAATATTGACCGTCCTAACAGCTACTTCAACCTTAACGGCGGCCCAACCACCGAAGGCACCCTCAGTAAACTATCAACACAGGACTACCTACCACTAGAGAACGGCATCCCATTGGGCCCCATCGAGCCCTACCCCAGCGAAGTCACCAAGGAATTCACCTTCGGCCCGCAGAACCAATTCGACGACGTCTTCGTGATGGACCGCGACCTGTCCCGCGTTCCCCTCGATACGCGTAGTGAGCCCCTCCGCCTACTGGCCGAGTTCCAGCACCCAGACACGCGCCTGCACCTGCAAGTGCACAGCACGGAGCCGGCATTCCAATTCTACACAGGCCAAGGCATCGATGTACCCGAAACAGACGGGAAGCCGAGTCGGGGCCCATTTGCGGGGTTCTGCATCGAGCCCAGTCGGTTTGTCAATGCGGTCAATGAGCCCGGATGGCGGCACACGGTCGTTCTCCCAAAGGGGCAGAAGTATGGTAGTACCATCGTGTATAAGGCCTGGAGGGAGTGAACCAAAACAGAACCAGAACCACAACGAGAACCCGAGGTAAATTGCCGGGAAAGAGTCATGCCACAGTGAATCAATAAACGGCCGATCGGTGGAGAGATTAGTCAGTGCCTAGGCTCGGCATGGGTGTGGACGTCCATTCTCTATCTAGAACTACGGAACTCTCCATCTTTAATTCCGCTGATCTAATATGTATTAGCCAGAAAAATCTCGACAATAATTATTTTCTCTTTTTGATCTGAAAAGAATGTCTTGGCAATCATCCGATTATCCATAGCATCAGGTGATCACAGCGTGCCGATTTATCCTTATCACCCGTGATATGTATCCGAAGCAGGTCTAGCAAGCAAGAGCAAAGCCCAGATTAAAACGAAACGAGCTTATGGAGGAGATCCACCTGAAGCAGAAGGCAAACAGTGTTGGATTGTGGTGTTTCTATGGAATGAAAAAGCCTCAGGTAGGTGGATATTCGCATGTGGAGATCCACACCCATTACCAGATCGGGCATTATCAGACTGAACTAGCAATAATCAATACATTTTCCGCGCAACTGTACAGATGGGACCAACGGACCTAACCCAAAACTTCTCCTAGTTAAGGTGCGGGTATTCAGGCACCGGGATTGGACCGTTATATCCGCAATATCCGCAGTGGTTCTTGCCTCTCCGTGTGAGTGTGTGTAGACTAGTTAGTATGTAGTTAGTTAGTCTGAGCAAGAAAAGTCTCCGTGCTGCTACATTTGACTCACTAGTGAAGAAAAGAAGAAAAAAAAAGTCTCCGTCCCGGACTGGAACTTTCCATGGGCTGGCTGAGGGGGTTACTAATGATGATAATGCATTAATCAGCATTGGCGGCAGCTTAAGTTTGAGCCAAGCAAGCTATCTCATTCAGGGAAGAATTGAACTTGTATACTACTGAAATGTGGCTGGTAAGAGGTATAGTGTTGATTGATTGAGTTGGGATCATCTTGGAAAATCACTCATCGTGGGTGTATGTATGAATGGGATATGGTGGTTCCGGATTATTTGCCAAGAGTTTCTGGAATCCCGCTATTGGGTTCTAGCGTTTGATATACACAGTAATCAATCAGTCTTCTATATTGGGGAATGTCGGTAGTATTAGGATACCGGAAACAATTTTGGAGATTGTTAGGGGGGAAGGGGGGTCCATTTAGCTGGATTAGTTATGTTATACAGTGTGTGCGTGTATAATATAAGATTCATCTTATATCTATATGCATATATCTTAGGGTATAGTAAAGTAGTGTACACGAGGACCTGAGCAGACTGCATAACTTGTGCATAATTACATCATGTATCCGTTTCCAGCCCCAAACCCGGTAAATACCGTATATATACATATGTACTATATACGGTATCAAAACAAAACGGAAATGTTTCGCATACTGTAATAATACCAGGGCTCTCTCTCGCTCGCTCGCTCTCGGGCACCGACAGTAGATTTCCGGTGAAGCTTGGCATGGTGATCATAGTTGTTTATGGGCTAGAGTTGGGGATGGAGGGGGTAATATTATGCATACTATAGGGAGGATTATGTTTATGCTGGATTTAGTGTTGGTTTGTGGACGGATACTGTGATTATTTGGTAAATTGTTCACCATCCCCCTACTGACTACTACAACTACAGTGGGAGAAAAGTATTCATTCTATGAGTAGGATGGATCTCATATAAGTACTGTACTCAAGTATTGAAGAATTTCTCCAATTTTTTATACAACCCTTCCCCCCCTGCATGCCCCATCTCGTTCTTTGTTGTAGTAAGTATGCTTAAACCCCGAATTGGAGTCAAAATCCATCCCACACACCCAAACCTCCCTCCCCCCCGGCGTGCACAGGGACAACACAACACAGCAACACAGCAACCAAGCTAAGCACAGCACACCAACACTAAAATATAAATACTACCATCACACGATCAGGTGCATGAGATTGCAGAGGCGATGATCATCTCCTTGTATCCCCCCCCTCTTATATCCATGCATGTACAGATACATAGTTAGCAACCAGGTGGCTGGTCTGTGTGACGGGTTTGTACTACTTTTGCTTGAAACTACCTGGGGTTTTTGAGCTGCTGGCATCCTTGTCCGGTTAATACATAAGTTGTGTTGGAGCTACTACTGATTACCCCGCGCATCCCCCTCACTTTTCTGGAGTAACTAGTAAATGCCATATGATGGTCTTTGCAAGTGGGATGGAGTATCTAGTAGGTAAGGGTGCGTGGGATAAGAGGTCTTGGGTAGATGTCACATGCAGCAGGTGCATAAGGTGATCGGGTGCCGAGTTGTGTGCATATTTCTTTTGACATTATCTGGGAGGTAGCTAATATAGTTAGTGCTACTTGTTTGCTTATGTTGGGTTGTAGCTCATAACTACTACGTACTACTATCCAAGTCAGCTTCATATATGGATGATCCCTGTGTTGTTATTACCCTAATATTTTATTACTAACTTACTTACTGTCAGTAATACATCCATAACAGCTATACCTTACCACCGTTGCCAATACCCCAGCCCCTCTTCCCCTCCCCTGTTGGACTCCATATGTTAAGAATTGTGCTGCCTGTAAGTCACCCAAGATTAAACAAGGCAGTGCACATCCATCGTGTCGCAAACTAATCTTACTAGATCATTTCAGACAAAGCCCACAGGGGTTTCAGAAACTGAGGTCAGCTCATGACGCCAGCATTAACGTATCCATATTTTAGTAACTTGCCAACACCATCGTTGAGGCTGAGTAGATGTTTACTTTGTATGTCAGCTCCCCCGGTTGTCGTGTCAAAGCTTGAAATCCTTCCGTCCAGTAAACAACGACAGCTTTCCGAGACTTTATGTGCTCGGATTAATGGAATCCAAGGTCTAGCCATGGAGCTGTGCTTAGTAGACAAGCTACGTATCACTGGTAGTCGGGTCCATGGGTTTGGATGTGTCGTTGGCTTCGTGTTCGTATTCATACTTTGCTTGCTGCATTCGGGGGAAATGCGAAGTGATGGAGTATACTTCCACCCATTATTAATGTCGATGGAGTATATTATACGAGATGATAGTTTATCCTTGATTCATGTAAGATAGATATTTATAACTTACAGTAAACTATCATTCATGGTCAATTTATAACTATACACAATACCATAAACATAAAACATGAATCCCTATCCTGTGTATACAAATCACATGACCACCAAACAAACCAACCGCAACCCGGAGGGTCCCGATGCCATGCGCCGAAAACTCCGAGGTGCCCCGCGCGGGGTTTGGTTCCTCCTCCAGCTACATCTCCATCATTTTCCCCATCAACTCCAACCAACATATACATCAACAACATCATTACAAACCACAATGGCATCCCAATACGGTGACCTCCGTCACCTCCTCCCAGGCAATTACAAGCGTCTCATCGCCGACTGGCTCGAAGAAGACTGTCCCAGCTTCGACTATGGCGGCTTCGTAGTGGGGGAATCCGAAGGCGAAGCACGATTACTAGGAAAGAGCGAGGTAACCACCACCACCACCACCACCCATGACTTATCCAAACAATTCATACTAACATAATATTCAACACATCTAGGGTATTCTCGCTGGTGTCCCCTTCTTCGACGAAGTCTTCTCCCAACTAGGATGCTCGTACGCTTCCCCCCAACCCCAATCACCAAGACCCCATACTAAAGAAACCACAACAGAGTAACATGGCACATCACCGAAACAACCCCTATCAAACCAATCACCCACTGCGCGACCGTCACCGGCCCAATCCGCAAGATCCTACTGGGCGAGCGCGTCGCCCTCAACATCCTCGCGCGCTGCTCCGGCATCGCAACCAAGACCTCCACCCTAGTCTCCATCCTCCGCAGCCACAACTGGCCGGGAACATTAGCCGGCACGCGCAAGACGACCCCTGGGTTCCGAGTCGTCGAGAAATATGGTATTCTCGTTGGCGGGGCGGACCCTCACCGACATGATCTCAGCGCCATGACTATGCTCAAGGATAATCATGTGTGGGCGTGTGCGAATAACTCGGCGGCTAAGGATGGTGGCGATAAGGAGGCGGTGGAGGAGGGGTCGATTGTGAGGGCGATTCCGAGGGCGGTGCAGGCGGCGAAGGCGGCCGGGGGGTTCGCGACGAAGGTTGAGGTCGAGTGTCGGAGTTTGGAGGAGGCGGATGCGGCCATTGAGGCGGGTGCGGATGTGATTATGTTGGATAATTTCACGCCGGAGGGGGTGAGGGATGCGGCGCGGAAGTTGAAGACTACTTGGGCTGGGAAGGGGAAGGCGTTTTTGGTTGAGGTTAGTGGTGGGTTGAATGAGCAGAATACTGCTCGTTATGCTTGTCCGGATGTGGATATCTTGTCGACGAGTTCGATTCATCAGGGAACTGGCATTGTCGATTTCTCTCTGAAGGTGTCGTTGCGATAGTGGGTAGATCATGATGATGTGATGTGTATATTCTACTTGCTAGATAGTTGTATTACTCCGGATGAAGACGCAGCCTACGGATAGCTGTGCCAGAAATCAACAGAATCATCCTGCATGTCTATGTACATGTGTCTCGGTGCCATTGCTATCTGGCTTAAAACCAACGCGTTTAATACACAATGCCCAGATGGCAAATGTCCAAGAAAGAAGACGAACCGAAGAATGAACCGAAGGGTATATGATACATGCAATGATAAGAACATCAAAAGAGCCCTTATGAACACCAGGTGGACTAGAACATCTTCCAAAAGAATAGCACTCGCAAGCCTTGCACTGGAACGCCCAATACGCCCCACGACCATGGCCTACGACCCCCACCTCACCCCCTAAGGCTATGTCAGACCTCAATGTCAACGTAAATGCCCTCGCCTTCGCTCGAGCTCATCTCATCGTCCCGACGCCGATCATATCCGTCACTCGTGCCTGGGTCTGACCCCTCGAGCCGCCGTTGACCATGTGCGCGCACGTCCTCATCGGTCGACGTGCCCGCGGATAGCTCTTTACGTACACGCTGTCGCTCGAGCTGCGCGCGGAGTCGCTGGTTCTCCGCATCGCGCTCTTCCAGGCGTCGCCGTGCGCCGCTTCGGTCCAGAAGGCGAGCCTCCCGTTCGGCCTTCAATCGCTTCTCCAGCTCATGCAAGCGTTGAATCCACTTCTCATTACTCCCCGGGTCAGCGGACATATGTCGGGAGCGAGAACCTTGCACCAATGCTCCTGGTCCATCATTGGCGAGCGTCGCCGTCGAGGTTGTCGAGGCCGAATGCGAGGGTTGAGGGATGCCAGTGGTGGCGCTCCGTGACAGACCACGCGACGGGGCGGGTTTCTCGACTGCTGAGTGATGACGGATCAGAGAGCCTGGTTCTGCATCGGCTCCAGGGTCTAGGCTCAGCGCACGTGTCGGTGACTGTGGGGAGTTGGATCCAATGCCAACAGCGGCGGCGGAGACGGCCGCAGAGGCAGGTCCCCGGCGGCGTGAGTGCGATTGAAGCAGGTTCAGCTCGGCCTTCAAGAGCCGGTTCTCACCCCGGAGCTTCGCCATCTCAGGAGACATCCCGGACTGGTTCCGGCTGTGCTGTTGTGCGCGCATGTTCATCATGGACTCCTCGAGGCGGTCAAGCTTCTTAACGCGCAGATTGAAGGTATGCTCCAGCATCTGGTACTGTTTGGTTAAGTCCCTCTCAACACCCTTGATGCGCGCCTTGGAGCCCGAGATCGCGCTTTCGACGGTCTTCACAGCGAGCAGAAGATTGCGGCTAAACCCGGGCCAGAAGAGGATGTTGCCAATGACCTCCTGACTGGGGAGATTGCCGTTGATCAAGCTGTTTGAATGCGCCCAGTCCGGTCCGCACATGGCTGACAGGCGTTTCCAGATGTTTAGGAGCATCACGTTGCGCTCGCTCAGCTGGTCGCGGAACTGCTGCTCCAGAGTGGTGAAGCGCTTGCGATCCTGATTACGCGCATTCTCCAGCTCCGAGATGCGCGAGTTGTTCTGCGTGATGGTGCGCGAGGCCTGGTGGTGGGATTTGAGAGCTTGCTCGAACGACTGCTTGTCGGCACGGCGGGCATGGCGCTCGCGGTCCAGCAGCTCGGCCAGCTTGCGCGATTCCAACCCATGACTCTCCAGCAGCGCATCGCGGTTGCGCAGAAGCGACTCTTTGTCGTCCAGCTTGGCTCGCGTGCTTTCGAGCTCCAAGGCCGTCGACTCCAGCTCCTTTTGCAGCTTCATGATGTTGGAAATCAGACTAGAGCGACTGCCGGTTAGATCACCCAGCGTCTCTCGTAGGTTGTTTTCCAAGTCCAGCAACCGCTCTTTCCAGGTGGCGGCTTCAGCCTCCTGCGCCGACAGGTTCTTCCTAAGTTTGCGGTTCTCCTCCTTGGCGGAGGTCGCCTCACGGTTCAGCTCGTTGACAATGCGCTGCACCTCTTGCTTCTCTTTGCTGCCCACAACTTCACGCTGGTGCCGTTCCTCCGCCAACCGTTCCTCGAGTTCGCGTGTCTTGTCGCGCTCGCTTTGCAGGCTGAGCTGGTAGGACTTGAGCTCCGATTCAAGATCTCCGATCTTGATCTTGTCGCCATCCTGCTCCTCGCGGAGGAACGCAATCTCATTTTGACTCGACTCAATTTGCACGGTGAGCCGTTGTACTTTAGTGTTAGCCTCATAGAGATCCTTCTCCAGCAACTCCATCTCGCGGTTGCAGTCCTCCAGTTCCTGCTGGACGGCCTTGTACCGCTGGAGATTGTTCTGTGCATCTTCCTCAAGCCGAATAATGCCCTCGCTAGCTGAGCGCATCTCCGCCTGGAGTGCCCGAAGGTTTTCGTCCTGAACACGCACTTCTTCGCTCAATCGCTGGCACTCTTCTACCTTCTGTTCTAGAGCCTCATTCATGGCGTCTAGCTCTTCTTGAGCTTCTGCGCGGATGTTTTGGAATGCTTCATCGCGCTCTTCGGCTATCTGCATGGACTGGTCGCGCTCCTGTCGGAGATTTTGTACCATTTGTTGAAGGTTCGAGATCTCTTCTTCCGCCTCATCGACGTCGGCCTGATATGCCTTGTCGAGCGAGTCATAATCCTGGTTGACCTCATCCAGCTGCTCCCGAATAGATTGGTTTTCAAGCTTCAGAGCCGACACCTGGTCGCGCAGCTGGCCTACGCGCGTTTCTAGGTCTTCGCGTTCGGCATCGTCGCTCGGCGATTGACCCGTGCCATCGCTGGCGCGCGAAGAGGGCCGACCATGTGCCCGGGACGCCGAGCGATCGAAGATGCTGTCGCCGGCAACCGATCGAGTCCCATCCCGGCGTTGACCAAGTTTGAGCTCTTCAATCTCCTGGTATAACCGCTCCTTCTCCCGGTTCCGGGACGTGAGCATCGAGGTCTGAGCGCTCACCTCCTTTCTCAGCTCCGCATTCTCTTGCTTGAGCAGTTCCAACTCCATCACCAGCGTCGAGCTGGATGAGCTAACAGTATGGGGATCGCGGCTGAAGTCTCGTTCGGACGCAGCAGAGTACGAGGCCATTGAGCCAATTCTGTCGCGTTGCCCGACTCGCGCGGCGACGACAGGGAAGTTCATCTCGTTCTTCAAGCGCAGGGTCTCTTCGCGCAGCCGCTTATTTTCCTCTTCTGCCTGCTCGCGAGCCGCCGTCTCGGCCTCCAGCATGTCCTTCCACATATCCTGCGGTAACAAACAATCAGCGTCCAGAATGCACAAAGGGATAATCCAGTACTTACCCTCTCCTCCCGGGCGCCAACATCCGATCCCATGGGCCGCCCGTCACTGAGGGATTTCACCATCTCGGCCAGTCGTCTCTTCTCACTTTCGCGGGCAATGCTTTCCGAACGGAGTCGCTCGATTTCCAGTTCATATGTCTCTGCCCGCTCGCGCAGGAAGAGAATCTCCTCGTCCTGCGCGGGGTCACGGTCTTCCTCGTCCGACCCTTCGGGGTCATGGTTCAGCATCGACTCCTTGTCGGACTGTTGGTCTTTCAACTGTTTCTCGAGATCGCGCAACTTGCGCTTCAGGCTTTGATTGTCCTTCTGCAGCTTCAGCTTGTCTGACTTCAACTCAACATTCTCCGAGATCATCTCCTTGATGCCCTCCTCAGAGCGTCGATTCAGTGCTTCATTGAGGAAGTGGATGCGCATCTTGAGGTCAAAGTTCTCCTTGGAAAGACGGTCAATGGTGCTGCTTTGCTCTTTGAGCGTCATGGTGCGGCCACTCCGGGCAAAGGCCGGAGTGGCGCTCGTCCGCTTTTCAGGCGACAATCCACGGCTACCATAGTCCTCCCGGAACTGCTTCACGAATGCGCTGGGAACCTGCACGTCTTTGACACGTTCTGCGAGGACCGTATCCGTAGGAAATCCGGTGTCTTGGGGTTTCGCCCGTGGTGTCATCGGTCCAGAAGCGTCATCGGGATGGAATTCTTGTTGAGGGCGCTGCTCTGATTGTGGTTGTTGTTGCTGCTGTTGCTGCTGTTGCTGCTGTTGCTGCTGCTGCTGCTGCTGCTGCTGCTGATACCTTTGGTAAGACGACCCCGGACGTGACTGAGTTGGGCCTTCCTCTTCATCCAAGGTCTGTAGGCCTCCTTCCGTGGTCCCGCCAGGGTTCTTCCGATCAAAGAGATTCTCATCACTGTATCCCGAGATACCTGATGCCATGCTTCCCAAACTGACCGACCGGGCCAATGTGTTGCGCTGTCCGGCATGCGCTAAACCCGGGTTGCCCGGCGCTGCACCGCCTGATTGAAGTGCGTAGTCGGCGCCCAGCGTCGCATCACTGTTTGTGATTTCTGTACCTGCACTCGTGACCGAGGAATATGAAAGCCGATGGGCCGAATTACGACTAGTCAGATACTTCGGTCGGTTGCTTCGACGACTGCTCGTATGGGAGGCTGTATCGGCGTCATTCGCGCTGTTGTCATGAAACAGCCTCGACGTTCCAGGGGACACACTGCGTGATAGGCTGCGAATTTTGTGATGGCTGGATTGGAGTGAGATGTCTGCGTCCGGTACAGGAGAGCGATCCAATGCATCGTCGCGAGCGATCTGGCTGGTGTCGGGCGCATTTTCGGATGAGGTAGACTGGTTACGGGTACTTGTCCTCGCTGCAGCGGCCGCCGAAGGAGATGATGGGATCGCTTCCAGCATAGTGGTGTTGTCACCATGTTGTTCGGGGGAAGCGGCAGGCGTTGCGTCCAAATCCTCCGCTGTGTCCTGTCTGTGCTCATGGGTGGGCGTTGGAGGTGTGTGAGTGCCATTCGCGGCCGCTGCGATGTCATGTATAGAATCATCGGGCGGTACGAACGAAATCTGCGTGCTTTCCAGCACTTCAGGGACAGGCTCCTCCTCGTGTATTCCAACCAAGTAAGTATCATCCGCACCGATAATCCGGTTCGTGGTTGCGACTTCGATGGTCGACGGTTCCGGCAGAAAGCTGGACTCCATATCCATCAACTGCCGCCGCATTTCCTTTTCTTTGATGAAAGTTTGGTCGTCCACTCGCTCCTGGTAGTCATCGTCGGCGGACAACAAAAGGCTGCTATCGTCGTTGTCGGGCAAAGGGGGGAGGGACAGGTTCGAATCGCCAAGGGCGGGGTCTTCCACCGTCGATGGGTCAACTGCAGGATTATGGCGTTGGGCATCACTGAGGGCGCCCGGTTCCTCTTGAGCGTAGTGGTCGTCGACAGCGCCGTCTCGGGCGGGAGTGTCCATTGTGGTCGGGGAAAGACCTCCCCGCGCGTTCTCCGCCACCATCAAAGGGATTGGATCGCGGAATACGTCTTCGAGAGCCGGGAGTCCTTCTTCGTGTAATGGGTTGGGGGGTGGAGAGAATGGCGGGGAGCGCACCGGATGCGCGTGTTCGGCGACGTTTGGGGACTCAGGCGACGGAGAGGAAGGTGGTTGAGGCGATGCGGTCGACATGGTGACGGGGGGAGGGTTTGTTGTCCCCACCTCCACCATGCAATGCTCGACAATCCTAGCCCCTAGGAGACTAGGAGACTAGTAAGAGCTTAGGGAACAACGGGCGCTGAAACGCGGCGGTTGTCTAGACTGGATAGACTCTAGACTCGGGCTCTTTGTGCTACCCACTTGGGCGGGCAGCCGGGTTAGCGCCAATGCCAGGCCCGCCAGCTCACCACCACCTCGAGCAAGACGTGGCTGCGGTGAGATTAGAGAGATAATAGAGGATCTGGTGCGTAGGACAGAAAGGGTGGTGAGCGAGAGATGAGGGTGTGGATGGAAAATCAGGAACATCGAAGGGAGAGTGAGGTTGTGGTGCAGCTGCAACCTTCCTGTTGTTATGGTGGTTGTTGTTGTTGTGCCTTCGCCCAATCAGCACGTGCCCGCTCGGTCCCGTCCACCAAGAAGTTAGTACTACTCAGTATACGACTCTATTACGTCTTCCATAGATCTAACGCTTCATTCACCTTGGGATCAATCAAAAGGATATGGAATCTCTTTTTCCTGCCAAATTTCCGGGTCAGACCCTAGGATATTTCACTGAAACTTCTTACTTCATGGCAACCAGTCACGTAAACCTCGTCAAAACCGGATCGAAGAGGAGAAAAAAAAAGAATCAAAAGACAGTAAGTACATGATGATCGGGGTCACAGGGTCACAAAGGCAAGAGATAGGATATGTAGAAGGGAACGCAGAGGTAGTGCAAATTTTGTGCACTCTAGAGTCGGAGACTTTTCTTATATTCCAATGGAAAGACAAAGAAGTGAATGGGGAAAGAATTAAAGCTGGGTTGGGTATACAAAGCAAATTAAGAAAATCTAAAGCTCCCTGGGGCTCCTCGCCCTCAAATCCCCGAGAGCCAGCTCGATAGTATGATGTCGGGCAAATTTCAGACACCTCTCTAAGCACAGGTTACTCGGCAGGGGTGCTCTCTTCCCGGTTGGTATAGATCCGTTTCTTCTGCTCCAAAGCCGAGGAGAGCGAGTCAATGTAGGTCCGGAACTTCACGATTTCCCGCAGCAGATACGACGACTTGCGCTCCCAGTTGGCCAACGCCTTGGCTGCATTGGGGTGCCGCGGCGAGAAGGCAAGGATCATGGCGGGTCGAAGCTCGTTATGTCGCTGCAGTTCCTCCTCCACGTTCTTGACATACGTCTGCAGGGCCTTCAGCTGTTCATCTTCTGGCAGAGCTGATGCCATCATGCTCTGTTGCGGAGGAGCCCAATCGCTAATGTGCACTCGGTCGGCCGGCAGTCGGGGCCGGACCCCCTGCTGGTCAATAGAGCTGCGAATCGAGCTCTGAATGCTCGGTCGCGCCCCCGACGAGGAAGGAGGTGTCCGGCTGCTCTCTGCCGAGATCAGGGCGCTATTAATGACTGCGTCGCTCCAGCCATACTCCATGTTACTAATGCCACCAATCAAAGGCTCCTTGGATAGTCGCGCGCTCCAATAATTGGCGCTGGACACAAATTCCCGAACGATTTCTGGCGTGCCGGCTTGGAACAGATGTACGGCGCCCGTGGGCAGGCTCAGGGCCCAGACATGCGGGCGAGACTTGGAATACCCGGGAGGTGGCAGCGCACTGGCAATGGTTTGACGCAAAAGGAACTTCCAGATTTCTTCCGCATTCTCTGTCCAGTTGCCTCCTCCTACCACGACGCCGCCAGGATGCCGTTGCTTGGCCTTCTGTCGGACTGATTTCATGGAGGCGTTGAAGGAGAACAGGCGCATCCAACCTTGTTGGATGACGGCAAAGCATTCGTTCCAGTTGCGGTCTTTAGCCCTCTTATCTACCGAGTCCAAGTGATGCTTGTGCTTAAGGCTTCCTTCCTTGGCCCAAGGAGCGCCCGCAAGCTGTAGCGTCTCATCTTCCAGGAGGGGTGTATTCCGCTCGACGTCTTCGAAGCTGGCTATCGAATGTGCCGAGTCTTCACGGATAATTGCCTGACTCAAGGCATTGGCAAAGCCAATCGATTGTTGATAATCCCCACGTGGGTAATCCGAGCCAAAAGAATCCACCGACGCAGAGGTCAACTTCCCAGAAGAATACTTGCTCCACGTACTGGATGCCGATGGGCTCCAGAGGGAAGACTGGTCATCCAAGCTAGTCCGGCTAGAGCCCATCGTAGAAGGCGGATACAGCCTGGCTCGAGATCGGGGCTTCGAAGACCAGCGTGCCGTTCCATAACGGGAATCGGCAGAGCGGCCGCGTGGATAGATATCGGAGCCACTTTTGCTGACTGTACTCGGACTCCTGCGGAGCCCACCAGGGTGAGGTCCCAGTAGATTGTTCGAGGACGAACGTGTCGGCTCTTTTTCCACTTGGGCACCATGCAACGGGAGTTTCTGCTTCTGAATCGACGTGTAAAAGTCGCGTAGCACCATTTCCACTTGTTGCTCCCACGCTCGCATTGTGCCGGTAAACGGGGTGTTGACGAGGGGGCCGGTGTCATTGTCAGGATCACTTATCATTTTGGCCGAGAGATCCGTCCGTGAGAGTCGATTTACCAACTTGGTAGGGCCATTGGTCGGCTTATCAGCAGTTGGAGCTTTTCGTTCAAGGTCGTCAGTGGTAGCAGATCTGGAATTCGAGGCCAGGGACGGCGGATCTTGTGATAGGGATTTTGACTTGTTGGCGTCGCGTTGGTCAAAGCCGTCCGGCGCAGCATCCGCCGCCACTCGATGAATTGTCGGCATAGTGTTTCGGACAAATTGGGCCTTCGTCATCTTCTGCTCGATATCGGCAAGGTGCAGGTCGGTATTCAGCAGGAGAAGCGAGTAACAAATGGTGTGCACGACATCTGTAGAGCAGTTAGTTCGAAAGCTATCAAAGCAATGAGACAGGGTTAAAGGCGTGGACAAACCAGCAGCTTTGAAGCTATGACGTGGGTTGCACTCGCACCACCGGGTGGAAAAGGCATCCAAGACTCGGTCCACTTGTTGGGTTTCTCCTTTCAACACCAAACGGTTACACAGACTTCGAAGGGCTGCCAGGATGTTCAGATTGGCCCAGTCAAAGAGATCCATGTACGCCTTGCGGACGAAGGCTCGGTCCGGATCGCCCAGCCAAGCCGCAGCCGGCTCGTTTCCTACGACTTGATCCTGGCTATCAAAGAGCATCTGCGCTTGTTCTTTGTCCGAAATAGTTGGCTCGCTAGCCGGGATGTCATCCGGGCTAGTCTCCGCAAGATCGGCAAGCTTTGGCTCCGTTGGCCCCATGGCGGCACTCTCAGATGCCGTGTAGTAATTCGACATTTCCGAAATCGAAGCCCGTGGCGAGCCACCCGGACCATTGGCAGGGGTAGAGAATCGGCTCGTGCCATCAACAGTCTCATCTTTGGGTACGTCAGATATGGATATCTCCTTGGACTTTTCTGGGACATCCTCAGCACTGTGAGTGGGGCTCGCACTCATTTGAGAGAAGCTCTCCATGACGGGCGAAAGCGAGGAAATAACAGTCTCCTGTGGCTTCAAGCCGCCTGGTAAAGCAAAGACCTGGTCTTTATCCACGGAGTCCAAATCACTGCCGCGCGAGCTCACGCCATCGCGTGATGCTCTTGAAGCTGGTGGGCGGTCAACAGGAGCGATGGGATCCTGACCATTAGACTTGGATCCGGACTCTTCATCTCCACTACTATTTCCTAAAAATGTAGCCTCATGATTATTCGCGGATGAGACTGCGGGATATAAACTGTATTTGGCCTTGGGGGCACCGGAGGTTGTAAGGAGGCTACCTCGCGGACTGTGCGTTGACGTGGTTCCTGGATTCTTGGCTTCCGCATCTTCTGCCGCTGCCGCCGCCGCCGCACGGGACTGCGAGGGCATGTTGGCCTGGCCCGGCCCAGATGCAGTCGAATCCGTGATATACGGGTTCATCACTTTTTTCAGACTACTGACCGGACTAGGCTCGGGCTTCATAATTTCCATCGCCCTGGAGCCTGACAGCTCCGGAGGAAGCACGATCGGAGGCGGGGCACTTTCAGCCACGGACTTCTTCCGCCGGCGGAAGAAGGACGACTTTTTGGTCACCACTTGATGGCTTCCATCGCGGCCCGAATTGAGCCCGGTCCCACTGTGCTTCAGCGGCTGTCTCCAGCTCTTGACATCTTTGGTCTCGAAATCTTGGGCGGAATGGGAATCGGATTGACTGTAATCGGACGGTCCGAATGTGGGGGCTTTAGAGCCAAAGACTCGACGAAAGAATCCCGGTCGTTCCTTGGCCGGCGCTGGCTCAGGCGGCGGGGGAAATATTGGTTTGTTGAAGGAGATGGTTGGGCTGGGCGCAGGCGGGTCAAGTGAGGAGGGGATTGTAGGCGGAAGCTCTAAGCCTGCATCGCCCAGATTCGCCAGGTCGAGATCTCGGCTCCGGATGGTGGCCGTGCCAATGTTCTCCGGGCGAGACTTCCGGGTGGTAGTCGCACGCGGAGATTTGATACTGTTCCGTCGGGAGGCCACTGGCGTCCGTGACTGCTGCAGGCTGAGCGAACCTGAATAGTCCCCTTGCGAAGATGGATGGGTTTTACTGGGGCCCCCGGGAATACTTGGCGTAGGAGCTGCGTCAAAGTCGCTGAAGGACCAGGAACCGTAGTCGGCAACCGGTTCGGAAAAGGGGATGAAAGGTGGCCGAGTACCGAAGTCGAAGCTCGCCGAACGTCTCTCGCCAGTTGAATCCGCTCGGCGACGTAACAGAGGCGGACCAAAGTCTAACTGGGAGGAAGCACTTCCTTTGCTCCCATTTCTCGCAGTATGAGCCCCTGTCGCTGCCGTAGAACTCGGCCGGTAGTCATATAGCTGGCCGCGTGAGCCGGTGCCTTCCCGGCTGCGCGTGCTCCCAAATCTTCTCAGGCTAGAATGGTAATTCGAGCTGCTATTACTCCGACGACCTCTGGGGAGTTGGGATGCATGGCGAGCCGTGCCGTCGTCAAAGGTGCCGTCTACCTCTGACGATAGGGAGGATGAAAAGGTATGTCCGCGATAACGTCGTTGGGCCAACGAATCCGGTGAACCGTGGCCGTAGAGGTCCGTTTCGAATACCGAGTTAAATAACCGGTAGTCATCCAGCACAGAGGAACCCGCCACGAACTGGTCTAGGGAAAGAAGCATATTATCGACGATGGAAGTGCGGGCCGCATGCTTCGGAGACAGCGATAAGTCGTGGGGATCTCGCTCGTCACAAGACTCATTACTCTCGTTGGTGTTGTCGGCTGGATTGAAGTCATCTAGGAAGGTCTCCCGGACAGAGGGTCGCGGATGAGTCCCTCTCCTCGTAGGCTTCCCATTGACAGCTTCGGAGGGGGGTGTTCGAGGGGGGGACCGGCTGGCGTGCTGCTGAGGCATTTTGAGACTGCCCTGTTATCAATGGTAATCAAGGACGTCTGGCATTCGTTGTAGTGAACGGAATGAGTGGGGAGAAGGGGGTTGAGCCTTAGGGATATTGGTCGCCAAGTCCCTGGGCACCGTTTGCCATGGACGATATTTCAACCAGCAGGTAGTTGAGACGATTGTCCACTTGTCGTGCACACCGTCCTGCGTCAAGCGAGAGAGGGAGGGGGTTTGGGCCGGTTGATAGAATCGCGTGCTCAGGACCGGATCTGAGTTTCACGGAAGTCGAACAGACCGTCTTCAAGGCGCAGTCAAGGGTGGTGTGTATCACCTGTCGCACATTGCGTGAGGGGGAGGGGGGGGGAGGAGGAAAGGGAAATTTCGAAGTGTAAGGGGGTAGTCGATTGATCGAACCGACGTCCTTAGGGAGGGGTATTGCTGTAATCTTTTGGAGGTAAGGCAGATTAGCCAGAGATTCAATGGCAAAGATATGACAGAAGGCGAGCCAGGAAAGTTAGAGGCGAACCATCAAAGACGCACAGGAAAGGAACGGTCGAGTGTTGAAGCGGGAACCGACCGGTGACGATCGTGGGTCGCCACGATGAGAGAGTATAGTGTGTAGTGAAATTGAGAGAGAAAGGTTTCCAACGCTTCAGGAATTTTGGCGCAATTGAAGAGGGACAAAAATTTGGAAATGAATTGAATGCCTGAGCAGCCCCGGACTTGCAGATGGAAATGCGCCCAGGAACGGCGGCCGAAGTGGGATCACCGGAGAAGGAGGAGGACAGCACAAAGTTGTACACTACTCCCTTGGCAGCAAAATAAAAAAGCATGGACAGAAGCAGACGTTTAGTCCGTTGGAGTGGTTCAGGGATGGACCATCTGCCATCATCCACCTTCCAAACTAGTTCCAGTAGCGTTCACTAGTCGCGGGTCTAGAGTCCGTCGCGATAATTCAAAGAGTCAGTTTCTCAGGGGCATGCATCCGAGTTCCTGCAGGTTCAAATATCTCTCCAGCTTGCGAATTCAGTCTCCCTTTTGCCTCCCTAACTCACATCAAACTATCTACGTACTGTGTATCTTTCAAAGTAAATGCTGACAAGTTTGGATCAGAACTACTGAACAGTAGTATCAGAAGGACGATCCAGGAGTGTCTTGCAGCTTGCATGGTTCCATTTGGGGAGGGTCCTTGCTATTCCCAGTTCCAGTTCCAGTGAATTGACTGCCATCAAGTGGAGCCAGTTACTCCGTATTCCTGTATTCCTCAATTCCTACTGGATCAGGTGGAAACGGGCCGTCATGCACCCCCCCCGATCGATAATATCTATCATTTCATACGAAACTGATCCTGTCCAGTCCATGCTCCAGTCTTCCGTGACCCATCGCAGAGCTCCATCGCACCCAAAGTAGGGCAACGACCAAATTGGTCAGTATGCTGGAGATGGATCAAATTCGATCCAACGATGGCTTTTGCGATCAGGCCAGCCTGAGGGGTCTGCATCAATTTCCACCATGCATCATCTATCTATCATCTTTCTTCCCTCGTTGCCGGAGATTTACTCACGCTGGCTGACTGCATCTACAGTCTCCATATCCAGGCACATACATACAGGGTGGTGGTGGTGGTGGTCATGCCCACCTTCCGGGGCCCGGATCTGGGGCATTCTGTCGCCCGAATGTCAGTCAAATGTAAGCCATGCATGAGAAGAATAAATTAAGGAGCTGCTCCTGTCCTCAACAGGCAACCCTCGCAATGTGATACATCGCCGTTTCCTGACAGTTCTAGTGCCGCCACGCACTTGATACACCGGCGTTCACAGACGATCACCTACAGGGATGGCATGGCTTCCATGTTTCATTCGCCAGCCAGCAAGCAAACAAACAAGCAGACAGGCTAGACTAGATGTTACCTAGATAGAATATCCACCCTCCGCCAGTCCAAACTGTAACTTATTTTTTGGGGTTTCTGATGATTTTGCCGCCATCCACCGATCGGACTGTCGGGGAAGAATTGATCCGAGAGTTGGGCCGAAGAGGCTGATGACATAACCCAACGGCCACTCCATCATCAACAAGCAAAGCAATCAATCAATCAATCACTCCATTCGCTAATAGATCGTAATTCCAACCCCCATCCACCACCACTTCAATCAACAAACACACCCCCCCCCCCCCCCCCCTTGGGTCCGATAGAGGTACTGGGTACATGACATCCGTGCCTTTTCCTCCCATGTCCGAAGACCTGGGGTTTCCCTTAACCACTCATTGAAGATGAATCCTCACATCTCCGTCCCCCGCCAACATGCCAGCCCGGCCAGCTTCGGCGGCACCACCCCAGCAAGCCGCGGGTCTAGTATCCGCATGCCGCGATTCTTCAAGAGGTAGGCTACTTCTACCCCTCTGTGGATGACTGGAAAGCATGTTACGTCTATCAAAGGGACATCCATGGCCTTTTCCGATTCTCATCGACCGGTTAACTGATGCCCCTGGCTGGCTTACAGGCTGTTCAAGTTCCCGCAAATGGACTTCGAGATGGCTATCTGGGAGATGACGTCTTTGTTGATTGCGCCGAAGAAGGTCTTCAAATCAATCTATTACCATGTGAGTTGATGCCGGCGTCCTGCTCCATAGCGCGCATCCGTTTCAATGCTAACCCAAGCTTCACCGCAGAAACGTATGTCATTGCCCCCAACACCGCACCTTGCCGTTTTGGCCCGCTTTCCCCGGGATCTTACACACGCTCATCAATACCTATATTAATAACCTCGTACAGAAACAAAAAACACCTGGCACCGTCCGGACCCGTCATTTACCTACCTTCTATCCTTCTTCCTTCTGCTTACCGCCCTCGCGTGGGGACTCGCCTATGCGCCCTCCTTCGGCTCCATTGTCCGGCTCTCGTTAATCTTCATCTTTGTCCACTTCATCGGCTCGTCCTTGCTGGTCTCGATAGTCGGGTACTTCGCGATCCCGCGGTTGTTCGGGCCCGATGGCGCAGCCGCATCGCTGACGGGATTCCGCGGCGGGCGTGGACGGAGACGCGGCGCAGCCCAAGGCCTATTCACGCAGCCGGGAGAGAAGGACCAGCTTGAATTCGGATACTGCTTTGATGTAAGTGACACTCCTAGAGCATACTGGCGAGTGGCAGCACCGGCTAAACGCAGACACTAGGTATCGAATCGAGCATTCTTTCCTCTGTATCTGCATCTCTACGTGGTCCAGTTCCTGGTCCTCCCGCTGCTCCAGCGCAGCCCCAGCAACGCCCTGGCCACCTTCCTCGGAAACACACTTTACCTGTCGGCCATAACCTACTACACCTACATCACGTTCCTCGGATACAATGCGCTTCCGTTCCTGCACAACACGGAGCTCCTGCTGCTCCCCATCCTGGCATTTGCGGTGCTGTGGCTGGTGAGCTTGATTTGCGGATGGGGGATAGTGGCGCAAGGCCACGGTGTGGAAGGACTGTTCTGGGGTGCATGATTGTCCCCCCGCACATGACATGTTATACACACCTGTTCTACCCATTCTTGTGCAAGTAATTTGTCATTTCCGTTTCGGCGCCGGTGTATATGGTGATCTTTGGTCTATTTTTATGTCTGTTCTGTCCGTTCAGGGAATGGGTTCGGGAGCATAACGATTGCATAGGTTCGTTTCTGGTGCTCTCCTTTCATACTCTGCTCCACATGAGAGCAGGCAAAAGACATATGGTTCATACTGTACAGCATAGCTGGGTTATATAGCGTCTATCATAGACTAACTGCTGCTACTGTTTCCCTCCCCCCAACTATACGCCATCCTCTTCTTCCACAGTCGAAATACTCCGAAGTAAAATCATATATTTTACCCATTTGCACAGGCATCAAGCCAAAACCAACTCAGTAAGTTAACCAAATCTAAAAAACCAAATGAAACCCCATCAATTCATTTCCCCTTCTTCCCCTTCTTCCCACCCCCCTTAGCCCCCAACTTCGCCTTCAACTCCTCCGCCCTCTTTCTCGCCGCCTCAGCCTTCTCCTCCTTCTCGACCTCCTTCCTCAACCGCTCCTGCTCCCTCTTCTCCCTCACGAGCGCCAACCGCGCCAAATCCGCCCTCGCCTCCTCCGTCTTCCCCTCCGCATGCAACTTCATATACCGTTCCCTGGCCTGCTGCGCCTCAATAGCTTCCCTCTCCCGTCGCGAAAGCTGCGACAGATCCTGTTGATCCTTGCCAGCACCAGCACCAGCACCAGCACCACCGGTCGCATTACTACTACTACTCAACTGAGACCGAGATTTACTCGTATGGTTCGGGTTCGCGGGTAAATCCTCATCATCGCCATCCGATCCGTCAGAGTTGTCCTCCTCATCCGATGAGGACGGGGGTAAATCGCCCGGTTGCGCCGCGGTTTGGAGTCGCCGGGCTTGCGCAGCTTGCTTTTTGGCTTTGGCTGCGGCGCGGCGCTCTTCACGGGTGAGTTCGGGGGCTGCTGAGGCGGTGGTGGTGTCTGCTGTGGGTGGGAAAGAGGAAGGGCCGGGTTTTGAGGAGGAGGAGGGGGTGGTGGTGTTGTCGTCGTCTTCAGAGGAGTCCGAGTCGGACTCGGATGTGCTGCCTTCTTCTTCGTCTTCGTCTATCGAGGAGGGGACGTCCTCGTCTGCGTCCTGTGTTTTGTTTGATCCCTCTGGTTAGGAGAGATTTTTCTTTTTGTGGGAGGGGATGATGCGTACCCGCCATAGGCCAACAGGGTTACCGTCTTTGTCGACGGGTTGGACGTCTCGACTGAAGCGTTTTCCGCCTGTATGTATGGTTAGTTGGTCCCCGGGGAGTTGGGGTTTGTGTTGGCCCTGAAGGTTTTTATTTAAAAACGTACCTCCGCGAGAGGGCTTGGAGAACTTTCCGCGACCGCGGGGAGCCATGATGTATGATGGTTGAAGAGTAGGGCGAGTAGATAAGGTTCACAGTCCGAGGAGAGAAATCAAGGCTAGGTAGGGTTTATTTTCCCCCTCCCTGTTGGCAAAGAGAAACTGGAGTCAGCGAGGAGAGGGTTGAGCGATGAGGACGAGAGGGATGGAGGAGTCAAACAAAGGCATTCATTCTCGGAGGGGCTGCGGCGGGGAAGTACCACGAGATCGACCGACACTTACACGATCCAGTGCAGAGAAGAGCTGCGCCAAACAGTACAAAATACTCCAGTTGGAGACTGAACTGTGGGATGAGATTTTAAATGGACTTTTTGGTCTATGGTTACAAATATTGACCCTAAATCCTAACTATTGTACATAAACAGCTCTGAGTCACGCCGCCAGTTGCCCAGAACAGGCGGGGGGAAGCCTGACTAAGGCGCGGTCGTTCATTGGTGTCATATTTAACTTCGTTATTTTAGTTAATACACCTTTAGTTACTGCTTCACTGCAATTGTCTACTGTAAGTACAGTTGGCTCAACTTCAAAGTATTGCTCACCCACCGCGGCAGTCATCCTGGCTACGCTCGTTGCCAGGTCAGCCCCAGCTTCGTCACTCTCGCCGCAATCAAGGTCAGCGTCCCCGCCAGAATCGCACTGCCCATGAACATCTGCGCATACAGATATTGCCCATCATCCCGATCGACCAGTGCCCCGGCAATGGGGGTACCGATCAGCGCAGCCACAGCCACTACGCTGAGCACCATGCCCATTCTCACTCCGGTCTTCTTCAGATCCGTGGTTAGCGTGCTCAGGGTGGCCGGGAAGAGCGACTGGATTCCTGCTGCTGCCAGCCCATAGAACGCACTGAAGGCATACATCTCGTCGTAAGTGTGAACCGCAGCCCAGCAGAACGCGACCACTCCCGTCACCAGGCTGAACGGGATCAGCATGTTCAAGGGTCCCGTGTACCGATCGGCCATCAGGTTGGGAATCAACCGGCCCAGCAGACCAACACCATTCATGACTAGAAGGACGTCGATCGACGTCGAGTTGGAAACCCCGATGATGTTGCGGGCGAAACTGCCAATGTAGAAGAACCCTACATAGAGGCCCCAGAAGTTGAGGAACATCCCCAGGGCGAACAAAGCATAGGGCGCCTCTTTGAACGCCCCCCACTCGACGAGTGGTCCGCTGCGACGCGGAGGCAGTCGTTGCTGGAGAAACACCAGGCACGGAATCAGCGTCGCCAAAGAGATGAACCCCAGGGTCCGCATGGTCCAGCCATATCCGATTTGAGGGAGGAGTCGCATGACGACCGCCGGGAAAATCAGGCCACCGGTGGCAGAGCCCGAGGCCACGATTCCGATCGCAATCGCTCGGTTTTTGGTAAAGTAAGTCGGCATCAGGGCAATGGTCGGGCAGAACATCAGTCCACAACCGATGCCCTGACCCACGCCCTGAGCCAGGAACAGCTGCCAATACTGCGTGCACAGGGAGGTCATAAAGATGCAAAATAATTCCAGGACAGCCCCAACGGTCAGAATGGCTTTGAAATAGCCGGCGTCGGTTGCGCGTCCAGAGAAGGTGCCGACGAAGAAGAGTAAGAAGATCTGGATACTGCCTACCCAGGAGATATCGGACGGGGTGCGACCTAGCGTCTCGGTATAGTAGGTTTGGAACACACCAAAACTATTGATGTAGCCCCAGGTGTTGAAGATGACGAAATGAGCCAAGGCTACTTGAGACCATGCCTTGAAACCACCATCGGGGGGAGGTCCCAGGTCCCTTCCAGACTCTCGGGTGCGGACTAGGGTCAAGGTTCTACTGGCCAGTGCGCCAACATGGCTAACATTCGTCGGGGTTTTCGACAATTCCTTTTGTGCTTCGGGGCCAAGGCCTACTTCTTCATCACCCTTCTCATTCCCTAGCGGAAGGAATTGTTCAGGAACGGGAGAGTTGGCAGCCTGAATGGGTCCACTTTTCTCCTCGTTTGCGGAGATGGTCAAGACTTGCTGGGTATCATGCGATGATCTAGCGGACATCTTGAGGGAACGTATACCCCGAAGGGATATCACAGATTTTCGAAAAGATTTTTATGTCTGGGAGTCTCGTGTATATCAAAGGGTGGTGTTTCCTGGTAAATGAAAGCAGGTAGACTAGTTGGGAGACGAGCCAGCCACTCTGCAAGGCACCCAGCTTCTCTATTTAAGTAATGGGATTACACAAGACCAGATGGGCTGGCAAGGACACTCTGGATTGTGAAAGCAATCAATCGAAGTGATGGCGCGCACCTGACTGATCAACGAGAAGTGGGAATGAGATCTGAAACAGAATGGGGACAGAGAAAGAAATGGTCAAGAATCAGGCACTATGAAGTATGCATCGATGCCCCAGCTATCGACTTGATAGAGATCAAGCGAGTTGATATGTGCGTATGACTCAAGGCGCGCGTCCAGCAGACGGCATCGGCGGCAATTGGTTATAGCAGCGTTGGAAGCGTCTTCCTGTCAAGGACCTTTTCGAGGATCAGCCCTGTAAGAAATGAGATGGATAAAGGAACGACGACTACGCTGCGTGAGTCAGGAAGCGAAGTTAGACTAGAAATTTAGGAGCTAGGGCATGAACGGCTCGCAAAGAAGGCCGAAAGTCAACCGCCATGATGGCGGGGAGGAAGGTCGGCAATGTTGTGCCGAATCGGCTAAAGAACGAGGATGATCAGTTTGGGATCCAACAGGAAGCGACACCCGGAATACATTAGCGATAGTTAGGCCTTGGTTACTTCGACGCCCTATTGTCATGGTGCACCACGGTCCCAAAACCCGGGGGCTCCAGGATTCTTGCTTGGGATTGGGGAAACTGGCAGGTGGATCCCCTCCCCACCATTGAGCTATTTTACTAGCTGGTTGGGGGAGGGGGAATAATACCATTGCCGATGTGATGGGTCATCCCTGGACAGAGGAACAATTCAGGAAGAAATGCCAAAGGACGGAGAAGAAAAAAAGAGGGGTGGGGGAAGAGAAAGAAGAAAGAAGATATATTGCCAATACAGTCCGGCTTTTAGTTACTCTTCCATACTTTCCTTTCTTTATGTATTATGTATGTTAAGCATATTCTCCGAATAATACTAGAAGGCCCATGCGGCGGACATCTGCCCGGCTTTCATTTATTTTTTTTTCTTTAACTCGAATAACGTCAATGAAGTACGAACTATCAGAAAGAAGCCCCCTTGTCCTGCACTACATTTCATTGATGGGTTGTTGATACATCACTCTCCTGGTGGTGGTAGTACTAGTAGTAGTCGTAGTCCTGTCGCGCGGCACCAACGACCTATCTTGTTCTCAGCGGCAACTCACAAGACGTCTACTGACTAAGTACTGGCCATATTACGAGTCGTGAGCAGGAGACGAATTTGTTGAATCGTGCCCTTCATCGGGGCTCTATATTGTTCTAACGCATCATAACAATTATAGGCATCTGCCTCTCGAGGCCGGCCCATCTATATATAGTCAATTAAAAGCACCATAAACAGGTATCCATGCTGTCTGTCTCGAGCGTCAAGCAGTCATGCTCGATTTTTTTAATGTTCAAGATCAACGGTTGGAAGGTAGGCAGGGGCTGTTGAAAAGAAGACAAGGGAAAAGACAAAGAGAAAGAAAAAAAAAAAAAAAAAAAAAAAAAGTAGGAGAAACCCCATGCTGGACTCTCGCTAATGGCTGAACGGACCCCCAGAATCCAAATGCCGAATGCATACCCGCTTCGTGACGCCCTCTAACAAATCGCCGCCACCACAGCATCACCTCTACGCCTGGAAAAAGAATGGCAAAAATATATATCAATAATCGCAGATGTTCAATGGAAATCAAAGGCGGGTACGCGGAGACCCTGTCCCCGCTTCGAGAAAGTCCACCAGTGCAGTATTAACAGACCCTCAATACTCTTGGGAGCACGAACTATTGTTGAGCATCGAAATGGTTTCAATCACGTCGGCGGGTTCCAGGAGATGCCAGCTGGCGGCCGTTTGCTTTGAGCTTGCACCAACAGTGACCGAGTAGACGTGGTCTTGTGGCAGGTCGAATTTCTGTAGGGCACGGAACATGTCTGTGAATGACAGAGGATTGTTAGCGAATGTAGAATAAGATGGAATAACGGGAGAGCACATAAGGGGGGAAAGAGTTGAGAATGAAAGAGCTGAGAATGAAAAGGAAAGGAGCCTTACCTTCATCTGTGAAGTCGTCGCCGGAGCAAAAGATGAACTCAGGAGCTTGCCCAGGGCCGGTGCCGTACTCATTGACGAGGCGAGTCGCGATGAACCCCTTGTTAACGAACGTCGGCCGAACTTCCAGATTGGCTTTCCCGGCCATGACTTCAACTTCCCATCTCTTCCCGACGGTGTCTTCAAGCTGCTTCCGGCATTCGCGAGCCTGGAACGCTCCATACTCCGGATCTGCCCGGCGATAATGCCATGTCAGGGCCACGCGCTTTCTTTCGATGAAAGAGCCCTGTGTCCGTTCTGTGAAGTGCTGGAACGTATCCATGACCTCCTTCTGCCAGCCCATGTTACTCCGTTCGGCCAGATTCTCCCAGTCGTCCGAGTGGGGCTTGCGAATGAAGCATCCGTGCTCTGCACTTAGTCCTAGCTCGGGGATGTGGCCCATCCACTCATCCAAGAAGGCTTGATCACGTCCACTGATGATCCAGACCGCATTTCGTGGGTCTGCGGCGAGGGTCTTGATAGTACGCAGCACCCGATCCGAGGGAATCGCAGCTTGCGGGTCTTTGACAATCGGAGTAAGTGTACCATCGTAGTCAAACATGAATAGTCTCTTCCGAGCCCGACGGTACTGCCGCACCAGCTTGGCCCGATCGAGGGCCGGCGTTGCCACGGATTGGTCAAATGACGAGAGGTTGGTGAGGAGACGAGTGACAAACTGTTTTGACCAGGACGAGACTGTGTTTGCAGTGACGTGCTTATAAAGCTTCTGATGCTGTGACATCTTCTCTTCCGGAGACATGGTTAGGGCTTTGTTGATGGCTCCCGCCACGCCGACGGTATCCCATGGGTTGATATGAATGGCATTGGACAAAGTCCCCGCCGTACCAGAGAACTCGGAGAGGATCAAGGGGCCATAGTTATTCTGTTGGCAGATGATATACTCCAAGCTAGTCGTGTTCATGCCGTCGCGGACCGTGGTGATGAGTCCGACATCAGCGACACGCAGCAGCGCGAAGTACTCATGAGGGGAGAGGTACTGCGGGTAGTACTTGACGGGGGCAAAGCTCAATGATCCGAACCGGCCATTGATGGTAGAAACCAGATTAGAGACCTGACTGGCAATCTTGTTCTCTTCTTTCTGCTCGTCGACGCTGGTTGGGCTGGTTACCTGGATCAGGACCACCTTATCCCGCCATTCAGGGTACCGCTCGAGGAAGACCTCGAACGACTGCAGCTTCTGGGCCACACCGCGGACACTGTCCAGTCGATCACGGCCGACAATAATCTTCTTTCCGGCATAAAGCTTGCGAATACCCAAGACTGCCTTTTCTATCTCGGCAGACCCGAAGGCCGCCTTTTGAATCGTCTTGGTATCGATACCTATCGGGAAGACATCTACTGCTACATGAGCACCGTAGGCGTCCACCCCGGCCGAGTTGGAATCAAAGCCAAGGACACGTGTACAGCAAGATGAGAAGTGACGGGAGTATGAGAACGTCTGGAAGCCGATCATGTTGGCCCCCAGGACCCCCGTAAGCACCTCCTTGCGCTTGGCCAAGCAGCGCATGAACTCACTGCTGGGAAATGGCGCATGCAGGAAGAAACCAATGTAAATGTTGGGGATGCGTTGGCGCAGCATACTCGGGACCAGGAATAGGTGGTAGTCATGGATCCAGACAATATCTCCTTCCTTGTATTCTTGCGCAATGCGGTCGGCGAAGAGACGATTCATGCGGACGTAGTCTGCCCACCACTTACGTTCCGATTTGCCGTCCGTGGGACCGTGCTGTTTGTAATGAAGGAGTGGGTAGAGCTCGCGCTCGGCATAACGCCTCCACCGACCCTGGTCGTCCAAGAAGACCGTGTCATCTGGATGTTCCGATTCACCAGTCAACCAGACCGGCACGATCTTACCGTAGCGGCTGGAGCTCAGCTGCTTATCGAGCCTTTCTCGGTCCTCCAGGTCCACTTCGAAGCCGTCAAGGAGAGGATGACTGGGTAGGCGTTGGCTGGCATCCACAGGCACCGGTGCGGCAGCTTTATTGAGGGGCAAGGCCGAACCGTTGAGGGTGGTCGGCACTTTGGCACTTGTGTTGATGGGAATCTGTTGCAAAGGGATCGCTGTCTCCTGGACCGGCTCGACCTCGCCGGTCCAGCCAACGAGGGTGTGGGACCATCTCGATTCATTAGAACCAAGATAGGCCATTGAATCAAATAAAGCGGAGGTCCCCGGACGGGGTTTCAGCTCCTACAATCCCGTTCGATCAGCCAAGTCCTCTTACTGATCCCCCCCTCTCAAAGTACGAGCGATCTGGTGGGGGAATTGACTTACCCAGTCGGACCCGGGATGGAGATAGAGCTTATAGGGGATACAGAATGCAGCACTGATCACTCTGCCGGTAAGACGCAGGCTGGGGTATTGTTCGCGGGGGTCGGCGTCCAGCATGATGGGAGATTCTATCAGGCTCAGGCGGCGCAACAATTCAGGACCTGATTTGGCGTCCTTGACAGCCTGGGAGGGAGTGATGGGGGAAGCGACAGCTGGAGGGACCGAAGAAGCGTGGTTCCCCGGGGTATCAGAAAAGTAGGAAGGGGCATCGGGGAGGGTGGAGGGCTGGGTCTGTTCACCCCGCAGATCCGGGGTGGCATTTGAGGCATTCACAAACGCATTTTCGCCCAGAACACTCAGGCCAGAGCCAATGGGGCCCGGATTGGGCTGGCCATCGGGCATGGCGGCAGACCGTTGTTCGGCGGCCATGACGAAAACGGACGCGGCGGAGCGAGGAATCACAGTCAGTCAGTCAATGACAGGCAGAACGGAAACCAATCTGCAGTCAATCTGGGAGGTAGCGCAATCAGTTAGTTGCATACCATGAAATATTAGGGGAAGGAATCTGGTGAATTTTGGAATTCCGGTGATAAGAAGAAGAATAAAGATGGCAATGATGGGGAAGACTGTGTTGGGTTTTGGGGGAAGGGGTGTAAGAGGGAAAGGGCAAAGAGCGTTGAAAGTACCCTTCTTTTTTTAGTTTGGGGGTGAAAAGGGAAGTGTAGATTAGGGAGGGAGGGGGAGGGAGATAAGCTGGAGTACCTGGGAATGAATTGGTATGTATGGAGAGAGAGAAAGAGGGTTTTTGGTGGGGTTGCCAACAGGGAAGAGAGCGGGCCAGAAGAGGGGAGTAAAGGAACTAGTAAATGGTACTGAAAGGAAAGATGAACGATGGCACAATGATCAATTCCCTCCGTCAGAAAAGAGAAAGAATGGGGGTTAACAAGAATGTGACGATGAGAAGAGGGAAGGGAAGGAGGGAGAAGTTGGTTTAGTGGGTAAGAGATTCAATTATGATGTGAGAGCAAGAGACAAGACGCAAGTGGGGGGGAGGGGGAGGGAGAAGAGACGGAGAGAGAGAGACACACACAGAAAGCAGGGCAGAGAGCAGCAGCAACAGCAGCAGCCACCATTTACCACCACCAAGCAGGGAGGCGGTGAAGCGGGAACATGGAAAGATACTATGATAAGAAAGAACTATTGTACTCACCTCCAAGAAGAAACGATAACTATGATAGTTAATCGTAAAAAATTGGTGAAAAGCGCAAGTGATCTATCACTGGATATGTATAGTCCGACTGATTTAGGGGGAACTCGGGGATGTCGGCAAGGAAAATATCTCAGAAGTCAGAAAACCCCCGAAGTTCTAGTAGCTTTCTTTCCAACAGACTTGCTGGAACTTGATCCCAACTTCCCCCCAAACAATCCCGGAATAGCAAGCCAATCACCCCCAATCGGACAATCAAGCAACTTAATGCAGGCAAAGCAAGCCAACTACCAAAGCAGTCGTATCAGCTGGTCGGCGGTCTGTCGGCAGGGTTTGCTTATAAAACAGCCAATCCCTCATGCACGGGTTCAGATAGAAGGACGCCGAAGGGGGAAGAGAGGCAGCGAAGGGATCGAGGGGAGGGATGGGCCTAGGATGGTCCAGACTCGGCGGCGAGGGCTGATGGAAGGAAAAAGAAGTCGTATAGCGGGTGGGGATTATAAGGGGGGGGGGGGGTAGAAAAGGAAGAAGAAGAAGTTGATGATTATTGAAACCGAACAAGGTCAGGGAAACCGGTTCCGTGTCCGTGGTGGGTTTGGTCTGCCATGGAGGGAAGTAATAGTAAGTAATAGTAAGAGTAAAAAATATACTAATAATGGACCATGATGATGATTATGATGATGATGTTTTTGGTGGAAATAATAGCAAGCAATGGATTGGGTCCCCGCCATCTCCATAACAGTAGTAGTAACCCAGATATTTCTTTTTTCCCAGATACGTCATGATCCCCCAAACGGCAGTTCGGACGAACAGGAGGAAAAAGGTCCACCTGTTATTCGGCCCCCCTCCCCAATCTACTCCAACTAAGTTCTACTATGTTGTACCACTAGAAAAATTACTACTACTCTTACAGAGCACAGCACATAATATCTCATTATTTTTTTCCGGGTGATTGTAGATTAAGGCAGGTCAGGTTAACACGAACAGGTACAGTAGTCAGTTGGCAGACTAGACAATAACCCGGGAAGTTGGGCCCAGGGAATAGCAACAGTGCCTAACCGAACCTAAATCATCTAGTCCTTCTACAGAAGTGTCTAACTCATTAGGTAGCGTGTCTTGCATCGGCCGAAACCAAGAGCAAAGCGCGCAAGAGTGTTCAGGCATGTGGGAGAAGATGCCGGATGAAACTTGCCCCCATCGAGATTGGTCCAGGTCATGGGATGTGATTTGCCTGTCATTACGCCCGTTGAATCCACTGGGAAAACTGGGGTTATATGTGAGAGATTATAGGTAATAATAGAAGCTAAGTTCGGGAAACAAGAAGAAGAAGAGGGCAAAGAATGGTTGAAGTCTACAGTGACTCGGTGAGATCCGATTTGCAGATTTGAGATCGCCATTTCCCCGACAGGGGGGAGTGTGACATGTGAAGACCTAACTAACCATAACCAGTCGATCAATGCTAGGGCTGGCCAGATCACGGCCCGCAGTCACGTGGAAATTACGGCACCTGACAGTACTAACCTTAATCGGGTAACTCATCACTAGTTCCTGTTAGTCTATCCGATACTTGCGACATTATCATCATTCATTCCCTGCCTCGACTTCTAGCCTCGCTTCTTTCGTCCTCTTCGAAACATTCCAGCATCCCGTCCGAGATCACCCGCCCTCCTTAACCTCCATTCATTCCTATCGACTCGGGTTGTCCGGAACTCTGCGCCATCCAGTCCCAAGTATACACCCCCCCGTATACTTTCCTTTCCTCCGGTTTATGCCCCCGGTTGCAACACTTTCCTCGCAATGCCTCCATTGCCCTGCTGAACGCGCGGTCATGCGCGTTCTTTGCTCCTCTAATCGATATCTCCTCTCCTCCTCTTCCTCGTCGGTTGCTGCTTATTTGGCCCCCCCTATATCCTCTCCGCTGAAGCCGCGATACTTCCACCAAACCCGCTCGACTCTCAAGAACCCGGCAATTTTCAAAAATAGTCTACAAAAAACCCTCGAAGCACACCGTTCCTCGAATCGAGCTAGTTTAATTCGCAAGATACCGAATAAACCAGATGATTTTGAACAGTCACCTGCGGGGGTTGCAACAAACGATAAGCCATCAAACGGTTCCAACACAGATGTAACTTTGAGGTCTTCCTCGATCCCAAAGAGCCCAAGGAGGAAACCTCGCTCCATTCAGAAGTCCCACCCGCCGTCCCGGCCTTCATACACACCTCAGCTGATACACTGGGATGCTGACTCCCAACGGGGCCGGCCGGTTCAATGTCCATGGCTGGATGGATTGGATTCAACGAGGTCCTTCAGTGACGGCCTCTCCCAGCTAGATGCGGAGATTAAGGCACTTGAAAATTACCTCAGTCCGACCCCACCGGAGGAGGAGAGGGTTCATCGGATAACTGCGCATATTGCTGGTCTTTTGGAAGGGATTGCGCCCCGTGCCCCCTGTATCATTGGATCATGGCGAACCGGGCTAGCCATGAGCCACTCCCATCTGGACCTTCTCCTCCCCGTCCCAGACTCAATACGATCTACCGAACAGGTTCGAAAACCAAGCGCCACGCGTCCGCAGATCCTCACCCAGCACAAGCGTCTGCTCCGAGATGTTGAACAGGTCCTTCAGGACTTCCGATCCTTCAACATCGTCTACCCATCCACCGCCGTTCATCACGAGACGGGTCTCCGCATACGCTTCTCCTGCGGAGAAGACATTCCCCCCATGGTCGAGTACATTCAAGACTACCGTGCCGAATACCCCTCCGTTCGACCTCTCTACATGGCTCTGCGACTTCTCCTCGAATCCCAAGGCCTATGTGGCCATGGCCCGAGATCCCTTAAACCCGAAGCCCTAGTCATGCTCATCGTAGCATTCCTAAAGCTGAATCACGGCAAGTTCCAACGCTCTGACGGTTTAGGCGAGCGCCTTCTCGCCTTTCTCCAAATGTATGGCACCGAAGTCGATCTCACGACGACCGGAATAGCCGTCGATCCTCCGGGTACCTTTGATGCGGATACTGTCCGCTCCGCCAGCCGGATGTTCTCCAGTCAGCCGGACGAGATCCCCGCCCATTTGCGCGGTCAGCGAGCCATCATCAATATGAAGAAAACCGCCGCGTCCATGGGCAACACAGCCGCGGCTACACGGCTATGTCTGCAGAATCCTACTAATTATTTGGATGACCTGGGCCGGTCTTGTCTTGATACTCCACAACTGCGGGCGGCGTTTGCGCGCGCTCATGAGCGTCTTCGTACGGCTCTCGATCACTGGGACCAGTGCGCGCCTGTAACTCTCGATCACGGTCTGCTGAAATCGATCCTGCAAGTGAACTTCGACGAATTCAGTCAAATGCGCGATCAGCTTACTGCCGGGACGGTCGATTCCACGTGAAGTATCGCGGAATCAAACCCTGTGTTCACTAATGAGCTACCTCTACTTTTTCGATCGCAATCAAGCATGTACTATAGCCCCTTGTATGGGAAACACCTCTATGTATATACACTCTTTCCTCAAACATATTAATTAACATCCAAATCTATGAGACAGTGCCCGGTGCTGCCGACATACGTGCAAGGACACCAGGATGCGTGGTAAGGTATCAGTGACATGATGACATGGAGAGAATTGAACGCCTGAATGTAGAAAACGCCCGCTTGATATGCAGTGAGCTGAAAACCACCAGCCACGCAAACATTACACGGGATGACCTCAAATGATGGTGTAGGGGTTGGGGAAGAAGTAGCTGTGAAAATCGTAGAAGAAGAGGCGTCGGTCCAAGATGGAAAAGGTAGATCAGCCAAGTGTGAAACAATATAGTACTAAGTAGTACATTGAATGGACACACGTCGACATCGATTCAGTTGCTGCTCCGTGGTTAGCATTTGATGCGTTTGTGTCCCATTCCGGGCTTGGACTTACTAGATTTCCAGCGGAGAGATCTGATCCAGCGTGTAAAGCCAATTTCCGCCCTGTTCTTCCTTTTCGAGCCTATGTGAGTGGAAAAGTCAGTAGGCTGCAGCGGGATATCAAAGATGCAAGCACAGCGAAACCCTTACCAGTCGTAGGGCCACAGAATCAAATGTCCCTGTACGTGATTCAAAAGCTCTTCAGCTCGCTGTTTGTCCATCACTTCATCTGTCGCGTGAAACTCCCGCTTTGATCCGAGCGTCGTCGCCCTTCGTCGGCGTCGTCGAGACTGACCGGTGGCATTCCGATTCAAAGCCTCGGAATAATCCACGAGCGGCGGTTCAGATCGCTGCTTTTCCAGATCTTCACCAGAAGAGCCACTTTCCTCATGTCGTCCATTTGGCATGTGCCCCGTCGCCGTCCCATCTGCTCCTTTCATCGTCGATTTCTCATTTATTGGCAAAGGCCCGTCAGAAGTTCCGTGTTCGGCATGTTGCGTGTCCGGCTTTGGACCGGCTTCTGTCGAATGAGCATTGTTCTTTTCGACAGGTGAATCTTTGGCCTCCACTTTAGCTCCCTCGGCACTCTGAGCATGGACTGTCAGAGTATGCTTGAGTCCGGAAGCTGCCCCAGCCATGCTGGCCCCCGTTCCAGGCGGTCCGGTTTGTCTTTGGCTGGTAGGTTGGTATGCTTTGGTACTGTGTTGACTCTGCATCTCTGCGAAGTGGTCTGCATAGGCAGCATACTCTTTATATTCTTTCCAAGACTTCACTTCGCTGTCCGGCATGCAGCGGAACACATTCCGGTAAATCTTGGTGTTCTTATCCGCTACAGCTTGCCAAGTATCCAGGTAGAAGCAGTCGATCACAGGGTCACGCATACAATCCTTGTCGATAAAGACGTGCTTTACGTCAGAAGAGAACAAGTGAGAGGACTTGATAGGGTCATGTTTATCCCGCGAAGCCGCCTGGACCCCGCTGTGGCTACTCTCAGACTCGTGCTCCACCGGCAGTGCTGGATGGCGAACAGCGGACAATCCCTCCACGACCTGCGCCCCCTCGTTACCATGCTCCACGACGGGACTGAGACTATGATTGCCTTCTCTATCACCACCCGCGTTTGCTCGGTGGGTATTCCGTTGTGAGGGTTGTTTCGGCTGCTGGATAGTGCCCTTGCCCTCGGATGCAACAGGAGAAATCAGGACCTCTGTCCTCGGGCCCAGGAACTCAGAGTCACGGGCATCGCCCAAGCCAGCCCCCACGGCTTTGGTGAGGTTGTCGGCACCAAAGCCGTCCACGTCCTTCCTGTGTTCGGCATTTGAGGTCACTCTCGGGTCGGCAGTGAGTTTCCGGTTCGACTTAAGATTGGGGTTATTTCCCTGCTCCCAGTCAACGTCATGGTTGAAGCTGTGCATGTCTTCAGACCGTGAGAGGAATTCGTCCTGAAGTCGGTGTCGACGCTCCATCATATCTCTCTCGTCTTTCTTCTCCAGCATCAACGATTCCGAGTCGAGCTGGCTTTCGGGAGGCTTCGACCCTTCTTCAACGATTTCGATCCGGCGGAGCTCTTCCTCGGTTGCCATGGAGTGCTCCATCAGCTCATCGACGTCAATACCAAGATGCTCCCTCATGAGACGCATACGGAGGGTGTGTGGGAACCGTCCCACGAGGTAAGGGCGGCCGTTCATGGAAGACCATATCATGTCCGTATCCCGCACCACCGCCGCCACCTCCGAATCGCGAGACCCCAACATGGAGCGTTCGTTGATGTTGGCAGACCCAATTATGGCAGCTCGGTCATCAACAACCATGCACTTGGCATGGATATAAAGCTGCTCGGTGACCAATTGGTCTTGAGGGCCGATCTTTCCCCAGGTTCGAAGGCTGAAGAATTGGATGTAGTCCTCAGGTTCGATCCCTAACGCTCGCAGCCGGCCGAATATGGATGTCTCCCCACGACAAATGCTGCGATACTGACACATCATGATCAACCGGACACTCGTTCCACCCTCACTATCCACGGTGTTCTGGAAGCCCGGCATCAGTGGGATCACAATCACGGCACGCCATGCCTCCTTGTTCTTTGCTGCTCGGGTGATTCGTTCCACAAGAGCATCGCCGATCGAATTCTCAATCTTCCGACCATCAATTTCACAGGTGCTAACAAAGAACTGATTCTCGATGTATACAAAGTGTTCAGACTCCTCGATCAGCTTCACATAAGCATTCATAATGCTATGCTCTGTGATGTCGGGGGTCCCAGTCGACCACATACTACTCGAACGTAGAATTTGGACCTCACAGGTACCATCCAGCCCCAGGGCCTCCATATCAGCCGGTTCGAAATCTGGCGGCGGTAACAAAAATGGCGTGGGGCGTGTTGGCTTTCGCTGGCGCAAGATGTAGTTCCACCGTTGGACAAAGTGGCGCGTAAGATCTCGAGCCGGTTGTCCGACGACGTGCATGGAAATGTCATGCCAGGGCATCCTGGGAACTACGTTTCGATCGTACATCTCCTCGTAGGGCTTGTCGAGGTCGTAGAAATCCTGAACACGAGGATTCGAGTAGTCCTTGCCTGGCCAGAGCTGGCAATGATCCGCATCCTTCGGTCCATCCGGGGTCTCAAACCCAGTGGGTTTGTCGTCGGTGAGGAGATGTTGTGGTGTGTCCCAACGGCCAAAGCAAAGATCGATACCTCCTACAAAAGCCAAGGTGTGGTCGATGATACAGAGCTTTTCATGGTGCGCCCAAAAGAAGGTGTTCTGTCGGAATTGATTTGGTGATCGCTGCACGAAGACGTTTGGATGAAGATCCAAGAGGGAAAACTTGGAGTATTCCGAATCGATAGGGATGGCAGAGTTGATGTTGCGGTACATGATGACAAAGATCTTGACTCCTTCACGAGCTTTTCGCTGGAGAAGGCGATCTAGACGCCATTTCTGGCTGATGGCCGCAGGCCGACGCATGTAAAGCTCGGGGCTCAGCCACCAGTCATGGATGTAGATGACATCCTTCGCTTGGTTGATCGCCCGCGACACAACCCACATGTGATCACGCGCATCCACCAACCACTGTGCGAAGCACTTGTGTCGCACCGGCGCAAAACTGTCAAACCGGTTCGGCCTTGCCCAGGGGGTATTGTTAACCATGAACCGGATGGAGTCTTCGAACTGATGGAGCTGACGCTCATTCCTGGCCAGCAGTCTAAGCTTGCGCTCCGAGTTCTCGAGCCTTAATGTGTGATGCTGTGGGTGCCTGGCTGACTCTGTCGCCGATTTGGCAATCTCCTTCGCCTTTTGGTTTCTCAAGCTGACCTTTTGGGTTTGAATCTTGAAGAAAGGATCCACCAAAAACACATCATATATGTTCATTTCCTCTGGGGAGTCGACGCAGACGACATAGCTGTGCCTAACAAGGAACCATTTGGGAGAGTGTCGCTTCTTTACCATGCCCGGCGTCAGCGCGCGCCGAAAATCGAGACCCTTGGAGGACTGAATAACCAGGAAGCCTTCCTTGCCGTGATAGCTCCCTTCGGCCGCAAGACGGACACCCAGGGCTGACAATTCCAGAAATTTGCAGAGACGGTTGCTATCTGGCTTGAATATGAGGAATCGGATCAGCTTTTGCAGGTAGGACTCGAGCTTTTTCCGCTGTCTTTCAGGATAGCTCTCCTTTTTACTGGCCTGCCCTCCTTCAGGAAGGCCTGAAGGCCCAGCAGCACCCTCCGCTTCTGGATTCGTTACGGTAGACTGTCTCCGAGATAGGCCACCCGACGAACGACGATGCGCTTGCTGCTGCTTTTTGGCGGCTCTTTCATTGCCACTAGTAGCCTCCGCAGCTGTTTCATATCCACCTTCATCCTCCTCATCCTCCATGTCGCTTTCCAAGCCACGCACGCCCCTAAGATAGGGGAACGCACTCCGAGGGAAGCGCGGGAGATTTTGGGCCCCTTCAGTGTTCCGCAGCTGGATGTACTTCTGAGTCCCGAAATGCAACTTATACTTCAGGTGCAGGTTTGCAAAGTCCCTCAAGGTGCGGTAGATGATCCATTTCATCCGTGTCATGCCACTGCCATATTCCAACTCAATACGGAAGACGAGATGGCGATCTCCGGAGTGAGAATCAATCTTGCTGTCCGTGACCCGCACCTTGAGCTGCTCCAGAAGAATTGGAATTCGCTTGCTACCGTGTTCATCTCGCTGGAACATGCTGGCCAGTATTAAGGCGGCCGGCACTCCTGAGGTCAACTCAGCGAGTAGCTCTGCCGACTTGGCATGGTCTACTGTGTTATCCACCTTGCGTCGCTGTCCGATCAACTTGAGACCTGCCTTTATCTGCCGCCACCTTTGAGCACTAAGGCTGGAACCGCGGTCAGCCCGATGACGCCTCCAGGGTGGTGCCGTTCCTTCTGCATTCTCAGAAGGTCCAGCTAACCCAGTCAGCCGTCTCAGGTTGCTTGGTCTTCTTTCCTCTTGATTTGCTGGCGCATCTATTTGGCGCCCGCTGTAAGTAAGGCCCCGCGCGTTAGCAAGCCAAGCACTTTTCCGTCTCCATGCAGTATCCCTATTTAGGCGATCACGACCTTCGTCTTCTGAGACACCCTCACGCTGTTGAGGTGTGAAATCACCGGTACTGCCCCGTCGCGGAAAGAAGTTGGGGCGATAGTTTTCAAAGGGGGAAAAGGAGGTCGGTAAGTGGAAGGACGGCCGGCTGGTGAATTTGGGGGTATTTGGCTGTGATGGGGGCACCGAATCATCCTGCTGCCGACGACGTGGCTGCTTCTTCTTCTGTTTCTTCTGGCGGGCCCGTTGTTCCCCGGCACTCTCTTCCGCGTCGGCATCAATATCGCTCCCCTCCTCCTCCAAAGTGTTCGGAAAGCGAAATTCCCCTCTTTCTGAGCCAGGGGTTGCTAGTTCATTGTTCGTAGGTCGGAAATCGTTCAGCGTCGCACCGCTCGCCGAGCGAGTATGAGAGGTAAACGAGGGCGAGGCTGCGAAAGACTTCAACTTTGTCAGCAGGGATTGTCTACCCTTCAGGCCCGCATCCACATCATCGCCTTTGACCGAAGGTGGCCTAGACGGAGATGGCTCAGCAGCATCAACATCCGGAGTGTCTTGAGTAAATTGTACGCTTGGGCGGCGAGGCGAGGCAGATGATCCCAGGGCTGAAGTTGGCGACTTTCGGCTCCCGGAATTTTGCTGGTTTGCCGTTGCATCGTTCGGTTGTCGAAGGCTCAGCGAGGCCGCTTTATTGGTGGGACTGGCATTCGACGTTTCCTCCTCTCCAGAATCGCCGGCATGCTCTGCGCGCGTCTTTCCTTTTGTGTCGGATTGAGCATCTCCCACACCTCTGACCGTTGACGAAGCGTCCACCTGATCTCCGCCATCAACTCCATCCGCTCTGTCTGCATCATCCTTTGTCGAGGAAGGGGAGGGAAGCGGCGATGACAGCTTCAAGCTGTCCAATGACATCGGTTCGGTTTGTCTCGAGTAATACCGATTGGGGGTGTTCTCAGAGCCCCTCGCTTCCGAGGGATTGACCGTAGAGTCGGTCATACTGCGTAGAGGAGCGCAATGTCAGTGGGCAAGCAAGATGGCTTTCAGGGGTGGGAGGGGATTTCGAGGGAAAGCAAGAGCGCGGGGAAGAGCAGCGTACATGCGGATCGAAAGGATCCTGTTGGAACGAGTTTCGGATCTTCAATTAGACGGACATTCTAAATCTATTACACAGCAGCCAGAGGACGGAACAATAGACCGATCGGCAAGATCAAGCAGTAAAGAGATATTAAGGGGATAGTCGACAACACGGCCGAAACGTCTGGACGTGAAACTTGAAAGGAGCGTTGGGTTTAGCAGCGACAGTGGTTAGCCGCGGTGGAGTCCGCCCCATAGAAGAAGCGCAGGTCTGACTGGAGACGGAAGGCCCGCTTTGGCGCAGTTCTGCTGGTTCTGGTCGGCTTGGGACACGGAGGAAAGGGGGATGGATCAATCATTCAATCGATCAATGAATCCCTGATGAGAGATCAGATTGGGGCTGGTTTGCACCTGCATGACCATCTACTAGTACAGTAAGCAGTTAGTTACTTACTTGCAGTAAGTAGGTACTCCGTAGATTGGCTGAGTTTCGGCCTCGGTTGCAATAAGTGCTACCCCAAGTATACAGTAGAATAAATAATAGCTCCCCCCTCCCAAGAAGTAAGATGGAAGAGAAGAAGTCAAGGTACTCTTTCCTTCCTTCTTGCTTTTGAGGATATTCCTTGAAGAAAGAAGAGAAGAGACTGCTAAGGTTCAGCGGCCTACAAAATACGCAATACGATGTGTAAGTTCGTTCTAAATCAGGGTGCGGATTACGTCGCCGTCACACTTCCTTTCGAAATATTTGGTTACGGGGAGAGGTACTTGCAAGGTACTCCGTGCGGGAGAACCCAAGCACAACCGGGCCACAACCGTGGTACTTGGGCCTTAAGGCAGCAATCGCCCAGCACCAGCCACAGGATGGCTGGTTACCGGTTTCATACCGTTTCAAAACCCAACCCATGTGGGTAGGTAAGTTACAACAGTCCGATCCTCGGCGTCGAACAGGTCACCGCTCTGCTCACCGCTTGACGATGAAGACTACTATTATCTAGAAGTGTGGTGGTTGGCTGTAATCTTATAAGAGTATCTGGTCTGGACGCTGCAATGCTAGTGTTCTAACGATTATGTGAACAGTAGATGCGACTGTCTTATGATTGCGCTATTATAATCCGGATACTACGTGTTCCCAAGGATGGCCCTTCTCCCTAACAGTAATCCTCATCCGTTTCCTCTTAACATAACTGGGGCAGTTCAGATGTATATTACAGACCAGCTGGATGTTCGCATACTTGCATCATAACCTGATACTAAATAGCTGAGCATACTGGGTTTGCAGGCAGGGACTCTGTTACTGTGCAGTGCATACCCCGTCAAGCCCTGATTTCCACTGGGAGAGCTCCTCTGGCACTTCTAGAAATAGTGGAGTAGTGCTTCTTTCACAACACCCCTCGGTAAAGTGCCTCCGAGGTAGTTGGGATATATATCGGCAAATTACTTGCCATCGCCGATCAACCAACACCCCCTAACCAATTCCTCGTCACTGCGTGATTGCCACCCAGCAAAAGAAAACCCCAAGACAACCCACAAAACAAGCAACAAAGTATGGCTGATCCCATAAAGACACTTGACAACGCAAGCCGCTACGGCGATGCTTCAACCGTCTCGCGAAAGACATACCCAATTGCGGGGATCCAAACCACAGTCTACGGTCTTGATGAACTCCCCACACAAACCTCCGACATTGCCTGTCTGTGGCTCTTACATCCCAGAGGAGGTACCCAAGAACGTATGAAAGGCATTGGGACGACCATCATCGCGGATTGGAACTCCAAGAACCCCACCAAGGGCCTCATTGCTGTCGCATTCGATCAACGCAATCATGGAACGAGAGAGGTAGATCCGCTGGCCAATGAAGCATGGAGACAGGGAAACCCTCGACATGCTCAGGATATGTTCTCAATCTTTCGTGAGTTGAGTCACTTGCTACCAGAGGAAAATGTAGACTCTAACACTTTCCTTCTGGAACCACAGAGGGCACTGCCCGAGATGTATCTCTTCTGATTGATTACCTCCCCTCCTATGTGTTCCCCCGCTCCGATCGCAAGCTCGTCGATAATCTGGTGTTGGGTGTTTCCCTGGGGGGCCATGCAGCATGGAGCTGCCTTCTGCATGAACCTCGCATAAGCGCCGGGGTCGTCGTCATCGGCTGCCCGGACTACGTGAATCTGATGGCTGATCGGGCCAGATTATCGAAGTTGCCATCGTGGACGAGCACCGACACCCCAGGCTCTCAATTCCTTGGCTCTGAGGCTTTTCCTTCATCTCTACTGGATGCTGTGAAGAAGTACGATCCGGCCGGTCTGTTTTTGAGCCACGTGAAGTCGGCCTCGGATGTCGGTCCTCTTCGCAGTGGACCATTGCCGGAGCCGACGGAGAGCGAGAAGGCTGCGTTGCGACCGCTCCTTGCCCGTTCCATAGCCGGAAAGAGGATTCTCAATCTGGCCGGCGGCAAGGACAAGTTGGTCCCTTATCATCGCGGGGAGGTGTTTTTGGCTTGGTTAAAGCAGGCTGTCGCTTCGCAGGGCTGGTTTGCCGATGGTGCTGTGACCTTCGAAGATATCATTGATGAAGAGGCTGGGCATGATATGACCGGAAAGATGATGGATGAGGCAACTCGTTTCATTCGTGAAACCCTGGAGGCCAGCAACAAAGCCCCAGAGAAGGTGGGGTCGGTGCGTGAATCGAAGATCTAGAACTCTTTCTCTACTCGGGATGTACTATGACCGTTGTTTTACATAGAGACATACATAAACGTCCCTGTACCTCTACATCACGTAACATAGTCCTCTACTACAATCACCATATTATCATTATCATACGGATACCACGGGAGGATTACAATAACCGGGCAATGGGCATGAATTAGGGCCATAACCCCCAAACTTTGGAGTAAAGAGGAAGGTCATAGTCCAGTGGTCTACGCATACTGTAATTGTTGCAACTCCAAAGGGCATTTCAGATCTGGGATATACATCCTCAAAACCGGCGTTGCTGGCTCATACTCAAAACAACCGTATTCAAGAGCCTTGCCCTCATGCTCAAAGATAAAAGCCATAGCCCGGCATACTCTGTAGCAGCATAGATGGGGGAAGAGCGAACATAGCCACAGAAAAAAAAGTTGTCCTCCTTTATGGTATTGTTCAATAATAGAGCGTGATCGTAAGGGCATCCGGAGGCCATTCTTTGCTCGTCACAAATAGAAACCCTTTTGAATTTGTAAATACACGGATCAAGGTGCCCGATCCGCGGCTCCCATTTTTTGTTTTCTCATTCCCCGGGGAGAATTCGAATCTCTATTACACCGAATCGTAGCCAGCGCAGCACCTGTCCCGGTTTTTCATCCTCCAAGTGAAATCCCAGACTTTCCACACTTAAGCAACGAGCTCAACAACACCACCGGCAGCCTTGATCTTCTCCTCAGCATCCCGGCTGAAGTAGCGAGCGCGGACGACGATGGGGACCTCGGGGAGACGGCCCTTGCCGAGAACCTTGGAGTAGCCGAGGGGAAGGAGGTCGATGACGGGGGCGGTGTCGGTCTTCTGGCCGCTCAGGTAGGCATCACGCTTCTCGGCGGGGACGAGAGACCACAGCTATATTGGGAAGACAATCCATCAGCCATCCAAATCCTTGAAAACGTGATCCAATCTCGTATGTTCTTGCGCCCCTGTTCCATTCCATCTCCCGTTCTTCTCCCATGGTATCTGATAACAAATGTACACCCCTTGCGCCTTCTCATCTTCCCGATTCTCTTCGCCACATCTCGATTGGGATCGTATTGTCGAGTTTGAACGTACCTTGTCAAGGTTGATAGTGGGCTTCCAGAACTGCTGCTGGGTCTTGTGGAAGTACCTCATACCGACCTTACCGAAGTAACCGGGGTGGTACTTGTCGAGGTTGGTGCGGTGGTGGTGCTGACCACCGGCCATACCACGACCACCGGGGTGCTTACGGTGCTTGCCAATTCGACCGTAACCGGCCGAAACATGACCGCGGCTAAGGAAGAAGACACAAAAGTCAGTTTTCTTTTCTTGTTGTTCTGGTAGACGGGGCGGACGGTGGTCGGATGAGGCCTCAAGCCTGTCGCAAATTGACCACGACAAACGAAACGGTCGACCACCGGAGGCGAAAGGGAGAAGTTGAAGCGACTCACGCTTTCCTTGTCTTCGAGAAACGGGTAGGCATCTTGTCGACGGTGCTGAGCTCGACAAGACCGGTCTGAGGGTTGGCGATGGGGGGATGCGGTCGTGTATACTGCTGGCTCAGATGTTGAAATCAAGGCTCTGGGGCGGCTAGAGTGTGCGCTAATTCGCTTGCCCTAACTTAGGGCCAACCCTGCGGCTTGTCTTTGGCGGGTGGGCGCAGTACCATCACGTGTCCCAGCGCCTGCGCCACTAGATTACATAATCATCCAGAGAACATTCCCTTGCTAGATAGATCTACGGAGTACTATAGATCTACTAGATCGGTTCCTCCCAAATAATTTCACTAACGGACGGGAAATATTGTCTATAACGTCCTGAACATGTGTAGAATCGTATTAGCGGTAATTGTTCTGAAATGGTCTATTATTCTACTCGAGATCGACTCAAGTTGATTTGCTGGCAAAAAACTTCGCCAAACTCTGAATCGTAGCACCAGCAGGTCGTTGGACCGAACTGCCTACCATACTCTGTTTGATCCAAGCCGGTAGCTTCGCTTGGATACCGGGTTTGTCATAACGTCTGTCAATCAGAACAATCGCCGCATAGTCGTTACGATGCCTGATGGCTCGCCCAATACACTGGTTCACTGCTCGCATGCACGAGTTCTCATAGAAGTCCCTCCCTGCTGCTTTGGCTGCTGATTGCCGGCTTGCCTCAGGGCCTGTAGCTTGCTGGTGTGCTTTCTGCTCAATATACTGTATCTTGGCTTGCCAAACTGCACTCCGTATATTCGGAAAGGGCAGTCCCACAATCAACACAGCCCGTCCGAGTTTGTCAGAGAAATTGATGCCCTCCGACAGCTTGCCACCCACAACGGACAAGAGAAGCGCACCTCTGCCAGAATCAACAGTTTTGGCGTAAGTCTGTAGCAGTTCCTCGGTAGTGACTGTCATGTCTCGGGACTCAGACAGTATGGGCTTCTTCTGCCCAATCAAGCCATACACAGTCTGGCCTTGTTCGCTTAGCATTGGCTTCTTCCAGATGCTCAGGACTCGGCCAAGATAATCGTAGCTGGGAAAGAATGCCACTACTCCATCGGGGATGACATGGCAGAGCGTAGCTATCGTCCTACCAAGATCCATGATCTGAATGCCGACGTAACAATGGTCAGCTTCTTTTCAGATAGGGAACGATGCTAGGCGTTGAAAGAGGAAAGCTCTCACCATTTTCTCAGAGTCACGGACATCATAGGTAAAGTCAAATTCTGAGCCTTGAACACCCCGTACCAGTGTGTGAGCGATCAAATTCTCTGGTGGTATGACATGGCCGTAACTGAACGTGTCTAAGCGACTGGCTGGGACATACGAGAAGAGATGGTTCATGTAGTCTGTCATCTGCCCAAATCGTGAGATAACAATACACTACCATTGATGGCCGTCGAAACTTACGGGTGACATGGTCCCGCCAGCCAATATGACGGCTCTTGCATCCTCCACAAGCTCCCGAAATTGATTGGTAGGGTCTAAAAGCATGTACTTCAATTTGATATCTCCCTGTTCCTTCAAGTAGAACAATCGCCCTTCGGCAGAGGGGTTCATCAAAGATAGAAGAAACCCCTGTATGTGAAACAGTACGGGCACCGTAGGATCCCTTGTCCCCTGCTTGTTTGATGGATCTTTAGTGAACTCGACATATCCATCAACTTTCCTTGCTAATTTGCTTTCTTGTAAATATCGACTCAATTTATAAGGATTGATCTGATCAACCCCCTTTCCGGACATGAGCTCAGATGCCAAAACTGGGCCCTCCGGTGCCTTTCCACTCTCTAGGAGTGACCGGAGATGAGCAGCGATTGAACTGAGGAGCCGAATAACCTGAGCAACATAGCTCCTGTTTTTCCCCTTCAAGCGAGTTTTGAATTTGCGGGCATAAATAGTCAATTGAGAAAGAGAGGTCTGCAATTGTGAAAGCGTCACCACTACCGAGTGTATGTTGGATATTGCGTCCATCAAATTATGGGCTTCGTCGATTATTATGACATGCCCCTTGACAGATAGATTAAGAGCCTCTCTCGCTGAGCGTTGCAACAGCAAGGGATATGGTAGTGTTACAATCTGCCACTCATCAGCTACTAGGTCGGTTGAAGGTCGGACTCGAAGGCAACAAACCTCACTATACTTAATAACAGAACGGGATGCATAATAAGGGCATATTCCAATCTTCTTGCCAAGCTTTCCCAGGTCCTCAATGTCCTTCACTGTTGATAATGCATGGTCCCGGAATTGAAGAACCTGTCTTTCATCTTCTTTGGATGGCAGAAATGGACATTTATGCTGAGGATACACATTGGGCTGTTGTAGATCTAAACAACGCTCATTAATCGCTGTTGCATTTTCCAATGAACTGACACGGGGATTAATGCAGAGGTTCTTCCGAGAACCAAGAGTGACATGCTTCACACGCTCCTCGAGTTCTTCTTCTCCTGTCAAGTCAGTACTCAACAAGTCCTTCGGTACACTCCATGGCATTTTAACGCGTCTCAGTTCACCGGCAAATTGGCTTAACTGGGAGTGTGTTCGGGAGCAATAAAATATCTTGACTTCGTCATTGTCTTCATCGTCACTTCCTGGCTTGGCGGTCGAGAACTGACCTTTGAAGCGTTCCAACAATTCTAGTGTACTAGAAGATAGTTCGTTAGTATGGGCCAGCCCACTCCGCTGTTTGCTATGCTCTTCATTCTCGCTGTCGTAGTCATCCAGCGCAAAGTGTTCTTCGCTTAGCCCACCAGTTTCAGTTGATGGTGTACTGTATTTCTGCACGGACAAATTTGGAGTCAGCCGATATATCGAGACAGAAGTATTGCTCAACCTCATACCTGCTTTTTCCGGGATCCTTCGGGGTTGTCTAGCGCGATCCTCTGCTGTTCTTCTTCCTTTCTCGTCCTTTCTAGTCTCTCTTCAAGCTCCTTCCTTTTCTCGGTCATCTTCCGACTTGACTCACGCCTGGCAAAATCCAGCATCCATTCAGGTTCGTCATCATCACCTAGAGTACGATTAGTGGAGAATTTCAGCCATCCAGTAACGAGGAGTCTTACATGTGGCATTGTCAACCGCTGTCTGGAAGGCGGAACGCTTGTGGTCTCGCAGCCACGTCAAGGAACCGCATATTAAACTTAAGGATTTTCCCTGGGAAGTAGTTTAGCCATATTCCATGAACCCACGGCACATTTCGGTGAATTCTCAAGCTTGTGCTACCGCAGCCAGGGGTTCATGGGCTACTAGATAGTATATGGTGATGACCAAGAACTATCTACTGTATACGTTCACCTGGAATCGAACAAGTAAAATGAAATAAGAATCTTACTTACAGTTCCTGGGATTGGCTATATTAGCTGCAAATGAATCTAGCACGAAGCTTACACGGCTTACCAGTAGGTGACTCGAAAACAGCAACTTTTCCTTGTTCGAGACATGAGTATAGCGCCCGCATCAACTGCAGTTGGATGTCATAAGGCGAATAAGGATGATGAAAATCGTTACTCTGGAGTTCCATTGGTGGTGTTGCAGCCCGAAGCTGGGCACTGGCCAAATTGTACGGCAGCCCGAAGTTGATGAGACAAAACCAAGTCTATATGCTCAGGTGGTGGAACGCCAAGCACCAATGCTTTTACCACTGTCAGTACTTAATGCCCCGTGACGGTATACTTTCAGACTGCGTTCGACTACTGTGTAGACAAGGAAGACAATTTTAATCACTTGCCAGGTAGTGTTTCAGAAAGAAGAGGATCAAGTGTTAGGATAGCATCTCACGTCGCTAGGTGTAGACTATAGGCTGATATGCCTATGTATAGTGCACTATATGGAGGGGGTACCCCTACTAGTCACTCTCTGATGGTGGTTACACATTACCAACAAAGGTGAAAATTCCAGGCTTGGGTCCACCACAGAGGATTCAACAGATGCCAAGAGATTACTTACCTAAGTAAACTCGAAGAAAAGGTTCGACCTCTTGTTTCTCAATGACACTGCATGTACGATGTGCCTGTAGATGCTGTATTTTGCGCTCTCGCTTTGCTCAGCAATTGTTTTCCACACGAGTCATTATTATGGATTGAAGATGAGTGGCCTAAAGAGAGGAAAGAGGAAGGGGAAGTCATTGCGGGAGTACCTGTCAGGTATGGTAAGATTCCTTCTGGAAGGGGCTTCCATCACTAGTCTAACGGACGCCCTGGGCGCTTACTCCAAGACAGAGTGGTAGTGCGATTGTCGCGATAAAAATAGCTGGCCATCCATCAGGCTGTAAAGTATGGTTCCCTTGGAAGTACTAGTACTTAACATCCCAGTTCTGATTCCTCCTTTTACCTCGAATATTGAATCAATCGTTGCTTACTTTCTGCCCCTAATCTTCTGCTTCTCACTCTCAGGATGATGGTCAGGTATTGTAATTATACATGTACAGTATGTAACTTATCTTATCCATATGTAGTTAACTCCTCCGTAACAGTTACTTAAGTTAATTAACTAAGTAAATATTTGGGCTAGTGCCTGCTTACAGTACCTCACATCAGATAGATAACTAATTAACTAGTTAGTTGACTTATGTTGATAGATAATTAGGAGTTACTATTTTAATTTCCAAGAATCTTCCGGCATCAGTAAGATTAATCTCCTTCCTCTACTTAAGCAACCGAAGTGGATTACTTGCTCGTAATAATCTTCGTTAAAAGAGAATAAGCAACGATCTTTATCGTCTTCTAGTTTCTTCTTCAATTGTTGCCTGCACTAGTTTCTTCTTTGAATGATAGTCAACAAGATACCCGAACCATGCAGAGGAAGAAATGATGATTAATACGAGGACTACTTCAGTATTAGTGGTCCAGTCGTTATGGAGTAGTTTACCTGTGGAGGAGCCTTACTAGTATTCATTAGAACTCCATACCACTACTAGTGTTACTACTATGGTACTACTATCTACGTACTGGAACTGCCTGGTAGGCTGCAAGGAAGTCCGTACTGTTAGTACTGTGGTGGTTCCTGGCCTTGTCTTTTCTTTTCCCTTTTCCCCCCTCCAACCCCTCTTCCCTATGACAAAACCCCCTCCCCTCTTTCTCTCGTACTCGACAGTAAGATTAATCTTATTCTTTGTATCACCTATACTGCGTATCATGGCCACCTAAATTAGTGCCAGGGAAATAACCAGACTGTTAGCCTCCATTCCCCCACCCAAATGGATATATTACACACACTCTTTCCCTGTCTAGTTATATCTTTCTTGCCTGCTAGAGAGTTCTTAGTTAGATGTGAAGAAGCCCTTGCGCGCGCCCTCTCTTCCTTGGTGTTCCGTTATATCATCTTAGTCCAAATCAGTTCAGTAACAGTAATTAGTCGTGACTGCGCCCCCCCTTCGTCCCCCCCTCCCCCTTCTCGGAGAACGACTTACTAGTTAGTTAGTCCTCCACCACTACTCGGCAGTCCCCACGCCGGCTCTACTTTTTTTCTCTCGAGAGAGGTTCCGATGAACCGCTGAGCCCAGCCAAAAGTGCCAAATACGCTATTGACTGGCGCCCAGTCCGAGACGAGTGACAATTAATATTTCTTTGCCAATTTCAGCAGGGGTAAGGTGGGAACAAAACTAACACGGGTGAAAAAAGCAATACCGTCCAATAAACGGAGAATCTCGCCGACGATGAATAGGCCACCCCAAGGTCACGGTCAGCCACGGCTGGGTGCTACCTGGTATCCAGGGGGCCAGGATGATTTCTACATGCCGGAGGTCATATCCCCCTCTCCTCAAAGGTGCGAAACCTCCCCTCGGATGACAGCGGTCATAAGAAAGAATAAAAAGAAAAGACATTCTTCAGACAAAAAGGGGAACCAGCACACCTCCCCTAAATAGAAAACCCTGTCTTTTCCTGGCCTTGTACGGAGTACCTAGGTTGGCGTGTTGCTAACCGATAAATCCTCCATCCATTAGGGTCATGCCAGAAGTCCCGGAGAACATGCAGGATAATATCGCGCACCTCGAACACGAGGCCCGGAACCCCCACCACAACCAGTATGATCGTTCGCGTTACCCTGAACGAACTACCTCTGCGGTCGCTCAGGGTCAGGCTTCTCCAACCGCCGCCTACGATTCCGCTCGTTTTGAGCAAGCCGCTGTCCACGACACTATGGACGCCCCCAACTTTTCGCCATTCCCAGTCCTGCGCAATCCTCCACCTAACGTCCCCCCGACCGATGAGCAGAGGGAGGTAAACTTGGAGAGGGCCCGCATGGCCGTGCTGTCGTCAAATGATCCTGATATGCAGTTGGCCTGGGCGCAGGATGCGCTCGCCTATGTGGAAGTTGCTATGCAAAATGAGGCCCGTCTGTCGTTGATTCAGCCCCCGCGCCCTCAGACCCCTCCGGCGGAGCGGCAGCTGAAACTCGATGCGATGAATATCGTCAACTTTCTAGCGGAGCAATATCATCCCAAGGCCGAATTCATCAAGGGAATGTGGCTGGAGTTTGGCAAGTTTGGATACCGCGTGGACAAGAAGGAAGCTTTCCGTGCCTATTCGAGAGCTGCGGAGAAAGGCTACGCCAGAGCCGAGTATCGTATCGGCATGCAGTTCGAGAGTTCGGGAGAGCCAGAGAAGGCTATCAAGCATTACGAGAAGGGAGTTGCGCTCGCAGACTCGGCTTCATTCTACGTATGACCCCTCCCCATTATCGCGTCCCAGCGAATGCTGATGTTTTGATCAATAGCGCCTGGGAATGATGATCCTTCTTGGACAGCATGGGCAACGCCAAGACTACCAAATGGGTCTTAACTATATCAGCCTTGCTGCGCAGTCCTGTGACGAAAATGCGCCTCAGGGAGCTTACGTGCGTCCGCCTACTTATCCTCTTCCTCTTGGTGACCAGAGCTCTAACATGTTGTGTAGGTTTACGGTATGCTTTTGGCACGAGAGCTGCCGCAGGTAAACGTTCCTGAGCAGTTCTTGCCGCTGGATCTGAATGCTGCTCGCGTCAACATCGAGAAAGCTGCTTACCACGGGTTTGCTAAGGCCCAAGTCAAGATGGGTGCGGCCTATGAACTGTGCCAGCTTAGCTGTGATTTTAACCCTGCATTGTCCTTGCACTACAACGCGCTGGCTGCACGCCAAGGCGAGCCAGAAGCGGAGATGGCTATCAGTAAATGGTTCCTCTGCGGCCATGAGGGGGTCTTTGAAAAGAACGATGAGTTGGCGTTCATGTATGCTCAACGTGCGGCTCAAAGTGGATTCCCCACCGCTGAGTTCGCCTTGGGATATTTCTACGAAGTCGGTATCTTCGTTCCGGTGGATATCAAAGAAGCCAGGAGCTGGTATGCCAAAGCTGCAGCAAATGGAAACAAAGACGCGACCGGCCGGATCGATAGCATCTCGCGCTCCAAGACCCTATCGAGGAAGGATCATGAACAGGTTGCGATTGCCCGGATCAAGTCGACTCGCTATGGCAATGGCCCGCGAGGGCCCCCGATGAAACCCCCGATGAAACCGCCTCAGGAGAATCTCGAAATGCCCGATCCCTCCAGAATGACTCTATCAGATAACCCACCCGCCGCGCCTGCTCCTTACCCTGACAGACCGGGATCTCGTGCTCGACCTGTGTATCCGCCAGGATATCCCATGGGTGCGGACCCCCGGCCAAGTTCTGCATTTGGAATCAACCCGAATATTCGGTCGAACGCGCCGAACTACAACCGTGCTGCTTCGTACGGGCCTAGCGCCATGGGATACCGCTCACCAGGCCCCAGTACGCCATCAACGACTAGCCCCACAAGCCCAGCGTCGGCGGCACCTAAACTCGATATTGGCTACTCAGCTCCCCTCGACAATCCTCACCCCGATGCTCGCAGACGTCCTCAGCGACTGGACAACATGCCTCCCCCAGACAGGAGACCTGTGCGGGGCCCTGCTTCTCCCCACTCCCAGGGTGGACCGACGGGCTCTCCTAGGCCGCCTGCCTCGCCTTCCACCGCATATCCCCCACGGACTGAATCCATGCCGCCGCCCGGTGCTGCAGCGACGCCCCGGCCCTCATCATCGTCTGCTTCCACACCTAAGCCTCCTCCCTCAACTTCGACTCCCAAGCCTCCCTCCACGGCTTCGAGCACATCTAGCCAAAAACCCGCACCCGCTAAACAGCATGGTAACCTGCCAGGCAAGGGCCCCAAAACATTCGAGGAGATGGGTGTTCCGACTGTCCAGAAAGACAATGATTGCGTATGTAGCCTCCTTTCTTCTCAATATCTCACTTTTAAAGACGCTGTCATCAAGCTAACTACGCGCAGATCGTCATGTGATACCCTTGAAGATCTCTTACTTTTGGTCTTTCTTCATCTGTGCCATATTCGAAAGGACAAAAAAATACTTCTCCCATGCGTACAGGATCTATTAATGTAGATGGTTTGGAGTGTTGGAAAATTGGATGGTCAGTAGACGAGAAGATGCATAGTGTTTTCTTCCCGTGTCTTTGGGCCATCTAAGGATTGCATATGTCGTTTACCCTGTTGTCCAGAGTCTTCCCTTTTTTTACTCCAGTTTGCTCATGGATGTGATGTTTTGTTTCGATATCATGATTCACATGCAACGGCGTAGGACCAAGTATCTTGCAGCATGACCGGGCCTTTGTCTGTCCTTTCTCTTCTGGCCCCTCCACAACTTCAGCTCGCATGTTCAGCCTGCCTGAAGGCAACAAATTTTTTGTCTAGATAATTTTAATCCACTACCTTCCATTTCCAGATGAGAGCCCTGTCGTGTGACCCACGTGACGATCCAGGCATACAACGGGCCTATCATTCGCTGAATCCCACATATCATATCTTGGTTTATCCTTCCCAAGTCTCTCTTCAATCTTGCTCGCAAGAATCCGAGCAACGCAATCCGACCTCTCCATGGCCCAGAGAAAGGCGAAAAATGAGAAGCAGCTGGGTGCCGGATGTGAGAAACTCACAATCTTTGGAACTACAGTCGAGCTGGCTTATGCACAGCTAACAAAGTAAATTTGGAAAAGCCGCTGCTCCTGATTGTTCTGCATTAGTGCTTGAGTATCTCCGTGAGCTTACTCCACCATTTGCTAGTCTGCTTGCTCTGAGGAGTCTTGTAATTGTTGACCGTGCTTGCTTGATAGGAAAACAAAAGTATAGATCTCTTTCACTCAGTTGAGTAGGCTGGTTGGCGTTGTTGAACTAACTAATATGTTGTGGGTTGTCAACGAGACAGTCGTCCTTATTCGGTTGGTTTCCATCATGATTTCAATGATGGTGATAAGGGAAGGTAGGGAAAGGTCTTCCACGGCTGATGTACGGCAGGCTACCGAGGTTTCGGTGAATCTGCACAATAAGATTACAAAAGGTAGGCTCCGTTTTACCAAGGCGAGACCTTTGTGAGACTTACGTGCTAAAGCTGTACGTATGATAGCACACGTTGCGAAAGCTCTACGGGAACTACATCAGAATAAACAAATTGAAGGACGGGCTGCCGGTAAGCAGATCACAAGCAATATAAGGATAAACATGCAATGGGATGGAAAAACTGATTCGCGATACATTAGGGAAACAGATAGTATATCACGCCCTCCAGGAGACGTCCACCGAAGTGACGCCCGAGATCATTGCAGCTTTGGATGAGCAGGCTGAGAAACTGCAGGAGCAAGTAACCAGTCTCGAAGCTACAGAGAAAAAGACGCGAGCGGAGCTAGCAACCATCTGTGCAAGACCCTTGCTCTCCGAACTTCGACGGGATGTCGGTCAGATTGAGCAAGAACATGAGGCAATCCGTGCACGCCTGGTGCAGGCGCGAGGGAGCGACGCAGGGACTGTACCCGTAGAGGTAAAAGTGGATGCGGAAAGAGACTGGAACCATTGGCAGAATCAGGCCAAGGTGCGCCGTCGGATTTGTCGCGATCTATGGCGGATGTGTTCGGAAGTTGTGCCCGACAACATGAGCCGAGAAGAACTATGGGTAAGATGGATGAACACCATTGGTCTGCATTGATATTGAGACACGCTGACGATGTCGAGGTGAAGGAGAATCTGGGATTGGAGGGACCATTTCTCAAGTGATGATGAAATTGAGAGGCAGAGGTCTACCTGTTCGACCTGGTCACAAGCAAACACAGGTCCACAATCCTGAATCTTCCTATAACCATTAATACTATACACTGTATGACCCGTGATTTAATTTAATGGAAATTACTATTGCTCGATCGGGCATTTGAAAAGTTTACGGAGTACACAGTACATGGTACATGGTACGGAAAAGATGCAGATGTTGTGCCACCAGCTACAACGTGAGAGTGTGGGGACGATCCGATAGCGAGGACTAGATATCTATCTATCTGGCTGATCGGCAGCCGCTCCGCCCTGCGCGGGATCAGGAGGGTATGATTTGACGAGCAGAACCCGAGCAGAGCTAAACAGCCTAGGCCGGGGAGCTGCTTTGAGGCAAAAAGCTAGGGCCGCAAGATGGGGGTAGGGGGACGATCAGATGAACAATCCGACAGGTGTCATCCGAACGAATAATTGGATGATCTTCATGATTCAACAAGGAACAGTGAAGCATGGGGCTGTCAACTGAGGGGAGGAAGGAAGCATGCGACACAGTCAGGAGCTGTTGCAGACTCGATCTGACGCCACCAGGGAGGCTTTTGACGCCGGTTTGCCTTTCTGCATCGGGAGACCGTCATGCGCCCAGGGCCCTGCGTTGTTTGGCACAAAGAGACACAAGGCGTGATGTGAGGTTGGGTGATGGCCGTAAATTCTTCATTGTAGTAGCCAGCATGGATGTCCAGCAATTGGATTTCCCATTTGTACTGTATGGAGAGAGATGTGTGGAGATCGTACTAGAGAAGGGGAGGAGGAGAGGAGGGTGTATGGTGGAAAGGAATAGAAGAGAAAGAAGGGGGGGGGGGGGAAGGACAGAAAAAGGGAAAATTAGTGGGGAGGGCAAAAAACGATCAGAAATTCAAGATTGAGAGAGTATTTGAAACTAAATAGTTGCAACTTTCTTTAATCACCGGTCCATCCATGTGTTTTTCCCTCCGTCCCTGTTCGAGTAGAAGTCTGCCCGCTCTCTTTCTCCTGAAGCTATTCATTATTATTCACTCGAAAAGTCAACACTTCATTTTGTTTCAGATGAGAGGAAGAACAAGAATTTCGATAGGACTAAATTGATTGCGAGATTCTGCCTGACATAAAAAAAAATATCTCAAAAGTTTGGAGGCAATCGGGCAACTACTACGTACGTACGTACTAAAAGAGGTGTAAGCATTCCCAACCGGTCGGGAGATTGGAGACAGAGACTTGAGACTTGAGAACTAATTGTTCACAATCTGGAGAAGTGAAACAAAAAAAAAACCTTCAAGTGAACTATAACTATTTAATCAATTCACTTTGCGACTACACCGCCAAAGCAGCGTGGTTTCTCTCTTTCTATCCATCCATCATCCCCACCAGCAAAAACCAAGCCGTGGAAATCTCGCCCCCTCCTCCTTCCCTCCCCGTTCCACCGATAAACCCCTCCGGATTTTTGTGCTCTTCGCCGCCCGCCGCCTTCTGCCGCCGCCGAACCCAACGCCGCTAATCTCGACTACTGCTACTGCTACTACTGCCAAACTGCTGCCAACTGCTGCTGCTGCTCTTTCTGGCGATGCAGCTGTCGGCTTCTCGCAATCCTCCACCTCCGCAACCCCTTCCTTCTTCTTCCTCTTCCTCCTCCTCGTCCTCTCACGCTGCTCGTCCTCCACCCCGTGTATCGGGTGAGATGAAAAGCCGCGCTCCTCTCCCGGTCCCCTCCGGCCCACAGGCTCTCCAGAACGGCCATTCCCGCAACGTCTCGGGCTTCGACATGGCTGCCCGCAGCCCTCCTAACCAGAGCAGTATGTTGTCTCCTATCTTTCTCGTTCTCTGCCTCCCCCCCCCGCCCCGCCGCTTCGCACTGGCACGCGAGACTTGTCGATCCCTCTGCACTCCAGACGGTCTCTCTCACGCTCGTCCCGCTCGTCTCCATGGCTACTCGTTCCATTTACCACAAGAGTTGATTGAATGCTGATTTGAAGGCAACTGTCGCGCAGACACCAAGCATGTGCCTTGCAAGTTCTTTCGTCAAGGAGCTTGCCAGGCCGGGCCGGCATGTCCCTTTCTCCATTCTACCGATGCTGCGATCGATTATGCGCCCTGCAAGTACTTCACAAAGGTATGGAATTGGTGATCTCATGACCGTTTGTTCCTTGCACCGATCATGCTCAATCGACCGTAATGGGACTTAGCCACATGGGGCTGACCGCATATGGGGATAATTATAGGGAAACTGTAAATTTGGAGCAAAGTGTGCACTGGCGCATATTCTACCCGATGGTCGCCGAGTCAATCGTCCCAGTCCGGGAATGGCAATGGGAGGAAGCCATCTGAATCTGGGCGGGCGTGTCAACCCACAGGCCTATGTCAACCAGGACTCCGCGCTGACGAACTCGGTTCTTTCCCAACAACGACTGAATGGCCATGATCCCCGGTATAGCTCTCAGATGCCACCCCAGGATGAATATACTGCGTTGCATGCGCAACAGCAACAGCAGCAGCAGCAGCAGCAGCCCCCTTATGATGCCATCCCTACCATTGATACTGGATTGGTATCGGATGCTGGCTCAAAGTACGGCTCACCAGTTGACGATCTGCGCTTCCCCATGTCGCCAAGCCATCATCATCATTTAACTGCACTTGATGCCCCACTTCCTGCATCTTTTGATAGCCAGGGGATCTCGCACGCCGCTCGTTATGGCCCGGTTGCGGCTTCTGTGCCCTCCAAATTCGGACTGGAGTTGTCTCCGCCAGCGCAGCGGATGGGCGCTACGCCGTCAGATACACTCCGGAATCTTCGGGATACAGCTTACGGGCCGAATGATTTGAGAAAGCCATCTTCCTCTTTCATCGGTTCATCACCGCCTGATCTTCTTGGTGACAGTATCGGACCACGGTTCCTACACTCCCAGCGGCCTATAAAATCACGAGTGTTCTCTGCTAGCGTTCCCCGGCCTACTGCGTTGGATGATTGGGATGAAAGCAATTTTCCAATGGAGGAAGATTACTTGCCGATGAATCTGCATGACGACGTTTTGACGCCGCAGGAGCGACTCCGGCGTTTGTCGCGCACTGACCATGATCTTAGTGGACTGGGCATGAGTGGGACAAGTTTCTCAAAAGTTGGATCGCCTCTAGCCTCCAGCCCATCTCGATTCGGCGCTCTGTTTGCCAAACAGCGACAGAGAAAGGAGGAAGATGTCCACGGCACCTCTCTTACTCACATCGGATCTCCCCTTCGCGAATCTTCTCTCAACCTGGGAACCAGCCCCAGCTTAGGCCCAATAGGTAGCCGGAGTCCTTCTCGTCAGTCATCGATGTCTATGATCTCGCAACAGTTAAGCAGCGTCTCTCTGCACCCCGGCTCGGCTCGTCATTCATCATCTGTGGGTGCCAGCAGCCGCCTTGACCGGACTGTTTCATCTCCAGTTAGCACTAGCAAGATTGATGAGGAACAGGGCGACTTGGTCTTCTCCATGGAAGAAGAGGAGAATAATAAGCGAAACAGCGCTTCTTGGAGTCCACACAAGGCTGATTCCAATGACGACGACGTCTCAACACCGACGAGTAACTCTGGGTTCCAGCCATAAATTTAGCTGAAGAATACTGGTCTGGACCCAATACTCTGCCATTGCTACTGCATGTATACAATATACGAGGGGGAAAACCAAAAGCATATGATAACAAAAAAGGGCAAAGGGAAAACAAAAGAAGAAAAAAGCACCACAGGTTGGTACCAGTCCATGATAATGTCCATAAGTCATCGTCATCACCAAAAAGGATATACCGAGTGCTCTAGGCTTCGGCGCTATTGGAGGGCATTTTGCATAGAACAGTTCAGCGATCTCCAGGAGTTACACAACAGCCCTCTTTTCCTCTTTTCTTATTAATCTTGTGTCTTTTTGCATATTGCGGGCTTTTAGACCGATTTGGGGAACTTGTTCTGGACACGCACTCTTGGTAGATCAGTTGCGAAAGACCACTCTTTCCATGATCCGAACATAGCTTATGTCTCCGCCTCGTAAACGATTCTACACTGACACTGTGCTGTTGCATTCTGACAAGCACAGATGAATTACTAGAAGGGACAAGATGTAGGTTGTGAGACATAGATACTAAGTCATAACGAAGTGACCTTCCTAAAAGAAAACATCGACTGCATTTAACGTACTACTATACATGAGAACATGGACTTGACGAACAAAATTCTTCTACGATTGAGTTTGGTCGGGTAACAAGAGGCTATCGAGGATGAAGACGACGACATCGCCATCCGTCCAAATCAAGTTCCATGGTGTGTACCCTCATCCTACCTAGCTCGTGGCATTCCAGTGGGCAGTCTTTGTCTCACTGAGCATTCGAGGGAGTTAAGCCGTAGTCGATTCAAGACAGTTCCTTCGCAACAAATCAAGCTTTAGGTCCAATGTCGCTCAGATACATGGTGTTACCTTTAAGGCTGATGTAGCTCGGCGGCTGCGAGTTTGCCAATATCCGCGCAGTTTGCTGCTGGGACATGTGGTCGGAAAGAAGCCTTTGTTCGTGAGCTCTGGCATCTGCTTGTCGGATACTTTCCGCCTGATCCTGATACAGGATTTCGTAGAGCTGACCTGTGCCCTGCGTGATCTGGGACGTCAAATTCTCCACGGCCCTAGTTGTCAAAGCGTCCACCCGAGCGGCGAGAGTTGTCTCAATGTCAGCTCGCTGTCGCTTAGCATCTGCTTCACGCTCGGCCTGTTCATCCATCTCTTTGCGCTTCTTGGCCTCCACCAACCTTCTCCGCTCCTCTTTGGCAGCCAGATATTTGAGTGAATGGCCTAGCTTTTGCTGAACGGATGGGACTACATCAAGCGGCGGGCTGGAGAAGAATAGCACGCGACCCTGGTCATCACAGTGGAACTGTTCACGTATGTCCGCCGGGATGGCAGCATTCGCGGAATCGCTCAAATGGAAGACTTCAATCGGACGAGGAGCGTTGGGATTGTACATTCCCATCGGAGGACCCGGCAACCGACCGCCAGAATATGCGTTATATGGTGTTTGTTGAGCGGCCGCGTATGGGTGAGACATAGCCGACGTTTGGTAGGTAGCCGGGTGAGGTGTTTGAGGGACGAATGCGCTAGCACGCTTCTGCAAGGCAGGCTGATAAGCCTGGGTTGGGGGAATCTGGGGTTGATGGAAATTTACCGGAGGAGCTGGTGCCGGTGAGCTCTGGGCCGGAGGAATAGGTGCAGCTGGGGATCGGACCGCCACCACAGTTCCAGCCGTCACGCCGGTGCTTTGATTGTCTATACTGGGCCGTCCAGACGACTGAGGGATCGACGGCTGTCGAGGTGGAGCTGGGGGCAAGGTTGGTGGTGGCAGGGACGGAGGTGGTGACGGGGTTGGTTCTGGAGGAGGAGATTCCTGGTAAAGCGTAGATCCTGTCAGTGGTGCCAATCACCAGCAGTGGAAGAGGGGGGAAGGGGTTTGGGGAAGCTTACGTTCTCATCTCGAGGGCGGCGATGAACTGCACCGACGACAGGAGGTGCATTCTCGGCTCCCCAAGTCGGTTTGGGCAGGTCATCGGTCTCCTTTGCATCGCTCTTCAGCAAATGCTTGATTGGGCTGGGGATCTTCTTGATCCTTCGGGGAGCATCAAACAGATCCATCTCGTAGTCCTTTTCCCTGACTTCATCAGGGAGACAACTCGCCCACGTTTTAATCTTATTCAGTTTATGCTTCTCTTCATTGTAGCGAGCCTCGCAGACGTAGACATCTTTGTCAGGCGGAAGACCTCGGGGTCGACCACGATTATAGCGAGTGAAGAACATCACGAAGCAACGATCCACAATCTCTTCCACCCGGTGATCACGATACTGACCAGTCTTGACCACTTCATTGGGGTAGAAATGCTTCTCGAAGTGATGTACAGTTTGCTCCGGGCGATAGTACCAACAAGCGTTGATCCATTTCTCACCCTCAGAATCCTGCCATGTGCGGTAAATCTGGGCGACAATGGGTTTCGTCACGTCATTCGGGTTCTGGATATGTACCCAGTCGCCAACCTTCCACAGCTCGCTCTTGTGCAGGATGCCATCCGGGAGGGGCAAGCGTCCATCCTCCATCAAGTACTCACTGTCCGGCTTCTTCTTCTCGTGCTCCGCCAGTTTGCGTGCTTCCAATTGCAAGTCAACCGCATCCTTATAGATTTGACTCTCTGGCTGGTTGTAGGCCTTTGCGTTGTTAAACATGAGGTCCATGTCTCTCATGAAATGGTCCACGGAATTGTACTTCTTTCGCTTCGACTTCCGCTTGATAATGTCGATAGCAATGGGTTCTCTGATTTCCATGTAATAGTCCGGGTAGGTGGCTTTGTCGGGCAATCGCTCGAAATGTCGCACCTTGAGTTGGCTACCAGGGCCCTTCAGCTTCCGAATACCCTTTAAGACGGCTTTGATTCTAGCCTCCATCGGGGTATCAACACGCGGTGGTCGTCCACGTTTCTTCCTCAGCTCGGGATCGTTCGACTTTTGACCGTCATCTTTGCCACCGTCCCGTTTACCACCCGGACGAGGGCCCTTTTTCTTCTTCCGTCGGCTCTCATCATCCGAATCTTCCTCATCCTCTTCGTCTTCTTCATCCTCGTCTTCCTCTTCCTCTTCCTCGGGAAGGGGATCGGCCTCGGGGATTTCCCCCAGATCGGGAAGTTCAGCCTCTTCCGCAGTGATGATCCCTTGATCAACCAGTTTTCGAAACTCGGCAATGAAGACATCCTTTTGTTGTCAAAGTTGCAGTCAGCGAAACTGAACATGAACGCATCGATAGCCGAAAGTAGAGCCCGAGTTTCTACAGACCTTTATCACGAGCGCATCTTCGTACGCTTGGGATTTGGGGCGGTTGTAGGTTTGCGCATTGTGAGGGATCTAGCGAACAGGATTGACGTAAGCTAACTACGAACCCCGAATGGCGAAAGGGCCAAAATGATGCAACATACTAGAGCACAGTCGCGCACGAACTCCGAGAAGCTCTTATACTCGCGCTTGTTGATCTTCTGTTTAAGAATGCTTAGAGCCATAGGCTCCTTGATGATATCGTAATAATCGGGAACATTGCGTTTGTTGACGCTTCGCTGGAACAATCTTGATGGATCATGGCCACTGCAACCCGTGGGGAAGAAGAGGATTGTCAGTCTGAATTGAGGGATACGATCCAGCCTCGGACAGAATGCGACTCAGCGCGGCGAATTTCCTCGGGAGTCCAACCCGCAGGACAAGGGGATTGGAGAACTTACTCCTCTTCTCTGAATTCATAGATAGCCAAAACCACATTCATCATTGACCTCCATTGATCATCTGTGATCCCATCGGTGGGAGTTTGACCGTCGGTCTGGCCATCGTTCTCGATCGACTTGACCGGTTCCTCAGGAGCAGGTTGAGGTTGCGCTTGCGACGGCTCCGGTTCCATACTGTAGACGGCCGCGGCCACGCAAGAAACGGCACGCAGATCAGGGCCCAAACCCACTCGTCAGTCTTGATTTCAAGATATCCTGTCAGTCGAGCACATCGACAGCGGGAGCTGATCTGGGGTGCGAACAGGAGTACAATGAGCGCAAAAGCGCACAAGGACGAGATTCGCGCAGCAACTATGCTGACTCATCAGGTAGCTTCAAGAGTCTGTGACGATACACGTAATATTACATACTACGTATAAGGAGCCGTCCTTGTTTTATTACATATACATACAATATACATACTAACATACCTTACTTCCAGGCTGCACCGCCACTTGCCCGCCTCCGCCGCGGTCAGGCATTACTACTATCGCTCCTCCTCCGGCGGAGATAAACCCTCCCCCGATTGTTCAGGTGCCAGGTTCGATTGCTGGTCAATTGTCTTCCCCCAGCCTTTATCGATCACCCCGATTGCCGCAACTGTTCTTGAAGCAGATTACGGGACTCTGAATATCTTTCGCACACCCTCCAGAATCTATATCTATATACACTCCCTTACCAATCCACCACCCCGCTAGCGTTCGCGATACTACGTCACAAGGGAGAATGAGGATCCGGATTCGCGGTCCGGCGGGACAGTCCACCGTCACGCTGGATGCAGATGCAACTGTCGACGACCTCCGGCACCAAATCACGGAGAAAACGGGGCTGACGGCGTACGATGTAAAATATGGATATCCAAATATCAAGCCCTTGGTGCTAGGCGCGCTTCCTTCGAAGCAGAAACTAGCAGATCTTGACATTACCCTGAACGGGGAACAACTTATCGTCACACAGCAAGAGAACTCGGCTCATGCCCCGCTAAAGAACGAACCTCAAGCGGCAGATTCGCCGCTGAAAGCGCCAGCTGTAGGCAGCACACATAAGAAGGGTTCTCCTGATGATCCGCCGGAGGTCCCCTCGCCTGACCATAGCGGAACCTTCGTTCTCCGAATCATGCCCGATGACAACTCTTGTCTCTTTCGTGCAGTGAGTAGTGCGACTATGGGAGGAGTAGATGCCATGACCGAATTACGATCTGTTGTTGCGCAAACAATCCAAGCGCACCCAGACCTTTATACTGAGGCAGTATTGGAAAAGAAGCCGGATGAATACTGCCGCTGGATTCAGAATGAGGACTCTTGGGGTGGTGGTATTGAGCTGAGCATTCTGAGCAAGCATTTCGACATTGAAATATGCTCCATAGATGTGCAGACCCTTCGCATCGATCGCTTTAACGAAGGCGCCCGGATGCGGTGTATCGTGGTCTATTCGGGAATCCACTACGATACAATCGCTTTGTCGCCTTCTAGTCCGCCCTATACCCACTCAGATGTGCCTCCTGACTTTGATACAAAAGTCTTCGACGCTGCAGATCCATTGGTACTCGAGAAGTCGCAGGAACTCTGTCAGGTTCTGCAAACCAGGCATTACTACACTGACACAGCTGGGTTTCGTCTTCGTTGCAATACGTGCGGGGGGACATTCGTCGGAGAGAGAGGTGCTACACACCACGCCGAACAAACAGGACATGTTGATTTCGGCGAGGCTGGCTGAACAGAACCTGTGCTAGCTGGGTGAGCATCCATCTTCCAAGATAAGATATATACGACACTATAAATATTATAATGTGGCTGTTGGTGAAAGCCGCAACTCCTAAATTACTAGACTTAGAGGTCGGGTATCCCTTTACTTTCAGTGCAGCTAGATGAATCAGTTCTTCAGTCTATATGTCTTTCCTGGCTCCCTCGTTCAGTAGTTGTACTTGCTAGAGAATATATCGCCTGGACCCAAGGAACCATTCTTTGAGAATTTCCGTTTGATAATAAAGCGATCGCAAATAGTAGGTTAGAGGTTGTTTTATTATCATCAAACCAGGAGTCATTATCATACATTGGCTCGGGAGCTCTATATCATTGCTACTTCGTCCGCTTCTCCATCATCCTTATCCTCATCTTCTTCCCCAGTGTCTGCGCTATCGTCAGGGTCTCCTCCCCACTCCACATCATGGTCTATAGGGTCAGTGAAAAACTCATGTTGTAGGGCTTCCTTGGCACTGAGGCGCTTGTAGGGATCCAGCTCCATGAGGCCAGCCAGTAATCGAGTGGCCTGTTTCTCACTTTCAGTTAGCTCTTCGACACAGCTGGCCCATTTCACAAGTTTCTCCCAGCTATACCCCTTTTCACCGATGGTCGGGATATTTGTTTCGAATATCTGCCCATGCATGGCTGCTGCAGCTTTCATGCGTCGAGTGCCGAAGATACTCGCCATCTCAATCATAGCGTCAACATCATCAGCCGAGTTAAAGAAAGGAAAGCGGCGTCCAAGTAGGGTCAAGAGAATGACGCCGGCGGACCACATATCTATTTTGGTTGTCTGAGAAGTGCACTTGAAGAGGACTTCAGGTGCACGGAACCCACGCGTTCCTGCTCGATTAGCTCGCCTTGATGGTCGTGAGTCGTTCTTAGGATAGCCAGCTGATAATGTCGTCGGTGAACAATGAGTGCTGTGATAACTGTGGTTATATCTACTACGGCGTATGTAAGCTGCATTTGCGCACAGGCAGGTACCTGTGTACTCAGAACCCTCACGCTATGACCGCAAGTCAGTATGTTGTCGCCTCGTATGACCAGTGGATCTACTCACTTCTGCAAGCCCGAAATCGACTAACACGCCTTCTCGAAGATCAGGATTATAGAGGAAATTACTGCCAAGGCTATAAGTCAGCATCCGGCAAGTATCGAAGACATGGTGGAATAGCGCGTAGTCCTTACGTTGGCTTGATATCGCGATGGAGAATGTTATGTTTATGGACGGAGTGCAGTGCAGTGAACAGTGACCGGAAATAATGTCGCATATCAGCAACCAGGAATGTGCGATACTGAATCCGAAAGTCGGTGTGTGGGAAGAAGGGTAGAACGGCCACAACTTGATCCTGGTAGCGGAAAGCCGTGATTAACGGGCATACTGATCGGCAACCCCGAAGATCATGTAGCAGCTCAAGTTCATTTTGGATGCGATGGGGACTACTAGTCACATAGATCTTTTTCAATGCAACGAACCGTGGCTTCCTTCGTTTGACGGGGATCGAGCGGCCGTTATCACCTTCCACCCGGCGTCTTTTAGACGGTTGGTCCGTCCAACTGTCCGTGTGATTGTCTTGGAAAGTGTCCCAGTCGTTTTCATAGTGGTCGTACAAGAGGTCCTCTGCTTTGTACACGGTGGAAAAGGTACCTGTAAACCCATGGCCAGCCGGTCAGTCCGTCGGTGCAAGTAGAAGCAGCTACTATGTGGGAGGACACAGCCAAGGGCAAGTTAATTGGCTGCACTATACCTTCTCCGATTCTATTCAACAGCCGAAATCTATCAGATATGCCGGGGAATGTGTCCTCGAGTTTTCTCATATCTTCTTTCACTGATTCATCAACATCCTCTTTGTCTTGAGCATCACCCTCCTCGTACTCCACCTCTTCTCGAATTTGCTCTATCGATCCATCACTATCTGTGGCTGCACTGTCCTCTCTAACATATTTGGGGCCTTGGGTCGCAGCGACAGGTTGCTGTATGCCGAAGGTATCGGTAGGAGCTGCATGAAGAGCGGACATCGCAATGAGGACCGCTTGGAAGGGCTGTTACAGACTAGCAGGGAAGATCACTAAGTGATAGCTTGATCAGCAGAACCTGGCAGCAACACGACAAAACAGGTGCAACAAGACTGAAAATGATATAGTCGAGCTTCAGGAAGGAAAGGAAGGCGTGAGGTTATGGAAATATGCGAATGAGTGCAGGGTGGTATTGCTAGATCAAGTCGCGCACGCGCACATACACGTGTGGATAGGTATGAGGAGAAGCCCCAGTCCTGTTGTAGCGTTGTAGTGAGGGAAGTCGGTCGTCGCTCCCACTGTTTTCCAGCAACAATTCAAAGATGCTCCAAACAGCATGCAAAACCGCCGCACCAGGAACCATACTTGTTTGTTTACTCGTTTGTAGTTACATAAATCATATAAGCGTAATTTTCATATTACAAGTATTGACAGGAAACAACCACAAAGCGGAAGGGTCTGAAGCAAACCTATCAGATTACATGTTGCTGGTGTACTGGTAGCCGTTTGCAGTATATGTCGGTTGTAATGCTGTAATTTGTATTTCTCAAGACCTGCTACAATACGTGATAGCGGCGTGAGAGTGTAATTATTGAGGGTTGAAGCGTGTGACATAATTTACTGGTACGCAACCCTCAGCCCCCGCCGCCTTGCAACCACCTACCGAAAGGGAAAGATACAAACAAATGAAGCCCGCCGCCCGTCATTTCTTCCCTGCGGCTCTCCTTCCCCTCCAACATCCGCCCCCCCATTCAACAACCCCCTCCTTCCGGCTCGCTACCTACACATATATTGCTTTCGCAACACGTCTCTTGACCTCATCGCTTTTGATAAAGCTATATGCCCTTCGGGGATAACCCTCGCAGTGGCCGATCATGGAGGACCGAATTCATTTCGACATAAACGAGTCGCTGAAACACTATCTGAGCGACCCTGCCTCTGTCCCTACTCCCGATGCTGATCCAGAGCTGCTCGACTGCGAGACCGATCCGGACCAACTGTCTAGCGCTCTGATTGACAATGTCTTGAATCCCATCGTTGATGCGGTCGCGGAAAACCCAGAAGGACTGGCCCGATCGTCTTCTTTCGATTCGCTGCAGTTTCTGTTGAAGTGCGTCCTGTCCCCTGATATGTTCCTCTCGTCCTCAGGAGGCTTTCATTTCTATAGAAATGTTTCTAAATCCCCTAATTTGCGCAGGTATTGCTCGTTTTCCCCCACGAGGTCTCTCAGCAAGCTTCTTGATTTAATCGTTTCCGGCTTATCGGTCGAAGCGGACATAATACATGGGGAGCTTGAATCCGATGAGCAGGATGGCATACAGCATCACAAGCAGCTCTTGGAAATGTATGGGTTTCTTCTCCAATGGGCTCTTAGTGCCGTAGAGGTCAAAGCTGCAGAAAAGCCCACAGAGCCTGTACCCGCCCGCAGGGGCGCAGGGAAATCGGCCAGATCTAAAACGAACGCCAAAGATGGAAACTGGGACTGGACCGCGCAGATTCAGATCTCGATGGAGACAATGTGCAAGGTGATGAAGCTCAAACTCAGCAGAATATTTCTGACGACATCTGACCGTGATACATTCATCAATCTGTTCACCCGCTCAATTTACCTTATCCTCGAAAGCGAACAACGCGTCAAGAGTATGAGCATTCGGATGCATGCATTTAAGGTTCTTTGCATCGCAGTTAAGCACCACGGCCATGCATTCGGTAAGTTGCTCTGAGTCAGCTAACTGAGGTAGGAACCCAATAACTAACTCACCAGATAGGTGCCCAGACCTCCATCGTACAGAGCTTGACATATTTTGAGCACCTCTCAGAACCTATGGCAGAGTTCTTGCATATCTTGGCAGAACAATATGATTATCCTCAGCTCTCGGATGAAATACTGAAGTATGTAGCATACTTTAACTTGTATGTCCACAGGAACACTTCCGGCTTACGTTTGTTAGGGAGCTTGGAAACAAAGAATTCAATTCTAATGACACACGCGGTCCTAAGTCGGTGTCAGCGTTCATTGTGAAACTCTCAGAGCTGGCCCCACGACTTATCATCAAGCAAATGACTCTTTTGGCTAAGCAGCTGGACAGCGAGGTGATTACGCACACTCTCCCATCGTGCCAGTTACTGAGTATCTAATATTCTATAGTCATACACCCTTCGTTGTGCAGTAATCGAAGTCTGCGGGAATCTCATCGCCGATCTAAGCCGGCAAGAGGAGCGGAGTGACAACTACAAAACGCAGATCAACGCATTTTTCGATGTGCTTGAAGAGCGCTTTCTGGATATTAATCCTTACTGTCGGTGCAGAGCTATCCAGGTTTACATGAGGATTTGTGACCTGGAACAGAAATTCCCCAAGCGACGCCAGGCTGTGGCGGAGCTGGCAGCAAGGAGCTTAGAAGACAAGAGCAGCAACGTGCGCCGGAATGCGATACGATTGCTGGCAAAGCTGGTATCAACTCACCCTTTCAGTGTCATGCACGGTGGGCAACTCTCGCACAAGGAATGGTCAGCTAGACTCGACACTGTGGATGCTGAACTGAATGCGCTGAGACCTCCCGAGACACCTGGCTTTGATGGGGCGGATGCATCGCATGTTGACAGTGCATTATTGGATGATGCCACTCAATTGCCGGAGGACTCCCCATCTAAAGCTTCGGGATTGACAGAGGAAGAGAAAGCCACAGCCATTAAGAAAGCTGCTGAACAGGCAGCTACTTCCGAGCTGCTAGCACGGCTACAGCTCACCAGGAAATATTACAATGAAGCCATCCGGTTCATCGAAGTCCTTCATTCCTCATCTGGCTTGGTCGCTCAGCTTTTATCGTCGAGAAACAAGAGTGAGGCCATTGAGGCCATGGACTTCTTTGTCGTGCTCGATGCCTACAAGGTCGAGACCTCCCGTAGCGGGATCCGGCGGATGCTGCGACTGATCTGGACGAAAGGTAATAGTGACGAAGGCAAGGGAGTTCAAACTCACTTGATCGACTGCTATAAAGGACTTTTCTTCGAGGCTCCAGATTCGTTTAGTCCCAATGACGCTGCAAATTATATCGCGCGAAACATGATCAGTCTAACGTTTGGGTCAACGCCCGCTGAACTGACATGTCTCGAACAACTATTGAGTACTATGATGAGGGCCGGCCACATTTCAGATGCCGTTATTGCGAAGCTCTGGCAGGTCTATGGTGTGCAAAAGAAGGAGATATCAAAGACGCAGCGTCGAGGAGCTATAATTGTCCTGGGCATGCTTGCTTTGGCAGATCCCGAGGTCGTCATAAAAGAAATTGAGACAATGTTGCGCATCGGCCTTGGAAGCCTGGGCAGATCTGACCTCGTGCTTGCAAAGTATACATGCATTGCATTGAGACGAATGGTGCCAGGTCGCCAAGCAAAGTCCAAGGACGTTGGTATCCCCAAACTGGGCAATGACCATGCAGTTTTGACGAAGCTCGGGGCTATAGTCGAATCGATATCTGATAGCAAAGAATGGTACGGTGTGGCGGAACAAGCCATTGGTGCTATTTATGCTCTGTCAAAGCACCCAGATGTCTTGTGCTCTGATATACTGAAACGGAAAACTAGATTCGTTTTTCAGCCACAGCTTCAACGATCCCCTTCCAAAGTTTCAGATGACGGAGAAGAACAACGACCTGAAACGGCTTCAACGGAAGGTCAAGGAGCAAAGCAAGAAACATCGTCTACTTCTTTATCCCAGCTTCTTTTTGTTGTCGGTCATATTGCCATTAAGCAGATTGTTCATCTTGAATTGTGTGAACTTGACTTTAAACGCCGCAAAGCAGAACAGGAGAAGAATAAAACAGCCAATACCTCCAACCAAAAGAACGACAATGCCGAAGATGATGAGCTTGACCTCATCGGTGGGACTACTGAAGATGACTTTCAGGATGCCATGGCACATATTCGAGAACGGGAATTGCTATACGGCGAGAATTCGCTCCTATCCAATTTTGGGCCGTTGGTTACAGAAATTTGCGCGAATAGCAACATCTATGCCGACCGCAACCTTCAGGCGGCGGCAACTCTGTGCATGGCCAAGTTGATGTGTGTCTCGGCAGACTATTGCGAGAAGAACTTGCCACTTTTGATTACCATCATGGAGCGTTCTGAAGATCCAACGGTCCGCAGTAACGCCGTGATCGCTTTAGGAGACATGGCAGTTTGTTTTAACCATCTGATCGATGAAAATACAGACTTCTTGTATCGTCGACTGAACGATGACGAAGCTTCGGTAAAGCGCACTTGTCTCATGACGCTTACATTCCTTATTTTAGCCGGTCAGGTCAAGGTCAAGGGGCAGCTCGGCGAGATGGCTAAGTGTCTCGAGGATGAAGATAAGCGTATTGCTGACCTTGCCCGCATGTTTTTCACTGAGCTGGCGGGCAAAGACAACGCAGTCTACAACCACTTTGTTGATATGTTCAGCCTTCTTAGTGCTGAACGTAATCTCGAGGAGGCCTCATTGAGGCGTATCGTTAAGTTCCTGATAGGCTTCGTTGAAAAGGTAAGTCTCCATTGGAACACCTCACATAAAATAATCTATGGCTTCATGTGCTGACCACTTTTGCGCTCGCAGGAGAAACACGCCCGGCAATTAGCTGAGAAACTGGCTGCTCGACTTCCCAGATGTGAGACCGAGCGGCAGTGGAATGATGTTGCTTATGCCTTGTCTCTTCTTCCTCACAAGAATGAAGAAATAACGAAGACAGTAACTGCAGGATTCAACAAAGTTGTCACGGCGAATGCCTAGGCTGATGAAATTATGCTTCATAATGATAACTTGGGATTTTGGTCTCTACATCGGCGCATAAATGGGGGCCCAGCGGCGTTTGAGGTCGGGTGTCTGCGAAGGAACTACCGATGGATGTGCTTGAATTTCTTTTCTGTGTTTTCTTTACCCTCTCGTCCTATAGGCACAGCAGACAAAAATGTGATCCCGAGGCAACCAAAAGAAGTTTAGGAAGACCGAACCAACGAATACCTCTAATATATGTCGCCAAAACAATTTCTTCGCATACGCCAGATTCAAGTGATTGCGTCCATATACAATCGGACCTATAAAGATAACGCCCCTATGCACCCTTCGTTACACTCTCGTCCAATCGATAATCACCGCTGCGTAGCCCTTCGAGTACCTTCAGCCCTTCATCTGTTAGCTCGGGTCTTCCCAAAGGTGTAACAGCGCCGGTGAAGAAACGAGGCTGCCACGTTTCGTTCTTATTCTGACGCTCTGCGGCCTTTCGTCGTTGTCGTTCCTCGATGTCTTGCTTGAGCTTGGTAGCCTGGCCGTACTTTTTGTCGACAATCGCTTCGGTGACCAAGGACCAAAATTTGCGAGATTCGTTGGATAGTTGACTCTCTTCTGGAGGCAGCGTCTTCGCGACTGGGAAGAGGGGTGTGACATCGATCAATAGCCGAGGTTCGTTTGTACCGGCCAACGTGTAGAAAACTTGTCCATGCCAAGAGCCACTGATCCGGGCAAGAACATCGCCTTCGGGTACATCTTTGATTCTCGTAGTCACATCCTTATCCGGATCGTACTGGAAGATCACACCCTCAACCTTATTCTGCGCCCGACCGATCCAGCCCTCCTCCAGGTACTGTAAAATGACCTTGATGCGCGTCTTCGCACAAGTGATGTAGCAAGTGTCCGAGACAGAGATCGCCAAAGCGCCTCTGAGGAGACCACCAAGGTGTGCTGCAGGATGAGTCAAGTGATATTCCTCATCATCTCGGTTTTTCAAGTTGACGAATATTCCCAGGTTATGCTGGCCAGGAGCGACCCGGATGCTGGTGCCGGTGAACTTGGCACTGATCTGGTCAAAACCACGCGCCGAGACCCCTGTATCCGGGCAGTCTATAAAAAAAGCCGAAACCGGAGGGTGGTGAGAAGTCTGTTCAGTTAAATAGCATATCTTGACGGAATCTGCGCTGCTATTCTTTGCGTTGGAGGAAGTATTTGGAGTCGGCGAGACTTCTGGGAGCGTCTGATCTACTTCCCAAGTGCACTAATTCCAGGCGAATCAGAACATGCCATTAACTTAGGCCACGAGGGCTCCGCTTCAAACCTACTCTGAAGAATTCCCCCAAGGTAGAATTGTACGGCTTGCATGGTTTGCCTTTGATGTATTTCTGTGATCTGGTCAATGACCTGCCACTGATTGACAATGCATCTTGAATGAGGGCAGTATACCAAGTCCTTGGTGAACCAGAATCTCAGAACCTCCAGCGTACGTCCCAGCGGATCTTCCGATTGACCAATGCTGTGACAACCATGTCAGAGAACAACAAGCCCTAATGATGAACAGGCTATCTTGCTGACCTTGCGAAGGCCTCCGGTCTGTCTAGGTAATTCCAGTATTCTGATTGAGGAAAGGAGATCTATATTAGCAATCTGCGAAGGGGAGATGACTCTCGTGCGATAGATAGCACAGGAGACAGCTTACCCAGATTTGGTGTGGGTTCTAGAAGATGCGCAGGCAATGAGAAACGAACAGACGCGATGTCGGCTACTCCGACGAACCTGGCAAGACCATCCAGACCTATCAGCACAGACTATCGGAGAGAGGCACCGGGCAGTGAGCAACGGTGTAGCCCATGTCAAGAGTCCCACGTACTTGCGGAGAATGGACAAGAAAGTCTTCAACTTGGAAGAATCATCAGGTGCCTTCTCAGGAGTGTCTTGAACTGTAGTTGAAGACATGATGGCACTCTATACGTCTGGAGATAGTATAGCGAATCTGGGAGGGATAAGAGAGATGGTGTTCTTTGCGTAGCTTGTGGCGAAAAGGGTCGATGGTTGAGTGTCGGAGCGAGATCTGCGGTGTGCACCGGGCAGCCACCCAGACGATCACAGGACTTGAGTGATGGGAAGGAAAATAGGAATAGGCTTGCACAGCGAGTACAGGCACGGGAATAAGCAAGCAGATGAGGACCAGCCAGAGATAGCAACAAAAGCAAGGCAAAAAAAAAAAGGCCGCAAAAGTGCTGGAGATACGATAATAAGAAGAATAATTAATGCGGCGGGCGCGTGCACTGACTTCCAGGCGGTGACGTCCCTCTTGTCTTTCTACGTCACTTGTCACCGACACACGCAATTGGTTGGGAGAGAGGAGAGACCAAGAACGGACTGACTAAGAAAGAAAAGGGGGTAAAATGAAAATAGAAAAGAATGAGTAGTTAACTAGTTAAGATAAAGAAGAAAGCAAGACAAAATAGTCAAATAAGTAGTCACGTAGGCCAGCCTGCAGATAATGACTGTCAGTGGCACTGGCAGTAGTCGAATCTTGCTTGTACTCCTGAATTGTTTGAAGTGGGGATTACCCACTGATTCATGTAGATAAAGGGGACGCGAAGAAGCATGGAGAGAAAAGGGGGGAATGAACAGGGCGAAGGAAAGAAGTAGTAATGGTAGTAGTACTGTCAAATGCCGCTCAGCCAACTTTAACTAATAGTAACTACTCTGTACTTTGTGTTCAGTAGTAGATAGTAAGGGAACATTCTGCTGAAAAGGTGGAAAGGCCGCGGAAGGCAGGGAGAGACTGGAAATTCGGAACCGAATTGGAATAATGATGGAAAAGAAGGAAGCGGAAAGACCGAAAATGGGCTGTCGTCCAATCGGCGCATCACGAGGCTCCTTGTCCGGCCCTCCTTGGGCTTTACTTGTACTAGTAAGTTAGTTAAGTAACAGTACCTATGTACCCTCTAGGTACTAGTGAGTAAGTAGTAGTAGAACATTATGTAGTAAACTTTGTTCTTCCCATTCATTTATTCTGCGCGCACACTACACACATGATATACTTACACTTGGTTCCTACTGCATGCACGAAGCATATATCAAGCGTAAGTACTCCGTCCGTATGGACTTTTCTCCGCTTTCCATGTTTTACCTCATATCATGACACCTCCCACAGCCTCCATAGTTTCAATGACCGAGTAATTAAAGTCACCAGACAGTAACGATCATCTGACACAAAACTACTATCTTATGTCTATTCAATGCTAATGTAGTCATCCGCCGTGGAGTGCTCCTAGGGCACGCTCTACGCGTAGAACAGTCAAACATTATTTTTCTTCCAATCCCCTTTGGTGGAGAAGGACGACAAAGCAAACGAGAACGACAGGATGTTCTGATGGAGTCTTCACAACAAGTCCTCTATCAGCCTTTTGCGTGCTAGAAAGCGTAGCCACTTTCGAATGGCCGGACCATAATCATATCTTCGTCCTTCAGCATAATCCTCATCCATTTGCTGAGACTGTTGCTCTTCTCGGATTGCTGCTCGTAGTTCCTGTTGAGCATGACCCAACCTCTGCCGATGATGAACAAGTTCTTCCACTGAACATGTTTGATATTCTTTCTCTTGTCTTTCATGGACGGTCACTTCGTCGATGATTTTCCTCGTCAACGTATAGCTTTCATCCGGTCCCAGGATGGTATTTTCGTATACCGAATCCGCCAGAGTGTATTCAACACCAGCAGAGCTCTCGGGAATTGAGCTCAAGCGCTCTTGAATAATTTCTAGGTCCCTTACATTGGCAGCTAATTGATCGACAAGCTCAGGGAGCGGGTCTCTAGCAACACTCAGGATAGAAAACTCTATCTGATCTTCTTCATATGCCTCCATTCTGGCGCGGATATCAGGCTTTACCAGGCTCAACCAATCTTCATACGATGCGCAAGAGCCTAAGGACCCGGCCCAGTCAGTGACAGATAACTACCGTAATAGTCTTGATTTGACTTACCAAGCGCCTGAGGTTGACGTTCTAAGCCGTCGAACTTCCAAACTTTACCCAAAGCAGGGACGAAGGCAATGAAATGAAAACCCGCGTCTGCTTTATTATCAGCGGGCTTGTTCTTGGCTGGCCTACTTCGCTTGGATGTAGCCTCAGCTTTGAGCTGGTAGTCTGAGCTAAGCATGTCCATCTTCCTGCTGCCAGATTAATCAAGTGAGTGCCCAGTGGACGAAGCAATTACCTGGCGAATGAATTATGTATTCTTTTGACGAATTCGAAGTTACTTATTGCATCTCCCCTCAGTGCGGGTGTGAACGGCATGGTAAAGTCTTTGAAACTCTGTAGATTCTCCCCAAGGTCGATATTGGTGATGTTGTTGACGATATTTAGAAGCGCCACACTGGCGCAAGCATTGCTGGCTGTCTGGGCTAAAATGTTAGTGGCAAGCTCTAGGGATAGATCTTAAACAGGGAAGACTGACCTGATTAGCAAACCAGAGGCCCTCCGGGCAGCTTGCTTCTTGCTTATCTGGATCATCCTCGCGCCAACGGAACAGGAAAATCAGTCCATATATGGGTTTACTGTGGGTGTATAAGGTCTCGGTGATCAATAAACTAGATCATGGTATGGCACTTACTTCAGAAATGCCATCATCTCCTCGTCAAGCGACACGACTTCTTGGATCTTGATCCCCTTTACTCCGAACTCCCGGAGCATCACATTGAAAAGAGCCTGCAGAGAGATGATCAATCATGGCGCTCAACACCGTGGGAAGCAATGGAAATATCGGTCATAGAGCCATACAGGTTCCGAATCCAGCTCACAGAATCCATTCCAGGAATCCTGCTCGAATTTCGATGCCGGTGAGTAGTAACCGTCCAAACCCTCAATGCCATTGCCTACAGTGGCAGTCGGCTGGGTTCCAACCCGTCGTCGTTTGGCCTGATGGGTCATGATGCTAATAGTAGTAGGTCCCTAGCTAGCTCGGAGGTTGTAGATAGTGGAAGAGGAAAGGTGGGAACCGAGCAAAGCATGGATCCACAGGGCTGGTCACCATACAGAAGGGACAGAGATCACGAGAAATGGACCGTAGTCTTACTGACGATAGGGAGAAGCATGGAAAGAATCTCTCTGAGCCTACTTTAGAGGAACCAGCGTGTCAGGATTTGCCGTGTTACTAGCTACCTGTCTGCCTGATAAAAGGGAGGATGGAGGACTAGTCGCTGTGTAACACATTTACCGGGGGACTACTACGGAGTACACTCCGTAGTCTATTACAACCACGTGTACGGAGGAGGTACTGGGATACCAGGTACTTACGGCTTCCCGCAGCATCTATCTACTTCGTAGATTTGGAGTGTCCAGTCCAGAGGCGAAGAGGTGGCCTTGTATATGATTACAGAGGGAGTCTACTACGGCTCCGGTTGCATCTCAGTAAGGTCTCCCGTGGAGAGTAGTAGGTAGTTTGTATACCAGTTACCTGAATCTACAGTAAGCGACACGCGTTTGCAGACGCGCGCTCTACTAGTACTAGTTTAGTTAGCGAAAGCATCCATGGGCCCGCTTCCACCGTGCAACACGTGATCTTCATACATCATTAACGGGATCCGAGCTGCAAACTAGAGCACTTCCGACAGCTAAAAGCTAAACCCTTGCATTTACTTATTACTCTTGTTTAGGTCCCGGTATTTCACCACTTATTGTTCGGGACTTTTCACATTGTCAAGCACATTTATCAAATTATAAAGGAAATATTATAGGTTTACAACGCGAGTACGTTATTAGTGTGCCAAATCTCGCCGAAGTTCAAATACGCGCAGCCCAACCTACTACTCACTAGCCTGTTTTCTTTTCCCTCGCGCTTTCTTTTTCTTTCGCAACATCGAACGGCTCAACAACCACTCCCCCCTGGTGAGTCCAAGACAACCGCCAGCCTCAGCAACTCTCGTGAGTAATGAATCCAAAGTTCACAAACCATCCTTTCTAGAGCACAAAATGCTCACCCTGTTACGTCTACTATAGGTCTTTGTGACTTTTTTTTGATGACCGCAGCATGCCATGAACGGTACTCCTCGACTTCGGTCTGCTTTCCCGCAGACACCACAACGAACTCCGAAGATCAGAGACTTGAGCTATTCCACATCTAAACCGAAGCCCCGGGATTTGGAGCAGACGAAGAGTCTTTCAAAGATACCCGCACAAGATGCCAATCGACCACTCATACCAGTAGGGGTTATAGATGCCCCGTCGCAGCGACTTTACATTGTGGCTTTCTATGTGGCACTAAATGCTTGGCGAGTATACGAGTCTTGGACGGCATCCGATGATTTGGACTCGACTTGGTTATTCCTTAAATGGGCTGCTGTCGATGGTGTCTTTCTCTTCGGTCTACAGGCGTTGCGCATCCCGTGGCTAGAATGGGCTTTTCCCACTACACTTGCAATCTTCATTATTCACGTTGTCGGCAATGTATTTCTCATGTTTCGAATCCCCGTATGCTTGTCCACGTCGCCGCAGTAAAACAAAGAGCTTGCTAACTTGTAATTAGATCCCGGTTGGGACATGGATCGCTGGCATGGTCAAGTTGGCCTACGATAGAGAGCTGTCCATTTCTGAACGAAGTGTGAAGCCTGGTGATATCATTCACAACGCATCTCTTATTCTAGGAAAGCAGATCGTTCATATACTTCCCGAAGGGTAAGAGCCCCTAGTTTGGCAATTGACCTATCTATTTGTATACGCTAACAGAATCATGCAGTTCAGCTATTCTAAATCCAGATCAAGTACCACTGTGCATCGATGCACAAAAGACTGCCATCGATTTGCCAATTCGAGTCAATCAAACGGATCCTATCCTTATCGAGTTGTTACGTCTAGATTACGACACCGGCGCAAATGAAACGATCGTACTATCGTCCAAGCAGTTGAAACAGATGAAAAAGCATGCAGACAAAAGGCACCAAAGCTCAAGTTCAGACCTTCATCGAGACCTTCTCTATTCAGCTCGGCGACCGGGCATTTATCGCCTGCAGAGGGTAGTAGATGAGTCTAACCTTGATGTACACATGCGCTCGTCTGATGCTCTTGTTGTCACTTGTCCCCGGGCGCTGGTTAAGAACTCGCACACTCATAAATGTCGAGGAGAACTGTCAAACCTGATACTAGCGGTCGAGGGCACGCCGCCATTGAAGATTAAGTACAGCAGACAAGTGAATTATCTTGACCGAGGATTTTCGTTTCAAAACATACATCCCGATAATTTGCGCTCGCCATTGTTGGGTCAGAGAAATTCCGGCCTCCTTTTCAATTTCAGAGAACCCGAAGTCGCCTGGGCTCAAAGCCAAATCATCGAAGTTCCGTTGAATGAGTCACTGAATGTGGGCGGGGAGTGGCTCTACAGCATTGAAGAGGTACATGATGGTGCAGGGAACATCGCAAATTATTCGGCACTTTTGGATGTATTTGATCGCTCCTCGACCAAGTCTCTATCACAGTGGCATCAATTTTCAGTCCACGAGAGGCCACGCTTGTCTTTGACTGGCTGCAATGACCAGAACTTCCTAGAGGTTGCACGTGGCGACAGCGTTGACCTTCCCTTGAAATACCACCCTTCTGGTCAAGGCTACGCCAATGATGGGCCCTTTTCTCTGGTGTACTCGTTCAGCGGTAGCGATCAAGAAAGTCCAAGTGAACAGCCTAACAAAGTTCGTCAACTCACACTCAAGAGTCTCGACCAGAAGCCTCAGATCAAGGATCCGGGTTGGTACAGCCTGAACTCAGTTTCGAGCCAATACTGTTCTGGAGAAACGCTGGAACCCTCATCTTGTTACCTGCGCAATCCTCCCGAGCCTGAACTGGCTATTAGGTACGAGAAGATCTTTGACAAATGCGCCAACAACCCTGTCGGTCTACTCGTTGATCTGGACCTCACTGGATCGCCACCTTTCCGAATTCGATATGTTGTTGAACACTCGAAAGGCGTGGAGACAAAGTCCCAGACAATTGACGGGCTGCGTGCTCAGCTAGATTTCACCCCTTCAGAAGCAGGCGCCTATCGTTATCGCTTCTTGGACATTTCGGACACTGTTTACGCTCCGCAATCTCTCAGGGACAAAGTACCAGTCCTAGAGCAAGATGTGAAACCTCCAGCTTCTGCTCATTTCCTCGGGAACAAGGAGGTGCGCAAGGCTTGCTTTGGGGAGCCAGTGTCCGTAGACGTAGCCTTCCTAGGTGAAGCGCCATGGACGCTGCAATACGAGCTCGTCCACAACGGCAAGAAGACGAAGTATTCTTTGGTTTCCGACAGCGAAATGGCCACAATCGTGACAGAAAAGCTCGTCAGCGGTGGCGAGTATGCCATTGTGCTCACGGGCGTCAAGGATCGTTCGAATTGCAAACGGACTCTCAGGGACACTATCAAGATTGACGCTCGCTCGAAGCCACCGCACGCGTCCTTCGGCCAGATTGAAAAAAGTAGAAAGTACTTGGCTTTGCAGGACTCCAAGCTTGACATTCCGGTCAGACTAAGTGGGGAGAGGCCGTGGAACGTCAGATATCGCAACTTGAATACCAATTCTGCCGTTCTTGAGAAGACATTCTGGCAAGAGAATAGCGTGCTCACCGTTGCTCAAGAAGGGCAGTACGAACTTGTGGACGTTGCTGATAGCTCTTGCCCTGGCTCTATTGACCAGTCAGCCAACGTCTTTGAGGTGTCCTGGATACCTCGCCCTCACATCACGACAGTGGATGGCTCTCCCGTTGGCGACGATGGCCACGTAACGAAACGCGACGTTTGTCAAGGCGAAGATGATAGTCTTGAGCTTCGGCTGTCGGGTAACCCCCCCTACGACATACAGTACGAGCAGCAGCGCAAGACATCTCGTGGTTCACCGTCAGTCAGGCTACAGAGTCTGAAGACAGCTTTGAATGCTGCCTCCATGGAAATGGACACGTCAGAACCTGGTTCCTATACATACAAATTCACAGAAGTCGGCGACCATCTCTACGACCATGATCCTCGTAGCCGGCCGGTTGTCGTGACGCAAAGGGTAAACCCCCTCCCCTCTGCACGTTTTGACTCGCCTGGTCGTATCTACGGTTTCTGCAAAGAAGACATCAGTGGCGAGGAACTGATACCCATTACTTTGGAGGGCGTACCGCCATTTTCCCTCGAAATCTCCATCAAGCACCACTCGAAAGCCAAACCAGAAATTGTGTCAATCCCAAACATCAAATCCAACAGGCATAACTTGCCTATCCCACGACGCCATCTTGAATTGGGCCAACATGTCGTCAGTATCCGCAAGGTGAGAGATGCACGTGGATGCCAGCAAGAAACCGAATTTGACTCTTCTTCGGTGAGGGTGGCGGTTTCGGACGTGCCCACAATCATCCCTCTGGAATCAAAGACCGATTACTGTGTCGGCGAACGCCTTTCTTTCTCATTGTCAGGTCACGCTCCATTTGACGTGTTCTATACATTCGACGGTGCATCTAAAAAAGCTACTTCCAAGACCACGAATTTCCGTCGAATTGCCGAGCGGCCAGGAGTCTTCACCATTACCGCTGTAGGTGACGGCGCGAGTGGAAAGTGCAAGGCACACAAGAACATAACAAAGACGATTCATGAGATGCCGAGTGTCAGAATCAGCAAAGGTCAAGTCTCCGTTGTTGATATACACGAAGGAGGAGAGGCCGAACTTCAATTTGAGTTCTGGGGCACACCTCCATTCGAGTTTACGTATGTCGCTCATTATCATGCCTCCTGTATATCATTGTGGTTTAACTAATAACTTGTTAGGTATATCCGGAGCTCGAATACTCGAAGAGGCAGAAAGCCCGAGATACTCGATATCAAGCACGATATCTCTTACGAGCACACGAAAAGCATCAAAACATCCGATGAAGGCACCTATGAAGTTGTCGCAATCAAAGACAAATACTGTTCCTTTTCTTCTCAAGAATCGATTGAGAAGACTGAGAAACCAGTGGCACGCCCCTGAGATAGAAGGTAGAAGGAACTAATAGGATGTGTACGAGTGTGATTCCAGCATTTTGTTTTCTTTCTCATGAACTTTTGGTTTTTCCATTCGCAATCGCATCGCAACGGCGCTAGGTATTGAAATGTACAGGTTAAATCAATTGGAAAGGTCTATCTATAGCTATTCATAAATTACTTCTCGGAAGCCACCTCTGTATGCACTTCTATACTATCCACCAAATCAGCACCTAGTCTGGCGATCTCGCTTAGGACGGCTTGGCAGTTCATAGACACTTCTTCGTTGGTTCTCGGTTCTGAAGGGCACGTTGAATATGCCAACTTCAGCGTCCATTTCTTCGGTTTGAGGATCTGTGGGTTCCAGAGACCGCCAATAACGCTGCAGCTTTCGTCGCCGTGGAAGAGAAGCATGTTTGGATGGTAACAAGCCTGCAGGTCACGAGCGAAGGACGACACTATTGCAGGTTTAGCAGTTCCTGCAGTTCTCCGCGCATCTAAGTTCTTGAATCTCGTAGGCAGTGCCAATCGTTCCTGTAGCAGGCCCGGGCGAATGTTGATAACGAAATCGTAGGGTGCTAGGGACGTATGGAACAAGTCTGACACAGTAAGGCCATAGCCCTGCTCCCGCAGCAATTTCATGGCCGCTTTAGCCAAAGTACACATTCGAGCAGCCACGACCTTTGGGGGCATTTCATGCTGTGTCCAAGTTACGCCATCAGTGTCAATATCGGAAGCAACAAATAAGGCGACGGTATTCATGGCCGGGTCGACGCTTCGCCAGGCAGAAAAGCGAGTCTGGATCGCTTCCATTGACTCCTTGTTTAGTTCACCGAAATCGACCATCAATGGCTCTTGTTGCCAATCCCATCTGGCAAGGACATGAAGCGTCCTCAAAAAGCCGGCCATGACACTCGAGGGGCTGTCCCAAGGATAAGACTGGGTAAAGACCCGGACAACGAGTAATTCAATCAACTCTTGATTGACATGACCTGCGAGCAGGTGGCAATTGAACCAATATTTAACGAGGCGAATTGTTGGCGACAACAGTGGGAAGCGTGTACATAAAGTGCGGATTGCCTGCGTTAGACGAGGTGTTTGGATAAAGAGTCGCTTATATGCAGCTAAGGCATAAGCCACTTGTTGTTTCGCCAGCGGGCTAGCACCTTTCTCCTTCAGTTGACGTTCTAGCAACAGCTGCTCACGCTCATGGTGAATCCTAAGGCGGAAAACTATTCCTGATGTATGGGTGATGTCCAAGAATGAATTATTCATCAACCCCGTTGACTCATTTTCCAACCCAACTCTACAGGCGGAAGCAACCCCACCCGACTTCAAGGAGTCTCCTATCTTAATGAGAAAGGCGACCTTGGTCATCTGGATAGCCTTCAAATCATCTGGCCACCGGGCCGAGCTCTCAAACTGAAGAACAATGTCCGCAGGGTTGGATGCAACCCCAGCAGTACCATGGAGCCGGAGGGCAGTGTAGCGCAGACTAGGGCTAGCTGGTGCTAGATGCCTAACAGTTAGGGGAACACCATCCATGTCTTGAATTGATCTTTGCACTGAAGTGAAGGCATCGGTGATTGCCTGAAAAGCGGGACTCGAGTAAGAGAAGACATCGTCGCCGCCTTCGCGAAGCTTGTCGTCATATTCATCGCCAATGAATACCACGTCGTCTTTGGTGTAATTAAAATGCCGGCTCAAGATGTACGTCAGGATCTGATACACTATAGATGGTGATGACTTCTCATCAGTCCATACCAAGCTCTCTCGAATAGTACCATCCTTGAAACGTCTGAGTTCGGCCTTCTCTCCCCAAAATGACCTAAAAGCAGCTGCCTCTTCTTTCTGTTCTGCAGACGGGCCATGATCGACTACACGCTCAGCGTTGTCGGTGCTAAGGACGAGACCCACGGAGACACTTTGGCTTGCCGGCTTGCGATGCGGTTTTTCGTCTACCGGCCAGGGCTTGAGAACATCCCCGTAAATATGTACGAGATCCGCTCTGTCCCCAAGCGCTCTAACAATCACGTCATATACAGCAGTCTGGCTGCGAAGGCTCCGGAGAATGTTTGCACTGTCCTGCGCTGGAAGCTTCAAGATGCGATCAAATCTCAAAAGAGGTTCATTCACCTTGATGATAAAGACTTTGTCAAAGTTGTCGTCGCGAGATTCATTCAACATGCGCACAGTAGTGTTTGCTTCACGGCGAAGAAAGGCATAGGACCAAGGGGCCATTTTATAAAGGACATTCAACCCGCGTTTGCCATCATATAGGACTGGGGTGCCATCAGGAAAAGATATGTCCGTAGCGGAGAATAGCAACGGAATGGCCAGGTCCCTTCCTGCAATGAATTGAAGGGTCGCCTTGAATAGCTGGTAGCTACTATATGATTTTAGTAGAACGGGCTTGCCGTTGGGACCTCCTCCTTCGAAGAGGAGAGCCATAAGCACTGTCCATTCGAAACCACCGAATCCGCCCTTGAACGGAGATGAGCCCAGTCCCCGCTGTCGGAGCCATGTCCGGCCTAAAATGCAGGCATCCTTGAAGGATTCGCAATTCCGAGCAGCGTTGTAAAGAAACTTGTGATACTGTGCCACTGTGGCTTCTGAACGAAGAGCGGCATTGTAGAATGGGGTGGATTCCTGAGACACAGGCACATCCGCTGAGCCCTGGCGGATATTGTTTCTCGACGGCAGAGTCCGAGAGATTGGGAACAAGGAGTCTTCGATGGCCGTAATTATACGAATCTGAGTCTTTGCAGGCAGGGACTCCTTTCTTTCGGTGCCATTATTGGGCTCCAGTAGAAGAACAGGACGAAGGCTGTCACCATCTTGAAGCCCAAACTTGACGGTGAGATTCAGTCCCTCCGCTTCCCTAATCCCGGCAGCAAGGCTCGCGATGTAATATGCCCGCTTGTGGAAATAGCGGTAGTTCACGTAATCCTTTTCCTGAAACAAAGCACTGGGCATCGTGACTGCCAAGTCCACCGTCAACGGTACATCGCTTTTGGCACCTGTTTTCAAAGAGAGACTTCCGACCACATTGATATTTGTTGGTTTCGAGTAGGATACGGTGTACTTTGTATCCTTGGCCGGTCGAGGTTCAGGGAACGGAACGGTAATTCCATGCGTGCCACGCAGCTCCTTCTCCGCTTCAAAGGTTGATTTTGGTGGCCTATCTGGAAGACATTCGATAACGCTTTTCAACTTGTGAAGTGTCTCCTGGAGTCGCGAGACTTGTTTGTCATAGTTCGGTCTCGACCCATTCAGTAGTTCGTCCAGTTGTAGCTTGAAAAAGGTGGATTTATAGAAACCGCTGGCGAGCGCAAGTTCAGCGGAGCGGTCGTTCTTTGCTCGCCCACTGCTGCGCAGAGTAGAAACGTCTCGAGAGGGTTTAGCGGCATCGCTATCAGTCAGGTTATTTCGATTCGATACCGAGTATGCACTATTATTTTGTGTACGCGAGGAATCGTCCGGTGAAGGGCTCAGTCTCCTTCTTTTTGCTGTATGGGCCGACATATTGGAAAGGGTTCAAGAAACAAAAAATGCTCTGAGCGGTAATTGAGGAAGTTGTTGGAAATGCGACCCGAGCAGGATAAAATTGGCAGTTGTGCAAAGATTACCCTCCCCTGTGATAGAATAGCTGTCTCGAATAGACTGCAATGTCTGCGTCGTTTTGTTTACTACCTCCAGTCCTTCCCTCTTTTTTTTTTTCCCTTTGCTGTAATTTTTAGCCTCTTGATTTTTGACTTGACGGGAAAGCAACGTCCGATCTCCGATACCCACTCTCACGTGGAGATAGCTAGCTGAGTAAGCAGCCAGATGAACGGATCTGTAACCACAGTTAGCTATGTAGTAGTTACTCCGTACTCCGTAACTGACTAGTGTAAGTGACCAGTGTTACACCAAGAGGCCGTGTCTTGCATCGTTGGGACCCCAGGTGCAATTGGATTCGTCCCAAGCTACTACTATTAGTACTACTTAGTTCTACATCAAAGGCCTTTCTTTTTTTTTTCCTTTAATTCCATGAATTATATAACATAATCTCTATTCTCTTGGGTAATCTTGTATTCAGGTCTTGTCATATCTATCTATGTACCTGAATATCAGGGTTAGGTACATAAATTTGATACGACGCCTGGATAATTTGCCATAATGCTGTGGCTTGAGGTTATCTACACGTGGAACACATTAGCTATCTACTTTGTCATACTTGCATAGTCTCCGTCTATTGTAGATGGATTATATGGGAAGTACTTCGGAGATAGGTACCCCGCATACAGTGTAAGGTAGCCCTTCCGTATTACCATGTAGCAAGTGCAACAGCCTAACAGTATCAGTCAACCCTCCCTCGCCATCACAATCTATGGAATGAGGAACAGAAGTAGAAATAGATTTTTTGGGCTTATAGTACTTATTAGTTAGGGACTAAGCATGATGGCTACAATGATACTTTATCTAATGAGTTCTAAATTGTCCTGGGATGTACTGGTATTGATCATTGGCTAGACTTACTTCTCTGAGGGCAGCGCCGAAATCGCAGTTGACTCATTAGAATTAGTACGACCTACTAGTTAGTAGTTACTTATTGTCCTGACAAGTTTTCTTACCATCCGCCACCTCGCTAACATTCTTTACACTACGTACCTTCTTTTGTCCGCCTCTGTTCTTACTGTCTTCGAAATAGTGCCGTTTCCTTTGTGCTACAATGATCCAAGACATCGGAGGCCCGGTCCCTCCTCACACTGATCACGTATGCTCTAACCCCGCGCAACCCCGCCCAGCTTCTATTCACCACCCTTTTAGTTTTTGTCTCGGTCGCCGTTGCGGCTCGGACGAGATGCGCAAGGGCTTAGAAGCTATTCTAAATCACATTTGGGCTTTACTCACATCTTCATAGGCAGTCAGTGTATCCCTTCCAACATGGAAAGCGAATGTTGCATACGAGGAAGGAGAGTCATGGGTTGTGAATAAGATGCAATGCGGTTATCCTCGGTTCTTTATACACCCCATCATACAGGATCTGGCGAGGGAGATCGTACGTCGCTATGGAAGCCCAGAATTGGAAACGGCTATACTATTCCCTTCCCTCAAAACATCAGGGGTCTGCTATTCATTTCTCAAATCGAAAATACAAGCCGAGGATCCCTGCAATGTCCGGACAATGGATTTTGCCCTTCCCATTCAGGGCGAAGACGCGCCGTCTGGTACGGACTTGATACTATCGTGTGTGATATATCCCATCCAATACGCGCCAATCGCCAAGCAGGTCTGGCAACATACAGGAAATGGAATCTCAAGTAGACGTGCTGAGTTCTGCCTAAACGCTTTAAGGGATGGGTTTCTCGTGGAAAGGAAACCTGTAGCTCAAACTATTGCATCGCCACGGTTTTTCAAGGGGCCCAGGAGGTATCAGGGTCGAGAGTCCATAAGTGGAAAGTCTCAGGGAAGTGGGACGCACGCACGCGACAGTACTACAGGTACAATTACGACAACCAGCAGCATGCAAGATGGCCGCGAACATGTCCAGTTCATTGAAGAACGATTCGGTCGGAATCTAAGCACCTCGCTGGCCGGTCAGGCAAGGCTGGCTGTACGGCGACGCATTGCGGGCGTTTTGACAGCCGATGTGGAGCTTGACGAGGCCCTTGAAGAAGAGTCAGGAGAAGGACGTGTCGCGGGGCTGACAGAGTCCGATGTTTTTCTCTTTCCGACCGGCATGAGTTCCATCTTCAACGCTCATCAGATGTTGATGGTTGCGAAGGGAGAGATGAAGAGCATCTGCTTTGGATTTCCCTACACCGACACCCTAAAGATACTTCAAAAATGGGGCCCGGGCTGTTTGTTCTATGGTCATGGCTCTTCGGAGGATCTTGATGACCTGGAGTCAAGGCTACTGAAAGGAGAGAGATTCCTCGCTCTATTCACTGAGTTTCCGGGCAATCCGTTACTGAAAGCCCCTGATTTGAAGAGGATCCGATCACTCGCCGACAGGTATAATTTCGCTGTTGTAGTAGATGAGACGGTTGGGAATTTCCTCAACATCAATGTGCTTTCCTATGCAGATATTGTGGTAAGCAGCTTGACCAAGATCTTCAGTGGTGACAGTAATGTTATGGGAGGGAGTGCAGTACTTAACCCCAATGGGCATCATTACGGTTCTCTAAGAAATATATTTGCACGCGAATATGAGGACAATCTTTGGGCAGAAGATGCCGTGTTCCTCGAAAGGAATAGCCGCGATTTCATATCCAGAATTGATAAGATCAATAAGACTACGGAAGACATCACAGCGATGTTGGAGGACTCTCCACTCGGTAAGCTAACGATCAAATCTCTTCGATGTTGGACTATTGGGTGTCATTGCTCGATGTACCTGCCCAATGCGTTCAATACTAACTGACTTGCAGTGAAAAAGGTTTACTATCCGAAGTACAACTCTTCAAGACCCTTGTATGAAGCATTTCGCAACAAAAATGGAGGATATGGCGGTCTATTTTCGGTTACATTTCATTCAACGGCAGCGGCAGTTGCTTTCTTTGATCAACTCGAAGTACTCAAAGGACCTAGTCTCGGTACTAATTTTACCCTGAGGTAGGTCATTATCATGGCAGGAAAATGGGCGACAAGCCTGTTAACATTGATGCTTAGTTGCCCTTACACTCTGTTGGCGCACTATAGTGAACTAGAATGGGTAAGTCAACCTCTCCGATCTCCGACACGGCATGAACTTTGCTTTTAGTTGGGTATATACTCATGCTTTTCATCATTTAGGCAAGCTCATTTGGTGTCGACTTTGACCTAGTAAGGATAAGTGTCGGCTTAGAAGATGTTTCGGATCTTCGCCAGCGATTTCAGCAGGCCTTGAATGCTGTCGCTGAAGTAAACACATAATGCAGGCTTCCTGGAAAGAGCGTTTATAGACTTACGAAAGCATGCATCATATGACCTACATAACATGCGACTTTCGAAACCATAGCTCTTTGGGTGACTACATATCTAGTGGACTGCCTGGTAGCTTGGTGAAAGAAAGTACTGAACTTCCAAGGGCCTATCATAGCCAATTAGCCATGGCTTGAGGTTCCAGAAATTAGCCCAGTACCGCGATGAATATTTGCTCTATTAACTTTTCACTCGTGTTCCACTTATCTATGAAGCCAATAACGACTTTCCGAGTGTTGTATCTGTGGACCCTTAGACTAGAGACCCTTTGACAACCAAATACAAATATTAAGGGCCCAAGTAGCTGGGCAAACTTGCCGGTAAACCATAGGTGATTGATCTTCTTAGTTGCCTTCATGATAAGAAGCAGCTATAAGCTAAACCAGCTGGTGCACCCAGTGCTCCGAATTGCTTTAGATGGTATTTTAAAGAACAGCGATACTTATAACGATAATCAGGACAAAGACTCTAATAACAATAACGGCTGAAAAGCGAAGACTAAACGGTGTAAATAAAGTCTGTACCCACGTTTCTCTACATGATCAGTTAGGCTAGTGCGGAGCCAGAGTCACGAGACTAGCAGTTCGGAAAAAGTCGACTTCCCCAATTTCGTCCGGTACCTCCCCTACAAACCTCTACTTGGCTATGTCTAATTAATCTTAGGCTTTTGGCATATTCTCGTATGTGTTCCACTTTAACACTTCCTATGTGCTGTATATTTATGTTAAATCAATGATTCACTAATTGCTCACTTCTGCTTCCTTGCACTAGGTACCATCTGACGGCCACCTCTTCCTCCAGCTGTAGCTGCTTACTTGCTGTCATCTCAGAACCGAAAAGACTGAGATTGGTCGCGATGGCGAATTGCCTTGCAGCTCCTAGGCGGCCTCTTCTGGCACTGCCATTCCTTCTGCCCTCTCCTTACGAGTGCGTCACCCTAGGTTTGCGACGCAATCAGTCTTCATACAGGCGCACAAAGCAGCGTCTACGTGTCAAGCCAGATGCCTCATTTGGCTCTTCTGTGAGCCATTCTCAAGAGGATCATATCATCTACAACCCACCGTCAAGTGCGCCGTCAGTTTACCACACGCCCACTAAATTCCTGCCCTCTGATGATATCCGGAGAAATTTGCGCAACGCGTCTGTCAAGGGTAGCAACGCCGAATCCCTTCCCCTCGCAGCCAAAGTGACCACCGAGAAAAAATACCATCTAAACCCATCAGATATAAGAGAGATTCGCAGGCTCAGGGCCACTGATCCGATGACATGGAGTCGGTTGAAGTTGGCCAAGCGCTTCGACTGTTCCCCAATGTTTATTGCAATGGTCTGTGAGGCTAGTCCAGAGAAGAAGGACATCCAAAAGCGAATCCTGGAAGCTGTGCAATCAAGATGGGGATCGAAACGTCGGATGGCCAGAGAAGACCGACAGCTGCGGAAGGAGACATGGGGAAGGGATCAGTAAAGCCACAATCAGCTATTGTTTTCCCCCTCCCCCACTTGTCTTTACCTCAATAATATTTTCTGTCACGCACCGCCTTACTTTCGATTGGGTGTACCAAAGAGACTTGTTCGCTTGCGAACATGCATCGAGGAAGCTCAACATTTGTATAAAATCATGTATTCTAGCGTTGTCACTCTTGGGAAATGAAATGTATTTTAGAAGATTGGCTGTGTTATTGGCTTTGTTTCTTTTCTTTACCTTTCAGTAGCGCCCACATTCTCCTGGTTCTTATCGAGGTTAGATGCTCATTAATGGCTATGGGCGCTTATTTGCGCTCCGGAACGGGAACCTTCCTAGTACCCAGCCGAGGTGGGCAGGGCGGACAACCAACCGAATGATAGCGAGGATACTGTTAGGTAAACCTGTGTCAACCCAACAAGCAAATCAGGTTACTTCCATTATCTTCCACAGCACAAATGCCCCTCCCCCTCCGTCGCATTGCAACATCGCTTAGCTGGAGGGAGTGCAGATTATATCTGTCATCATCACCTGCGCACTTCAAGGAAATCCGGGCGCCACGAATATCTTCCATTCAGCATCAAATACGCTATCTATCTTCACGCCGCTCATTTTACGGAAATATCAGTGATCCGAAAATGGCACCGCAACTTGAACCTTTCTTCAAGCAGTAAGCCACAGCTTCATTTTACTCGTCCTCTATGTTGTCATTGCTGGTTTTGCTTCTACTTTGGCCGTTTCCTTCCTTGGTATATGCTTCTACTATGGTCCGCTGGCTGACATGATTTGGGTGACCATCTGCACAGGGTCGACGATTTGTCGGGCTCTTTCATTGACCGTACGTCACGCTCTCCCAAACTCCTGCTGTTGAGGATACATCCTCAAATAACTCAAAAGGTCTACGAAAGGCTGTCGCCATCCCATCTATTTCCGCACAGGATGAGAATAGAAAGGATGTCTTCAAGGTGTGTACTGCAACCCGACTCAGCCCTCATCACTACTAAACTAATCCCTCATTTTTTCCCCCATCAGATGGCCCAGTTTCTTGCTTCCGAGCTTGAGAATTTGGGTGCCGAAGTGGAACAGAGACCGTTAGGTAAACAACCTGGAAAAGAGCACCTGGATCTTCCCCCGGTTGTGCTTGCTCGTTATGGTAATGACAAGAGCAAGCGAACCATCCTGGTCTATGGGCACTATGACGTGCAGCCGGCTTTAAAAGAAGATGGCTGGGCGACAGAGCCTTTCGAGTTGACCGTCGATGATCAGGGAAGAATGTACGGGCGCGGAAGCACGGACGATAAAGGTCCCGTCCTCGGCTGGCTGAATGTTATCGAAGCTCATAAAAGGGCTGGTGTTGACTTCCCGGTCAATCTGCTCTGTTGCTTTGAGGGGATGGAGGAGTATGGCTCAGAAGGTTTGGAAGAGTTCATTCAAACCGAGGGCAAGGAATTTTTCAAAGATGCAGATGCCGTTTGCATCTCGGACAACTATTGGCTTGGGACCGAAAAGCCTTGCTTGACCTACGGGCTCCGAGGCTGCAACTACTACTCCGTGAGCATCTCGGGACCTGGTCAGGACTTGCATAGCGGGGTCTTTGGTGGCACAGCACACGAGCCGATGACTGATCTGGTTCATGTGCTATCTAAACTTGTCGATTCGCAGGGAAATATCCTGATCCCTGGAATCATGGATCTTGTTGAGCCCCTTACGGAGGAAGAAAAATCCCTATACCCTGGCATCAACTACACTATGGATAATCTTCACGAGTCACTGGGCAGCGAGACAAGCATTCATTCCACCAAAGAGAGAACTCTCATGGCAAGATGGAGGTACCCGTCTCTTTCTCTCCATGGCATTGAGGGCGCATACTCTGCTCCTGGCGCGAAGACAGTAATTCCAGCTAAGGTCATCGGCAAGTTCTCAATCCGAACTGTGCCGAATATGGAAAGTGAGGACGTGAACAAACTCGTCTTCGACTATGTCAAGGCAGAGTTCGCCAAATTGAATAGCAAGAACACATTGAACGTGTGGCTCCAGCATGATGGAAAGTGGTGGGTTGCCAGTCCGAAGCATTGGAACTTCTCGGCTGCAAGCAAAGCTGTGAAACAGGTTTTCGGTGTTGAGCCGGATATGACCCGTGAGGGTGGCAGGTATGTCTTCTGATTCATACTCGCCATCTGTTACACTGCTTCAGATACTTTGAGACTGATATCCATATAGTATCCCTGTCACACTAAGCTTCGAGCAAGCTACAGGCAAGAATGTCCTCCTCCTACCTATGGGAAGCTCGACTGATGCTGCTCATTCGATCAACGAGAAGCTCGATAAGAGGAATTATATCGAAGGAATCAAGTTGCTGGGAGCGTATTTGCATTACGTTGCGGAGGAGCCTATGGACATCTGACCGTATGACACTTTGGAGACCTTCGCAGTCGCTTAAGTCTACGTCACCCCTCTCACTCACAGTGTGAGAATATCCGGTGAATGACTTGTCCTCTTCCAGTGGGACCTCGAAGGTACCTGGGGCCTCATGGCATACATTGAAGCTTGCAGCTCTCTGCATAGTACCTAGGGATGCTTCGTCCCAGTATAAGTCATATCATTCGGATGAGGGACCCTGTAGCATCGCAAATTCCAAGATATTCGCATAATCACTAGAGGCAATGATCACCAGTCGTTCTTTTGCATCAAAGCAATGGCAAGGTATACAGCGTACGTAGGCAAGATGGTAATTTATGCCCTAAAAGGGCTGCATAAAATACCTTGGAAGTTAGCAAGCAGCGAGCTCCGTAAGACAACATCAACCGCAGGGTGTGGATATTTGCGGTGTTGTTCCTTTCAGTCTTCTCCCGAAGGAGCCTTAATTGGATTCCTTTCATGTCACGTGTAATGACGACGCGCGACGACGCGACTTATCAATATCCGATAAGCTTCCAAACACGAAACAAAGATGGGTACAGTTCTTTCGGCTTCAGCGGCCAAGCCACCAAGTAGTGAATGAAAGGAGCAATCTGGTTCTTTGTCGACCGTTTCATTTAATCTTGAACATTCTCTCGTCTCCCCTTTCTATTCAAATCATATGCTATGGCCAGTTGCAATCCCGATATTTCAGCCGCCTTTCCTCGATGCCGTCAATGAAACGCTCTCAAACGTCCCTAGAGCCTTCGGACTCGGGCGATGAAAATACTAGCGGCTACTCGACTTCGGTATGTGGCAGTCTTAACGTATAAGTAAGGCCGCTAACCTGGACGAACTAGCCAAAACGCCTCCGTAGGACTAACAGTCCTCTTTCAAAGGGGAGCGCTGTGGACAGAAATGATGGTGATGAAGGATCAAGAGTCCGATCCCTTACGCAGGCTCTTGATGATGACGATGAGGATGAACTTGAGTTACGGGCTACCCAGGTCATTCAAGAAAGATACTCGTTCGCTACTGATGAACCAAATATACCTGCCGAGCATGGCATATTGGAGCGTGTTGAGTGTTACAATTTCATGTGCCATGACCATTTTTATGTTGATCTAGGCCCTCTAATCAACTTTATCGTGGGCAAAAATGGTAGCGGCAAGAGTGCAGTCCTCACGGCCATTACTCTTTGCTTAGGTGGTAAGGCATCTACTACCAATCGAGGCCAGAGTCTAAAAAGCTTCATCAAGGAAGGCAAAGAGTAAGTGATACCCGAACCCTCTTCTGAATAGTTCTAATGTCTAGTTCTAATGTGGCAATGAAGGCATGCAATCATTGTTGTGCGAATTAAGAACCAAGGAGATGGCGCTTATATGCCAGATGATTATGGCAAGTTTATCACTATAGAACGCCACTTCTCCAGAAATGGCACAAGTGGGTTCAAGATAAGATCAGAAAATGGCCGTATCATGTCCACCAAGAAGTCAGAGCTCGATGCCATCATTGACTATTTCACCCTGCAATTCGACAACCCAATGAATGTTCTCTCCCAGGATATGGCCCGCCAATTCATCGGCTCATCAAGTCCTAGTGAGAAATACAAGTTTTTTGTGAAGGGCGTCCAACTCGAGCAGCTCGATCAAGATTATCGATTAATTGAGGAATCTGGTGACCAAATCGAGGAGAAACTGAGGGGCCGGGAACAGGATATAGCGATATTGCAAAGTAGGAAGGAAACTGCGAAACGAAAGCTTGATATTTCCAACCAACACGATTCCCTGCGGAACCGGATCAGGAATGTTCGGAATCAAATGGCCTGGGCTCAGGTGGAGGAACAAGAAAGGGTATCCTTATATCTTCCCAAATCATCCATTACGTTTCTGACAGCCAACAGATAAGGGACTCTTTAGACGAAGAACTTCTCGCGGCAGACAACCAGATCGCAGCTGACGAAGCTGATTTGACCAATTTTGATGTTACTATTAACGCGGCTGCAGCTGAGCTTGAGGCCGCCGCGGGATCTGTTCGCCAAGCTAATGCGAAGCGAGGCCAGCTCCAAGATGAGAAAGACGAAATCCAAGCGAGATGGGATGCGCAAATGACTGAGCGTCATGGACTGCAGGTATGATCCGTAAACACCTTGCAATCACATGAAGAGCTTTTTAATGTTATCTCTAGGCCGAACAACGCCGGATCAGAGAATATCTGAAGGCAGCAGAAGAAAGAATAGCTACTACTCAACGGAGTATTGACGAAGAGAACCGGCGTTTAGCTGAGATTAGCGGCGGTAGCTTTACTCGAAAGCAGGAGGAACTTGAGCGAGCAAAAGAAGAGGCCTCCCAAGCCCGTGCTCGGTATGAGGAACATAGTAGCGACCGTGACCGTCTATTCCATGACATAAACGAGGCTGAAGAAAAAGTTCGGGAGGCCGAAGGGCCAGTCGATAAAATCAGGGCCGATATTAAGGAGGCTGAATCGCTTTTGTCAACCCTGAAAAGGGAAGGGGGTCCACAGAATTCTGGGTTTCACGAGAGAATGCCATTCCTTTTGAGAGCCATTGAACAAGAACGTTCCTTTACTAATCGTCCTGTCGGGCCTCTTGGTCATTACGTGCGCCTGCTCAAGCCAGAGTGGTCTTCGATTCTTGAGAACGCATTCGGCACCACGCTGAACAGCTTTGTGGTAACTTCACCCAGGGACTCGAAGATTCTCTTCCAGATCATGAGGAAAGTTAACTGGTGAGTTTTCTATCTTCGTCACAAATTTGATATCTCTGACACTGCCGAAAGTGAGTGCCCCGTTCTGATAGGGAGTGATAAACACATCAATACTTCAGGCAATGAACCCGATTCTCAGTACGATACAGCCTTGCGGGTCCTTGAGGTGAGGAACTTCTGTAAGCGCCATTATGGTGAGTCTGGTCGGACTAATTCGCTTTTAGTTTGATAACGAGTGGGTTCGTGGACAGTTGATCATCAACCATCATATAGAAAAGATGCTGCTTATTGAGAACTTAGAAGAAGCATCTTCTGTTCTCTTTGATGGGCAACAGCCTAGAAACGTTAAACGTTGTTATTGCATTGACCAAACAAACAGACGCAGGGGTATTCATCTTTCTTTTAGCAGGACTGGTGAACCAAGCCAAGCACCAGTCCCAGCCTACAAGGGTTCTCCGCGAATGAGGTCAGATCGGGAATCTCAAATTAGGTGAATAATATCTATCGTTCTACAAGGCCCCCTGCTAGTGCTAACAACTTCTTTAGGGTACAGCAGAGTGTCGTGGCAGATCTAAAGCAGGACCTTAGCCGTCACGAACAAGAGCTTCGGTCTGCTCAGTCTCGGCTGGAAAGCTGCAAGCAAGCCCGTCAAAAACACGACCGAAGGTCAAACGAACTAAGAATTGCAGCACAGAGAATGGAAGACCGTGTCGAAGAGTTGATGGATGCGCTTGACAGGGAGGCTCCCGAGGATGGCCGCCTCGACGGGCTTCGGACCACACTGCAAGAGGCAGAAGAGGAAAGGCACCTTAATGAGGGATCAATGAATGACGCCACCGATGCTATGGAGGCCTTGATGAAAAAACTGAAAGCAATCAAGCAAGAGCTCGCGGCCAAAGACGCTGAGATTGCCATCGTACAAGAAGAGCTCAAAGTTGCTCAGGATGCGGAACGCAAGGCTGATGAAGAGCGCCGAAAGAGGATAAATGATAAGAACGCAGCAGCAGAAAGAATCGAGGATCGCAAGCGGGACAGAGATAGAGTCAAGAACAAGCGAGATGAGATCGCGGTACGTATCGTTGACTTCAGCGAAAAGGCAAATATAATCTGTGACCGAGTTGCCATCGAGGAAGGTGAAACAGCAGCTAGTCTGGACAGAAAACTCGAACGACTTCACAACGACATCAAGCGCTACGAGCAACAGTCAGTATAATCATATGTCTACAAGTATGAAGCGCTAATCATTGCGTAGGCTGGGAGCATCTCGCGACGAGTTACTTGCTGAGGTCACAAAGGCTAGCGAAGCCTATGATCGAGCTTTGAAGCAAGTAGAGGAGTTTAGGTTGTTGGCCGAAGTACGTACAGACCTCTCCCCTTCTCCCCATGAAACATCCAGTTGCTGACATAAAAGCAAGGTTCTTAAGGCGACACTGAATGTCCGCAAAAACCGCTGGCTAATTTTCAGATCACACATTTCATCTCGTGCCAAGGCACAATTCACTTACCTTCTGAGTGAAAGAAGCTTCAGAGGTCGGCTTCTGACCGATCATGAGGGCAAGCTTCTCGACTTACAAGTATGTTTGCTCTTGGCCGTCATTTTTGCTAAAGTACTCTGACAGTGCTTCATAGGTGGAACCGGACATCACAAAAGACAGCGCTGGTCGTGGTGCGAAGACACTTTCTGGCGGCGAGAAGTCATTTTCTCAAGTATGTCTGTTATTGGCATTGTGGGAGGCTATGGGGTCTCCAATTCGTTGCTTAGATGAATTGTAAGTTATCCAGAACCTTCAACAGGCCCTGTAGCTGACACGAATTTTCTAGCGATGTGTATATGGATCACATTAACAGGAAGATGGCTATCGATATGCTTGTATGTCGGACTTATCACGCCCAATCTGTACGTGCTAACGGGCCTATAAGATGCTAGCTGCCAGACGGTCGATAGGACGGCAATTCATTCTTATTACCCCCGGGTCAAGATCAGATATTACTTTGGCGCCTGACGTCTGTGTAAAGGAGTACGTCTGTGAACGAGATTGCTTGAACTGCAGCTAACATGTTCCCTATAGGTTGGCGGAGCCCGAGAGGGGTCAGACAAGACTAACGTTTTCACGGTAATTTTCAGTGGCTGTTGCATCACTGGTTTTCATTTCCTACTCTATTCTCACCCAGACTATCCATTCTCTGTCCCCTTTTTTGGGGGGGTGGCGGGGCGCTTTGGTCCGTTTCCTTCAACCTCACTGCATATCCTCTTTATGCATCAACGGCTTTCATCTACTTTCTAGAGCCCTTTCATGCAGTAACCAGTTCCCCTCGTTCTTCTTGTGGGCCATAGGATAAGACCGGGAAAATTATGGCCTGGGCACGCTATACTGCCGCATTTGCTATACTTGAGACACTATATGGAGGGATAAAATCGTCTTCCGCAGTGGGAGAAAATCAAAAATCCGTGTCTCACTAGCAGAATCTTTTTAAGCCGGGGTTTGAGCAATATGTCAAGCCTAGAGCCTTGGCAAATTGATGAATTTGATAGTAAATGAAATATCTAAGCAGTTGCTAGCCTAGATAAGAACTTAAGATTTCAATGTATTGAACCCGGCGTTGTAAGAGCAGCCCAATGTTAGTAGAGTCGGTCTTTGCGGTGTGGAGTAACTAGTAGTTACCGCCTACGTATGTGCCTAGGTAGGTACCTTAAGTAAGACTGCCACATGACCCGTGCTGCGGAAGCTGGTGTTCCGTATTTATGTGTATGATGCGTATTATTCACCACTCCCACCACCACATTGAAGTTTTCCATCCTCTTTCCACTTCACTCTCTACGATAAGCCATTCGCCTTTCACTCAGTGCGAGCCAAATCCGTCAAATAAAATTCCTCAAAACCAATCCAACACCTAATCTTAGGATCGGCTACCCATACGTCCGAATTGTTCGAATCGCAGCCCACATCCGTGGCACCCATCCAATTCTGTCTTCCCGAGTTTCGTTCCTGACGTCCAACCAAACGGCCCGCACACAGGCACGCCGCACTTCACATCAAGTCGCTGTCAAGTTTCCAGTTGACGATTTAATCATCAGAGGCCCCTTAAATACACCCTTGTCTCTTTCAACTCTTGCATAGCTCTTTTCGTCCTCATTCGGCTCCGAGCGGCCTCATTATATTGGGAACGGAAGCACAACCTTTGCATCCGGCCAACTTATTCACCTCACCACCTTGTGTTGTCCACCCGACTTCCGGTCTTCTCGAAGATAGGATTCCCCAACATTAAGTACTTTAATTTATATCATTTCCCTCGTGAGATCACACAGGCTAATGTATTTCAGACTTGGATCGAGCTAGTAATCACCACTGTCTGTCCCATCGCATTTGAGTGTTCCGCAACATATCGTTTGGAGGAAGAACAAGCAACCTACCCCACCTGATCTCCAATATTACCTCTTTCTACACCTGATCACCATGACCGACGCCTTAGCCTCTCAGCTGAATAACACTACTTTGGGGTACATTCACTGTCGCACGCTGGTTTATCCATATGATGAGGCTAACTTGAACACTTCGAAGGGATGCGAGCTCAGACGCGAAGTGGAAGGAGCAATTGAATGTCCCTGCCAAAGATGCGAGACCACAAACTGAGGTTCGTCTGGATCATGAACAATGGGTATGGATGTTGATTGCAATCTAATGCGGCTTAGGATGTGACTGCTACGAAAGGCTTGGAGTTCGAAGACTTCTACATCAAACGCGAACTGATGATGGGTATATTCGAAGCTGGTTTCGAAAAGCCTTCTCCAATCCAGGAAGAGACGATACCAGTCGCTCTTACAGGCAGGGATATCTTGGCGCGAGCCAAGAATGGCACCGGAAAAACAGCAGCTTTCGTTATTCCTACCTTGGAGCGCATCAATCCTAAAAGCACCAAGACACAAGCCCTTATCCTTGTTCCTACAAGAGAGCTGGCGCTCCAAACGTCACATGTCTGCAAAACTTTGGGAAAGCACCTCGGTATCAATGTTATGGTCACCACAGGAGGTACCGGCTTGATGGATGACATTATTCGGCTGAACGACGCAGTCCATATCCTCGTCGGGACCCCAGGGAGAGTCCTGGACCTGGCCAGCAAAGGGGTTGCTGACCTCTCCGAGTGTCCTACATTTGTTATGGACGAGGCTGATAAGTTGCTGTCACCTGAATTTACTCCAGTCATCGAGCAACTACTATCATTCCATCCTAAAGACCGCCAAGTAATGCTTTTCAGCGCCACCTTCCCGCTTATTGTGAAGTCATTTAAGGTATGCTCCGTGCATGGAGACATCAATCACATGGATGCTGATATTCTTAGGACAAACACATGCGCAATCCGTACGAGATCAATCTCATGGACGAGCTCACTCTCCGTGGAATCACGCAGTATTATGCCTTTGTTGAGGAAAAGCAGAAAGTCCACTGCTTGAACACACTTTTCTCCAAGTTACAAATCAATCAATCCATTATCTTCTGCAATTCTACCAACCGTGTCGAGTTGCTCGCTAAGAAGATAACGGAACTGGGTTATTCTTGCTTCTACTCCCATGCCAGAATGCTTCAGCAGCATCGCAATCGGGTGTTCCACGACTTCAGGAATGGTGTTTGCCGGAACCTTGTTTGCTCGGATCTGCTAACTCGAGGTATTGACATTCAAGCCGTCAATGTTGTCATAAATTTTGATTTTCCGAAGAACGCCGAGACTTATCTGCACCGAATTGGTCGATCTGGCCGCTTTGGGCATCTTGGTCTTGCTATCAACCTTATCAATTGGGAAGACCGGTTCAATCTATATAAGATTGAACAGGAACTTGGAACTGAGATCCAGCCTATTCCACAAAACATCGACAAGAAGCTTTATGTCTATGACTCACCGGACACAATTCCACGCCCTATTGCCAATCCATCCCAGCCCCAGATTACTGCCCAAGCTGCGAATGCAAACATTGGTGAGCGTCGTCACAACCACCATATGAATGGTGGGCAGTACCAATATGGTAGGGGCCGGGGCTCTTATCGCGGAGGTCGTGGACAAGGCCAGCGTCGCAACATGCAGAACGAAACCAAGTTTGGCACTCAAGGACAGTCGAGCGGCAAGTCCCACCCAACGCAAGTGTCATAGACATAGGATCATGTGCTTCTCTGTCTCTTATCTTTCCACTTTTTACTCATATCTTGCATGTTTCCTTGCCATTCTATCATATTTCAAGTTCATTGTTCTGTTAGCTTTCTTTTCTCTCCCCCCCCCCCCCAACCCCCTCTTGTTCTTTTCTCTTCAACCTCTACCGGGTCGTTTCTTCGTTTGGAGAGGCCAGGTTGCAAGTGACTACGATAGCTTGTTCAAGCACTACAGATTCATTGTTTCTGTCATCGTTGCTGTATTCACTTGCCCGATATCATATCAACTATGATCTATGATAACGTTTGAAGAATTGTATTATAACGCATGCTATCCCTTCTCTCTCCGTTCCGTGTACTGCTCCGGCCGCCTCACTTCCCGCTTCCTACCATCTTATTCTATACCCTACCCCACCCTCTTCTTCAATTCGCCACGCCAAACCACTATGTACCTGCATTAGACGGTATGCACTTGGTACCGTGAGCACCATTATTTGCCTTCTGGCTTCCTTCCATGTACATAATTTCTTCTGCTCCACACCAGATGTTTCGATTTACGGTTTCGGGGCGTTTCCGGGCTTGAATTTCGACCTCCTTCTCTTGGCGTTTGAAGGTCTCTTTTAACTAACAGCTGGGTTTTTACTGATCAATTTCCATAGCCGCACGGCTATCCCGTCATTGCATATGCGTTATACGACTTTGAATCTTTAGGGTGAAAGATGCGCCGAGTTGAGATACTCCCGACATGCCTCTGCACCTTGGCTCAGTCATGACTACAACTATCGGCATATTTGTGGTCTGCGATTTGCATTCGGCGCACTGCGTTAATGGAGTTCGTTGTTATTTTGTGGCTTCATACAAGGGCCATTGTCGGACCGAGTGATCTGGCCCTTTTCTCACGCGTCGCATCTTCTCGACCAGTCACCTAGCAGTTCTTCCACCATCATAAACATCGCAGTTGGCATTTTTCATCACCTGCTGATGGACGTTTTTGTGAAGTACAGCAGAGGCTCGACGTTCGTTCGGTCTGAAGGCACATGAATTGCTTTGTGTTCGCCGACTAGGGACTCAATCTGGCATTTCAAATTGTCTCTGGCATCGGTGGCGCGAATGTGATTAACAGCTGGGAAAGGGGATGGGGGGAGGCAGGAGAGTTTGTGCGTTGATGTTATGCACAAAGGTGAAACGGGTGGGGATATCACGGATTAAAGTGACAAACCCAAAAGAAAAGAGACAGGAAAAGGAAAACCCCCCCCTTCAAAAAAAGAAAAGAAATGGAAAAGAAAATGGCAGAAGCAAAGCACAAAATAAAAGAGAGAGAGAAAGAAAAAGAAAAAAAAAATTAAAAACAAATGGGAAAACCCCCAGGGAGTGATTGATGCCGCCGCGTTCTCTCGGTTTTTAGAGCTTACAAAGTATGTAGTGCCTAGCGGAATGGAATCTTAAATCCCTGGGAATCGACCAGAATCATCTCGATAAATGTGAACATACACCCCAAATTACAATATGGGAAAGAGTGGTGAACGGTACTACGGAGCCCAGTTTAAGCTTAACTGATAATATTTTACTAATTACCTAAGTCTACCCCACGTAACTGGGTGGGTTGCGGGAGTTGCTCTCGCCGAGCCCCGTATCCCTAGTATGACTCCTAGTGCTGAGCGACCCCCGGCGAATACACAGCAGTCGGCTAACAGACTTCCACACGGGTCCTGCAGCAGATACCCTGGCAATGGCAACCTCCGAGAACGATAAGAGGCCTAAGGTTTGCTGCAATCCTCTTGGTACCCCAACCGTTCACCAACGTTTCTCCCTAACAAAGTATTAGCCCAGCAGCCTGCGGTCCATCATCGCAGGCTCTACTGCTGGTGCAATCGAGATCGGTAACCATCCTCTTATTAGAAATTAAGATGCTGCTTGCTAATTCGATGGCAGCAATTACCTATCCGGCCGAATGTAAGACCTTTTCAGACCTAGACCTTTCAATTATCGGTTAACACCTGGCGCGCTCAGTTGCGAAAACCCGATCTCAACTCAATCGCAGATTACCGGACGCAAAGAAACTCCCATGGCCGCCATTTGGAGCACAATGGTACGCTGGGTGCACAACTTTGATTATAGGGAATTCACTCAAGGCAGGAATTCGTGAGTCCATCCTGTTCCATCGAAACGATCTTGTAGCGGTATAGTCACTTATGCTGAGATCTATTTTCAAAAAGGGTTCGTCGCCTTCGATTGGTTGAAGTCACTTTTGCAGGATGAAAACGGCAAGATTTCTGGACCAAGAACAGTCATCGCAGGTTTCGGCGCAGGATTTACAGAGTCATTGCTAGCCGTTACTCCATTTGAGAGCATCAAAACACAATTGTCCGTTAAGTTCTGACCCTCATCGTACCATCGTACTGGGCCATAGCTTCTGCTGCGAATTGTACGAATAGAACTAACTGTGTCTGATGTCAATGGATACTGCAGGATCGATGATCGCAAATCACAAAATCCTCGCATGCGTGGATTCTTACATGGCAGTAAAGTGATCTTTCAGGAGCGGGGTGTTCGCGGTTTCTTTCAAGGCTTCGTCCCTACGACTGCACGACAGGCTGCCAACTCAGCTGTTAGGTTTTCGAGCTACACAATGCTGAAGCAAATGGCCCAGGGTTATGTCGCTCCAGGTGAGAAGTTGGGAACCGCGAGCACTTTCGCTCTGGGAGGCATTGCAGGCCTCATCACTGTGTACGCCTACCTACCCCTCGGGTATTGCTTACGATCATTATACTAACACTCTTGTGTGATAGCTATGTTACGCAACCTCTTGATACTGTCAAGACAAGGTATGTATCTGGCAGGCCGGGGGTGCATCACTTCAATGTAGCCGTACTCTGACACAACAGCAGGATGCAATCGCTGGAAGCCAGCAAGAACTACAAGAACAGTTTTGTCTGCGCTGCGCGTATATTCAAGGACGAAGGCATCTTCACCTTCTGGTCTGGTGCTGTCCCACGGCTAGCGAGATTGATTATGAGCGGAGGCATAGTGTTTACGATGTTCGTGCTAAAATAACCCTTTCGCTGAGTGTGCATGCGACTAACCCTCTTACAGGTACGAGAAAACCATGGATGCTTTGGATGGTCTCGATCCGGAAAGGCGATACATTTGATGGGGAGCACTTTGGCCAGTAGGTGCGACACATGGTGAGGAACACCATTACTATTCGGAATGCCCGATGCGTGTGAATTTATAGTGTGCCATATGATATGACTGTATCTACATCATGCCTATAAGCGAATAGCTGTCTTTGTGACGATACCTTGACCCTAACGCGGTTGGGCACGCAGTCCTTCTTTATCTTGGACTGATTCTTCAGCAGCCAAGGCCTCTATTTCGCGCTCGACGAGCCATGTCCGTACGCTTTCCATTACGGTTTCTAGGCCCTCGCCACCATCAAGAACACTATCCAGGTTGTGTATGGTGAGGCCGCTGCGATGGTCTGTGCAGCGATTCTGACCGTAATTGTAAGTCCGGATCTTGTCACCGCGTCCCATTCGAGCAACACCGCCCATTGCTCCTCTCCTTAGGTTAACCATTTCCTGTTCTCGGGCTTCTCGTCTTGCTTCAGCTATTCTCGCCCGTAAAACCTGCCAAGCCTTCTTTCGATTGGCATGTTGGGAACGTGAATCTTGCATGGAGACAACGGTACCCGTTGGTATATGGGTTAACCGAATAGCTGACTCGGTTTTGTTGACGTGCTGACCGCCTGCGCCACCGGCTCGCATCTTCTCTGTGCGAACCTCTTGAGGATCCACATAGTAGTCGCTGTTTGGGTCCTCGAAATTGAGTGAACTATCCAGGCCGCTTCCGGAGTCTGGAAAACTAGGAAGTATCATCACACTAACGGCACTGGTATGTGTGCGGCCCTTCGCCTCGGTGGCGGGAACCCTCTGTACTCTATGAACTCCCGACTCCGTTCTCAGGATGTCATAGGCCCCATCCGCGTCAACTTCCAGGACCGCTTCACTCAATCGGTCTTGCGCAGGGCCGTCTGCAACATCCTGTTTTATGAGGCTATATCTGAAACCACGACGTGAACAGAAGGCGATATACATCCTCAAAACCTCAAAAGCAAAAAGACCAGCCTCGTCACCACCTGCGCCGGGGCGTATTTCGAGCAAACATGGGAGGTCTGCGAAAGGGTGGCGAGGTATAAGGGCCTTCTTCAGATTATCCGCTATGGCAGGCAGCGCGACCTTGCTGCTCTCCAGATCTTCAACTGCAAGCGACCTCAGCTCAGCATCGGTTTCCGGGTCATTAAGCAATGACAAAAGTTCAGATATAGACTGCAATTTGTCAATAAAGCTCAGTACATAAATACATTGGAGAAAGACATACACTATTTGCGTGTTCCCACTCTTTTAAGGTACTTGCGATTGGCGCAAGTTCACCCACTCTTTTGGCGAGTTTCGCATCGAAAACCTCGGCCAAATGAGCGGAGAGTGTGGAATGTTCATTGGTCAGAGAACGAGCGCGTGCTAAGAGGGCTTGTGAAATGCCGGCGGAATCTACATCGGACCATATTAGTTTATTGCTAGACAATGAAACAGACATAGATATGAAGGTATAGCAGACCAGTTTTTAGGCCGCGCCGTTGTAGAAACGGACGGGGATTGGAGCCAAACCTAGCAGCAGACCGCACGAAACATCGAGCGCATATCCAGGGCGCGTTGAACATGTTCTATCGAGCTGTGATTGAATAAACCATGCTCGTTGGTCCCGACTCGAGAAAACCAGCAGCTGGAATTTCGGCTAGCTCGAGATTTGGGGCATGCGGAGGTTGTGATATGGCAAGTACGGATACGGATTTAACAGCTCCATACGGGAATCTAACGGGTGGTAATATTACCGTATGTAATGTTGCCGTAAAGGCCAGACTGGAAGAAGATGGTCATGGATCAAGCTTCCTTTTTCCTTCCCCTTCGACGAACGACGATATAGTGTCTGTCCTGCCCGCTACTGTTGGCATTGATAATATGTGAAAGTGCTTTCTGACCTTTTCAGGGTCCCTCACGCTCTTTATACCTTCAAACCTCTGTCATCCATTTCATACTGACCATACGTCCTGACTTACTATGATACTTGCGCCATAACTTAATCCTGCTTCCATCGTCAAAGTCCCGTTTCAGGTGTCTCACGGACTAGACGAACATGCACTTGCCTCTGACATCTCTTACGGTCTTTCTGGCCTTTTTTTCCGCTGGCCATGGCCTGCAGTCTTCCCAGATTCCCTCTGACACCCCGTTATCATCTTTGATCGCTTCTGCGAAAACTCACCTTGCGGGTGGTTCCCCCCGCGAGGCCTTGATGTATTTTGATGCAGCTGTGTCCAGGGATCCCACAAATTATCTTACACTCTTTCAGAGAGGTGCTACCCATCTGTCCCTTGGTAAAAGCTCACTGGCTCTTGAGGACTTCGACCGGGTTCTCCAACTGAAGCCAGACTTCGAAAGCGCTCTTCTACAACGGGCACGGCTGAGAGCCAGCTCTGCTGACTGGGCAGGTGCGTTGGATGATCTTGATAAGGCTGGTAAGGGGTCCACACCAGAGTATCAAGAACTCCGCGATTCGCGTGATGCTGCGTCTGCCGCGCTGGAAGCGGAAAGTCGCGGAGCCTGGGATGTCTGTGTAAGCCAGGCGAGTGTAGCTTTGTCCAAGGCAACCATATCTTTGAGCCTGCGGCGGGCTCGGGCACATTGTCGCTTTGAGACTGGTGAAACAGAACAGGGAATCAGCGATCTTCTTCACGTGCTACAAATTCACCCGAGCTCCTTGGAGCCCTATCTACAGATATCATCTACACTTTTCTATGCCTTGGGAGACACAGACCGCGGTATCGCCCAAATACGCAAATGTCTGCATTCTGACCCCGATTCCAAACCGTGCAATCGCCTTTACAGAAGGGAAAGGCAGCTCGTGAAACAGTTACAGAAACTGGAGGACGCTCTGAATGCGCGAAAACACAGTAACGCCATCAATATACTGGTAGGAGTCGGTAGTGAAGGCGGTCTTCTTGATGACGTGCGGAAGGATGCTGCACAGGCGAAGGAGGATGGTCATATCCACCCAAAAGCCCCGAGCAGCCTTTATGCCTCACTCGTCGAACGAGCCTGTGACGTTTTCCGAGAGGTTTGTGGGACACCTAACCCCTGCTGAACATCACCCTTTCCGCGGTACATGACTAAATCTCGCATCACTTCTAGGCGCAAATGCCCAAACGGGCTAGTTCCTACTGCTCTGAGGCTTTAACTTTCGATCCTAATTCTTTACCAGCGCTGCTCCTCGAGAGTCAGCAAGCTATTGACGAGGATCGATTTGATGATGCTATCCGGTTGCTTAATCAAGCCAAGGAACATCATTCCAGTTCGAGGGAAGTTCAGACCCTGTTGCAGAAGGCCCAAGTTCTACAGAAACGCTCCAAGCAGAAAGACTACTACAAGGTTTTGGGTGTGGGCCGTGATGCGGACGAGAGGACCATCAAGCGTGCTTATCGGCAGCTTACGAAACAGCATCACCCCGATAAGGCCATTTCCCAGGGTGTTACCAAGGAGGAGGCTGAGAAGAAGATGGCCTCAATTAATGAAGCTTACGAGGTACTATCAGATCCTGAATTGCGATCCCGGTACGACAGCGGCGATGACCCCAATGACCCCGAGTCACAAAGGGGCCGGCCATTTCAGGGGAGTCCGTTTGGGCCAGGCGGCCAATTTTTCTTCCAGCAGGGCGGCGGTCAGCAGTTCAAGTTCTCGGGTCAGGGCTTCAACTTTCCCGGCGGGTTTCCTTTCCGCTAATGTTGGGGTCCGGACTTCCAACTGCTGGAGGAATATACTGTACTTAAGTTATGCACCTTTTGTTCTTGTTCCAGTCTGTTTCGGGACTGATGATCATTTTGTGCCATAGCCATGCCCTGGTTTTCTAATACAAGGCAATACTGTGACTCAAGAAGCGTATTCATAAACATTCTGATGTCTCACATTCGAGTAGACTGGACCTAATTGATTTCGTTTCGATACGGATTGGCCTTGTGCTCTTCTCTTCGTTCGTTCCATCCTTGCTCATCTTCCCGGGCGGTCGGTTAGGGGAACGTAGCTAACCTGGAACACCTTTTCTTTGCGGACTGAACCATCCTCTCTTTTTTCAACTACCCAGATATACTGTCCTCCCCCCAGCCCAAAGCTAGCCTCATCATCCTCCGCATCGACGGGTATGAACATTCGCCCTGGTGCGCGGAGCTGCTCGATGAGTACGGGGTGAAGGTGATGCGCGGCCGCGCCAACATGGATGGCGTCGTACGGTGCACCTTCTTTCCAGCCCAGGCGACCATCGGCGGTAATGAATTTCACCCTTCCAGAGTCAAGAAAGCTACTCCCCTCTTTTGATTTGCGCATGTTTGTCTGTGCCAGCTCCACCAACTCCGGAATGTGGTCTACACCTATAACCTGGCCATCGGCTTCGCTCGTGGACGAAGGACTCACGACGAGGTTTGCAAGCACGTGGGTGAGGTAACCCGAGCCAGATCCGATGTCTAGCACACGCGAGCCTGGCTTCAGATAGTCGATGAGGTATTCACAGGCATGTCCATGCATGTGGGGAGCAGATATGGTAGCTCCATGCCCGATGGGCTGCGGTGAATCGGAGTATGGCCTTGAGGGCGCATAATGGGCGCGATCAACCTTGCACTTTGGTTAGAAACGCCATTTCACCCAGAAAGCAGGAATGTTGTCAGGTCGTCCAGTGCCCTTTAGGAGGCAGACATGTGGCTAGGCGTGGAAGAATGGGGCGGGGGAGAAGGGGGTCAACCTTTCCCTCCGTTTGGGGTCCGGCGATTGTGTCAAGCAGGGGTAAGCACTGGCCGCAGTGTTTTGACAGTGTGAAGTCCAGGGATAGGAGCTACTACTCACGCCTAGCATGGCATTCTTCACTCTTTCATTTTTTATCAGACCCGTCTTAAACAGATTCGCGATGAGCTCGCTATTCGTGGAGCCGGAGCAATACCACGCCATTGATAGGGACCTTTGCAGGAGCTTCTTTAATAATGAGGATACTCTTATGGGTGTCTTTTTTGGCATGTAGCGCGCGACTGGTTTCTTTTACTTTAGTCCGAGACAGCAGGCAGTGCCCGTCGCAGATACCAATATCGGACCTGGCCTGTAGATGAGATCACTAGGCAAGCAAGTGTTTAAGCTGCAGGTACGCTTCTCACGGGAGCCGTTCACATGATGGTCGTAGCCTTAGGTAGCTATGACGCAATGCTAAACCGCCTCCGGTCACGTGTATGTACCCGGGGTTGAACCCCTTCGGTGTCTGGGAAGAAGGGGCACGCCGGGGAGCTAATGTACTATCGTTTGCTTTGTACGGGATAGGCAGGCAGGTATAGTATATTGTATCATGCGGTAGAGTATTTTAGAAGATGGGCCCTTATATGTGACGGTATTTGTTCACTGGATGGTGTACCACCGTTTCATGGTGCAGATGTATGTCTATAAATATGATTATATATAAACTCGGGTATCGAGAACTACACCCATGCTCGGAGTCCATGTACTACATCTTATACACTGATTACACACAAGAATAAGTAAAACGAGTTTAATCAAGAAATCCGAATCCATAGCTTTTCAAGGCTTAGCAAGCTCGAATCACATAGACAAAATACTCTGTACCATCGGTCTCGACAAGCAAACAACCTAACCACGCAAGGGCCGGGTAACTTGTAGTTAATAAGCACTAGCCGCACTGGCTTCATAACAATTAATAATCAAGCATATCAACCAGGTATTAACCCACAGTACTAATCTAATCAACCAGCCAACCAACAACTAGTTACTATGTAGGAGTAACTGATTACTAGTACTCCACCAGTTAACCAACTGACCACTCAAAGTGACCTACTTAACTGACTGATCAACCAACAAGGGCCCGGGCCGGTAACCAGCTATCACATCTCCGAAAATTCACGGGAGAAAGCATACTCTACTACACCGGCCCATGGATTGTGACGGGATTTAGAAGACCACAGTGCGATCAGATGACCAGCAGAATGGCTGGATTGCTAGTCGATTGCATCACCCCACCATGGAATCGCCCACAGCAGATCCGGATACACAGGCTGAGGTAGATCTCATGATACTGGATTACCTCCTGTGCATGGCCATTGACCAAGTCCTGGACTCCGGGAATGGTAAAGTTGAAGATGACACTAGCTGGAGTCTCGATACGATCAACAGTATGGACATTTCGAAGCGCCCGATATTACATAGGTACTGACATATGACCCAACAGCCATCAAGACTGCACTCTTACCATCGGACACTCTTCCCAAAGACATGCAGATAAAAACCCAGATACTAGAGCTCGCACAATTGTTCAGTGATGGCAATGGAAAAACGGAGCCAAGCAGAGGACTTGCTACAGAATTGTCGCAGGAAGACCAGCGCAGGAGTCCAATTACACGATCTGGAAGAAGCACCCCCCAACCATACCAGCCCCATAAAAGCGATAAAGTACCCGCCCATGATACCCGGGTTGTCGCCTTCGATAGATCCTACAATGCGCTAGTCCGATTTGTCACACTTTGCGGCACTGTGAGAGACAATTTACCAGATGGACACGCTGATATTGCTGCGAATTTAATAACCCAAGCTGCACTGAACGAGTACCACACTGCGGGTGTTAAGGCGCCAGGCAGGTACAGAGAATGCACTGAACGTGTCACTGCGTGCCTGCGCGAAGCCTTGGATCCGTATGCAGAGCAGGTAAGCCTAGCATACCTGAGCACCCTGTTACCATCCATCGACCTTGCATCAGCCGAGTCGGAAGGATCTGGGCGGAAGTCACCACGCGGAGATACTATTACCCGCTCGGTACATCGTTTCCTGACCGACCTCATGAAGACACTAGACCCTCCAATACTCATTCAACTCGAGAGAGGAAAACTTGGAGGACTGAGCCGTGAAGAGACCCAGCAGTTGAAGGACAGGATAGGGCTTTGATATTAGAGAACGTCTTGGCATGTACGTATATGGTAATGAGCCAAGTTGTTGAAATTCCACGACAACCATAGGCAGCAATGAAGCTTAATGAAGTTTGTATTGTAAGCTGATACGCTTGGTTACATCTCCGTACAGGACAGTTATTCTACAATTCGAGAGCGTTAAGTGCAAAAATAAGAGGCAAAAGGGAATGGTTGATATGTGCCCAAAACCTCCAATACCCAACAGGCTAGTTCAATCAGCGTGAAAAGTCTAGCCCAGCAGCATCCGACGGGGGTCTTCGATGTATTCCTTGACCTGCGATAAGCCAGAGTTAGCACACATTTCGAAAACAAAGATGGAAGAAGAATTATTAACCTTAACCAAGAAAGTCACAGCCTCACGACCATCCAAGAGTCGGTGATCGTAAGTCAGGGCAAGATACATCATCTGTTCAAAATATTAGCGACCACTACGGCCTTTCCTCCCTTTCTATGTTTTCATGCAGAGTGTGGGGACATACAGGGCGAATTTCAACTTTACCGTTCACAGCCACCGGCTTGTCCTTGATTGCGTGGAGTCCGAGAACAGCTTGAAAAGAATTAGATATACATCCAAGCGACACACCAAGATTCAGACCTACCTGTCTGTGGGAGGTTGATAATGGGAGTTCCCATCAGAGAGCCAAAAACCCCGCCCTAAGCGTAATGTTAATAACTAAGCGAACACCTGGTAGACAACAAGTAAGCACTCACATTGCTAATGGTGAAAGAGCCCCCGGCCATGTCCTCGATAGTCAACTTATTATCACGAGCCTAGCAAAAATCACGTTAGCCACTTTTCGTTCAAGCCAGCTTCCAGATAATCTCAAACCTTCTTGCCAAGATCCGCGATGGCTTTCTCTATGCCAACGAGGTCCATGGTCTCTGCATTGCGGACCACTGGTGTCACTAGGCCCTTCTCAGTAGCAACGGCCACGCTGATATCCACGTAATCACGATAAACGATGGTGTCTCCACCATTGGGACCCTCGATGGAGGCATTAACAGCGGGAACGTCTTTCATGGCAAGAACACAGGCGCGAGAGAAGGCACTCATGAATCCGAGTTTGACACCAGTCTTCTTCAATACGTCGTCCTTGTACAGCTTGCGGAACTCCATGAGGGAGGACATGTCAACTTCGTTGAATGTGGTGAGAGAAGCTGCCGTGTTCTGGGACTGCTTCAGGCGTTCTGCGATCCTCAATCTCATCCTATTCATTTTAACCTATCAAGAAAGTAGGAAGATCCAATGTTAGTGGAGGGAAAAAGAAGGTTGATGCAGCCAATCGGCCGGGTACATACCCTCCTCTCTTCGCGACCCCCAACGCTGGGCTTGGCAGGTTCGGAGGCCTGAGGCTTTGTAGCTACCGGCTCTGTTTTCTTTGAGGGACTGGGCTCCGAAGGTGTGGCCTTCTCGGATGAAGACTGGGGTGCTTCGGGTGCCTTCGGTTTCTCAGGTTCGGAAGCCGTGGGCTTGTCAGCATCAGCTGGCGCGGCCGGCTTTTCATTTGCGTCTTCCTTCTTGGTTTCAGGGGCACCTCCAAGCTCCAACTTGACAAGGTCCTGTCCAACTGTGACGGTGTCTTCCTCGCCCACGAGGAACTCTTTGATGGTACCGGATTCAGGGGCATTAACGGATACATCAATCTACACAAGTGAGTCGCTGATTTATACTTCACAGGGGTATTTCCGATGTAGCAGGAAGCGGCCATCGCCTGGTCTCAGCGCTTACCTTGTCAGTCTCAATGGTTGCGATCTCCTCGTCCCGTTCAACGTAGTCACCGATCTCTGCCGCCAAAATTAGCCCAGTCCATTGATACGTCGAGCGCTGAGATCTCACGTTTGGAGAATTGCTTCAATGTCCCTTCGGTGATCGATTCCGCCATTTGTGGAACCTTGACAACAGTGTCCGCTAACCGGAAACAACAACAGGCATTAGTAAAGTAGCGTTTCGAGAAGTGGAGGGAGAATATTACCATAAGTTCGCACCTGAGCAGCCGCGAAGGGAGCGATACCGAAGCGAGACATTTTGGGTCTATGGCAACAGTTAGTCGTTCATTGCTATTCAACAAGCATGACTTGGTACCACTGACCCCAGAGCCGTAACCTGCTGAAGACCCGCGCTTGACTTGAGAGAACCATTGGCGCTTTTCTGGGAAGCAATGGACATCAAGCTTCTGGCGCGGCCGATGTGGAGGCTGCGGGAAACGCTGGCGTTTCGATGAAGAGCTCTCAGGTGTTGCCCAGAGAGGCGATGGAACGGTAATCGAGAAGCCATAATGACTGGCTTGGGTCCGTCTGGATAATCAGATTAACAAAGATTGTAGAAATGTAGCCGGGAGTTGTGGTAGCACAAAATAGGCCCCGGAAAGAGTAGACGTTGTTGTTGTTGTTAGGCTCTAGTCCTAGTCCTAAGGTATGGATATTTCCTGTCGGGAACTGTAGAGTGACGAAACTTATGTCAGTCGAGGGCACTGCAAGCTCAAGCCCGGGCCGAGACAACCGGAATTTCCCTCAACGAGCGCGGCATTCCCTGCGCCCGGCAAATGAACGGAGTATTATTATTACGCTACTGCGGGCGTCGAAAAGCACCAACTTGGTACTTTCGTGACCCGCATAGGATCATTAACGGCTAGGTAACTGAACGAGCTGTAAACTTCGTGCAAAAATCAATATAGACTACAACCAGACAGCCGTGATTCACAAACACGGCAGACCCGAGAGAAAAGTGTCCTAAGACAACTCACGCCTACGGAACGGAACTGCTCCAGAATCAGGATGCCTCTCAACGCTGGCGCGTAGGTTGACCAAAGGAAGAGCGAATAGAAGATATCCTGACTTTGTTCTCCAGTTCACTTTATCGACGGTCCCTGAAACTGGCCCTTGATTGGGCCGTTCACCGCCATATCTGGAGAGGACAAGCTGTGTATATCCGCTCACTTTTCGAGGCCAACAAAGATGTTCGCGATCCCCGTCAGCAGAAGGTAAGTGCTGCTTCTCATTGCATTGAACAACTAGTGTTCATAGAACTGACGGTAAAACGAACAGGTACTGCTTCAAGAGACAGAAAAGCTCCTAGAGACATGGAAACACCCTGACCCTTACCGCGCACCTACGGCCCCGGGTGGTAAGTCTGACGAGAGTGTGCTTTATGAAACGGTATCTTGATCTGACATCTCTATAGGCAGCAAGTACGAGAGAAATATTCCCGCCCCTCAATTGCCCCGTGAGTGAACCAATAATGACCTACTGAATGCATCGAATATTGACGCGGCAATATCTGCTAGTTGCTTCGGACAGCTCGGCACACTGAGTATGACTGCAGCTCCTATGCGCAGTTATCTTGTATTCCTAGGTCCATAGATGAGAATAAATTGACTACTACATCCTTATATCCCGGGGGACCTTTAATTGCATAATGGGCCACTTTTTAAGGTGAAAACAGCTCAACGGACACCATTTGGTCTTCACTAGGCGAGCGCACTCCTTACACGAGTCTTGACTAGGATAGAAGATTGAATCCGTGAAAATGCTGTCGGTATCATTCCATGTCCGTAGACATAATGTACAACCATAAACTGTGGAAACTAGAAAAAAGAAAACGCAGAGCCATAAACGTTCCGACCAGAACCCCGTTATCACATCAATAAGAGAACCAAACCGCGCCGAATCAGAGAACCCAAATTAGAAAGAAATTGTTTACAGCTCCTGGCTTCCCGGGCCCTTTCCACTCTTGGGGGTCTTCTTGGGCAGAAGGTCTGTGTATGGTCAGCACCACATGCTGGATTTTCAGGTGGGGCTGAAACTTACTCTGGTGGATGTTGGGGAGGACACCACCCTGGGCAATGGTGACGTGACCCAGAAGCTTGTTCAGTTCCTCATCGTTGCGGATGGCGAGCTGAAGGTGACGAGGGATGATACGGGTCTTCTTGTTATCGCGAGCAGCGTTGCCAGCCAATTCAAGGATTTCGGCGGCGAGATACTCAAGGACGGCAGCGAGGTAAACGGGAGCACCTATTGTATGATGTTAGACCTGTCCTTTGATGGGACACTTTAAGATATAACGAGTATCACTTACCGGCACCAACACGCTGGGCATAGTTGCCCTTGCGGAGCAGACGATGGACACGACCAACGGGGAAGGCGAGACCGGCCTTAGACGAGCGGCTGCGATTTCGTGTTAGTTTAATATCTCGAAGAAAACGAGAGATGGACGGGTGGCATACGATTGGGCGTTCTTGCTGCCGCTGGCCTTGCCTCCAGATTTGCCTCCAGTCATTTTGATAGGTGGAATATGAGTTTTTGTGAAGGTGTTTAATTAAGAAGTTGTAGTTAACAAGTGACGATGGCGATAAGCGGGATACGGTGCTAAAGGGTTGACGGCCAACGCGAGGGAGCGGAGGACATATATAACAACGCGATCAGGGTGACGTTGGACTACTCGGGAGCCTTTCAGATCACCCTCTCGCTTAGCGGGGTCAGCCAATCACAAATGAGATCATGCTCCGGCGCACCCATAGCTTGGCAAAGAGTCTTTGGTATGATTCCGCGCGTGGTCGTCCCCAATACAGTTAAGCGTGGTAATTAATCATTCTAGTTTCGATACGGTTATATTAGCGTGATCTTAGTCAACTCCCCATAGTGGACGACGCGTTCTCCCTCATCTAATCATACAGATCATACACAAATGTGACCGTATTGAAATTCTGCTTCTTTTGCGGACTCAGGATCAACTGAGTATTTGCGAGCTAGTATAAGTAGCGCGCCTCCCTCGTCACCGCGTCTCCCTCATTCTTATCCTCATCTTCACTCTATCCTCTGTCGACGCCAACGCAACCACCGTATCTTATACTCTTATCACAACTCTTCATCTTTCATACCTAATCTCAAATCTTTCAATATGCCTCCCAAAGCCGCTGAGAAGAAGCCCAGCACCGGTGGCAAGGCCCCGGCTGGCGGCAAGGCTCCCGCTGAGAAGAAGGAAGCCGGCAAGAAGACTGCTGCCGCTGCCTCCGGCGACAAGAAGAAGCGTGGAAAGACCAGGAAGGAGACCTACTCCTCTTACATCTACAAGGGTGAGTGGTTTTTAAGTCATCTAGTTTTAGACGACAAATCATTGACTTTACTTCGTAGTCTTGAAGCAGGTCCACCCTGATACCGGTATCTCGACTCGCGCTATGTCCATCCTGAACTCTTTCGTCAATGGTATGTTGTGAAACGAACCGCAGTCTGCATGTTAGCAAATACCTAACGCGTTCTAGATATCTTTGAGCGTGTCGCGACCGAAGCCTCGAAACTTGCTGCTTACAACAAGAAGTCCACCATCTCTTCACGGGAGATCCAGACCTCGTAAGTGCTTTGCAGACCAAAACGGTAGTAAATAACTAATATTTCCCAGTGTGAGGCTCATCCTTCCCGGTGAATTGGCGAAGCACGCGGTGTCCGAAGGCACCAAGGCTGTCACGAAGTACTCGTCGTCTGCCAAATAAGCATTTTCCTTTCTTTGTTTTCTTTCTGCAGGATTGTTCTTTTGCTACCTCGTCATCTGTTACGGTTTTGAGGTGGTGGGTTACAGGGTGTTTGCGGGATTCTAATGTGTCATGGGATGGCTTTATTTCTTTTTTCCCCTTGGGCCAAATGTTTATGGTTGCTTTTTTTTTGTGACGTGAATGCGGTGTAACATAACTCGGATGTGGGGTTGGTTGCGCGGGTTTACCTTCCTCAACAGAATTCGAATATCAAATTGCCTAGTTGCATGTCTATAAGATTGGAACGCAGTGGTGCATCGTTTCTAGGCTGGGTACTAAGGTTAATCCGTCTAAATGTATTGACAGCAAGAGCTATTCGATATCATCCAGCGCTTCAACCTGGTCAAGTGCTTCTGCTTCCTGATCGTGGCCAGGATTCATCTGCTTGAGTACATGGATTATCGGCCGTCCCTTGACGGCTTGTATGCGGTTTAACCAGTCGTCCCAATCTTCCTGGTCTCGGATGAGGAAGCCTATAAGCATGCTCGGATCCATGTCCCGCACGTGAATCCTTCTCAAGCGCCGTGTATGATAAGTATCAACCTCCTCTTTTGAGTATAGTTCGCCTCCTTGGCGATCCGGAAGCGCAGGGCGGGTATAATGTGGATCTAGATAGAATAGATGTGACCCTTGGGCTCCAACAAAGTAGTGTGACGCCGACGGGCGTCCCCTAGTGATGACGTCAGCTTTGATGAAGAGAAATAGCTCACGGGTGGGCAATATTACCCTGCAATTCCGACTGATTGAGGGAACTGCAATGTGGCTTTTAGGCCATCCCAATAGACTGGAGTGATATGGTCGATGCCGAGCCTTGTTCCCAGCAGTATCAGGGTAGGCTGAAAGACACCGGTAGAGTTTCGGGCGACATTCATGAACCTGTCCTGGTAAACTTCCGATGTATCATTAGAGACATAGACTTTGAGTGTAGGACTTCCACACTGTGACGAAAGTGCTCTGTTTCGTTGTTCAGTTTACTTCTTTATATTAGTTGCTAGATGCAATGCGGAACATACTCTATGCACTTAGCCGTTGCGGAGGGCCCAAACCATTCCCCTGGGAACTTCCCACACGATTCGGCGCCATGCTTGACGAACCGATGTACAGAGAAGGGGGCAGTTGGTGTGTCGGCGAAAAGAGACAGTAGCTGTGACTCTTCCTCGAACCTCACTCCACGGCGCCAGTCTGGTCGGATGTTAGCAGTACATTCAGGTCACGCGTGTAAATGATAGTACCACGTCCTAGGACCAACGTAGATAGTGCATTTGCCAGCAGGCTCTGACCGGATCGTATCATACAGCCCCAGCCAGTATCGGATGTAAATCCTTGCGTATCTACTAACTGGCTTCTTAGGCGTACCCCCAGTGTCATAGATGCACTCTTGTCGTCTCCCTCGACTCTGGGTATCGGGGGGAAATTGGACCTATATGTCATCCAGATTCTTGATTCAAAATCCAACAGGAACGACTCGGGCCACGCATGTTCTGATGGTTTCCGATAGTTGGTCGTTCCCGTCGCGTAATCTCGGGCGCTGTTCTTGTCGGCTGGCACCGGTATCAGTATGATTTGGAACAAATGCGTCTTCTAACAAGACACGAGTAATTATGTATTGCTTGGGCTTACGTGTCTCCCCCCTTGGGCTGACATCCTTCTCGGGGTGATACTCTGTTCCTAGGCACCATATCGAGGAAGTAGGATCTTCATCATTCCTGGGCTCTGGGTCCCAGAGATACTGTACGATGCGTTTGCTGCACCGTCCTATGTCGACTGTGTTCATGTCTGCTATCGTTCCAATACTCTAAGTTGCGCTTCCCTGGTCGCACAGACAGAGACGGTAGGGGTTGGTGTTGCAGTACGTCACTAGACAGGTCTGCACTATATATTATCCTCGGCCCGTTGGAGACGGGAAACCTAGACGGCGGGGCTCTGAGTGAGAGACATTAATAGTGCGACACACTCTCCAAAAGTAATATAATGACAGTTACCAGCGCGGCAGATCACAAGGTTGGTAGCGGCCAAAGAAGAACAGTTAACCACAAAAGGGAGCTTAGTGTGACCAGGAGGGGTCATACAGTATCTATGCATTTAGTTGTAGTCACGGGGCCAGCTAGGGCGGGAGTTGCTACTACAGCTGAAAAAGCTTAGAGAAGGCTATCTACCATAGGCCCTTACATATTCACACTAAAGTCTCAGTAAAAATCGAAAAGTATAGTAACCCTGACCAGTCTTGACATCGTAGTAGGAAAGATACTAGGCCTACTGTCTCTCAGTGAATCAAGGGCACCCAGACCCTCAATGATAAAGCTCGCCTGTGTACCCCACCGGGCACCTTCGCCGCCTGCCATCATTACATAAGTGAAGATATGAGACCGCAGATAACACTGCCAAGAGCGAGGGACTAGATTAAGCTTCGAGGCAGTAAAAGGTACCATCTCCAGTCGCTTATCCTCATCCGGTCGACGAAACACCCTTTTGCCTCCCAACCGACAAAAGGATTACAATCATATCCTAGGATAAGGCCAAAGTGGAAAGGCAGTAAGCCAAGCGGAAAGAAAAGGCCTGGAAGATGACGCGATCCAAGGCAAAAGTTCGGAACAAGAAGCAGAAATCAGTGGCAGATGATCTTCAAGGTACTGTATTATAGTTGTCACTACTTCACGTTACAGTCACATTACTGACTCTTCGAAGACCTCCGCAAAAATCATTTTACAATGCAGCAAGAAGCGCGCAACACTGAAGGACGCAGCCTATGGCGGACTGGTTCCTCACTACGCCACCAAACAGTCCGTTTTGTGAGCGCTCAGGACATTGACCGGGAGAGTGAAACGCAACCCTCCCCAAGCTCAATCGAGATAAGCGCACCGGAAGAGAGTCTGGAAACACGGACGACCCAGAATTGTGATCAAGCAACGGCTACGTTCCTGTCAGAACCCAGGCCGGGGACCGAGGACTCGCCCCTCTGTGTTGAGTTACTTGACGAATTCGAATCCACAGCGATATCGGATTCAATGAAACATATCTCCAAGAAGTCTCATGACGATTCGAGTGAAGATGAGGTTGTGTTTCGTGGCAGAAGACACCAATATGGGGAAGGCAGATCACACCCGTCGGATATCCGGACGCAGAAAGTTATTGCCGGTAGTCAGCAACCAAGAGCATCCGAGCACAGCAAATTGGATTTCCTTTCCTCAAATTCTGAGCCCAAATCATTGCTCGCTCCCAAGCCTCCACAGACAGAAACATGCCCACAAGAAATGGACGATAGCCCAAATTACTTCTCGCTTACCAGCGATAAGCGGCGGCGCAAAAAATGGAAAAGAGACGATGATGACATACTCGCCGACTACATAGATAATATTGACACCGAGTACTTGATACCGGGGATACTGGGCAGCTCTCCGCACTTTATTGAAGCTCGAGAGCCAGACAATGCCGACAAGGTGGTACCAACGTCCGCTACGGGCCTGAACTCCGCAGCTGAGAAGAATCTACAGCAAAGCGAGGCTTCCGCTCAACGCCATAATCCGACACTGAGCGATGAGCAAGAGTGCAGCGAAAATGAGGTTTCCGAGTGTAAGTGGAAATACTCAAACCTCTTGGTCGTTCCGCCTGTGGGCATTACTAACTGGGCAAAGACCACTGCAATCATTTGGACGAAGAAATCAGTCAAGAGGTATCCGGTAACCGAATTTCTCATACGGATAGCGCCTCGACCTCTTCGTCAGACGGTTCGGACACAGAGGACATAGAAGATGACAAATCTGAGGTAAGAAACCTAACCATTCCACTTCGCTAGACATCGACCCCTCGAGAATTGAACCACCCTGAAATATCATTACTGAATTCAAGCAGAACCTGCACGCGGATGGTAACAGCTTCTTTGCGTCTGCGACGGCTTTTGCTGATGCATTGGATTTTGATCCCTACTATGGATTCGATATCATGGACTTCAACCGACCAAGTGTGAAAAAGAAGTCTAAAGGAAAGGGCCGGTCCTTGGACATTAGTCTATCAGACAGTGAACTTGAGTCCGAGTTGGTAAATGCCTGGCAAAACGACAGAGCAAAGAAAAAGGCTAGAAAGCAAAAACGCGAAGAGCTGCGCTCCCAGGGCCTATTAGGCCGGGGCCGCCAAAACCCGTCCTTGAAAGACAAATATTCCAATGGAATAGGCACCGAGGACTTGAGAAGCGAGATTCGACATTTCCTCCTCTCACCAAGGAATAGGTACATATGTTCCCTTCTTCTCAGTGAATCAGACTGCTTCTGGTATATGATATCTGACGCTTTTTCTTTGCAGCTTGGCTTTGCCTCCCATGTCGAAGCAACACCGCAAACTGGTCCACGAGTTGGCCAATGTCTTGTCTATGAAATCGCAATCTCGAGGCAAGGGGTCCTCGAGGTTTCCCATCGTAAACAAGACCTCACGGACTCCTGCATATTCATCCAAAACAATATCTCAAATGGACCGTATATTATCAAATGGGCGTGGGCAACGCGGGCTCAAATCCCGCGACTCGAAGCCGAGCAAGCCTAGCAAGTCGCGCCGCGGGCGAACCGATGCAACTGTTTCCTACATGGATGGTGATGTCGTCGGAGGATCGGCACCTGAAATTGGTGCCGAGAATAAGGGCAGGGCTATGCTTGAGAAAATGGGATGGAGCATTGGCACTCCTCTTGGTTCTATGAATAACAAAGGTATTCTTCAACCTGTTGCACATATTGTGAAGAACTCGAGGGCTGGGTTAGGATAAGTAGCATGTGCAAGCGATAGTCAGAGCAACTTGGTACTCTCAGCTTTCTTTCCTCTCCATTTTTCTGTCTTCCTCAACCTACATGCTATGATTGGACGTCAACTGGTTTGTTAGAGAAATACTTGTAAATATACTATCCGATATAGTGGTATTGAATCTCTGATATGAAATATGTATATGATAAAAGGCCACGATTAGTGCCAGGTGTTGATATATAAGATCTTGGAAGGCGCAAATCTCCAAGGGAAACCAAAGTAGAATTTCTAAACCCTTTTCTTTCTATGCCGAGTGACCCCTTTCACCGGTGCGTGATCAGACTCTTTCAGATGTGAAAAAAGTTGGGTCCGTGAAGGAAAGGAAGCGCTGCATATTGTACACTGCGTGCCTAGGGACTGTCCTTTTGCCTGTTCCGCTTTTTTTAAGCGCTTTTGTTTAGCCTTGCCCAATTTCTGAACGGCTGGCTTGGAGGGGTCAAGCTCTAGATGCGTAAAATCTGAAGACAGACTAGCAGCCGCATCTGTCGTATCCTGCGTTGAATCACCGGTCAGTTGGAGTCGACCCTCGACAACCTCTCTTGATGCATAGTCAATTTCACTTTCTGAGTTTTGGTCGATATATCCCCGTAGGCTTTCGTGGGATACGCGTTGACCCTGGCTCTCACCGGCATTGTTTGGTGCTGGTATGTCACCTTCATTATCATCATTGCCAAGTGTGTTGCCTGACGTGGATCTGCATGGTGTGCTGTCGGCATTCGATACACGCATAGCTTGATCATCCGGGACAATTGTCATAGCAGCCTGAGCTTCATACTCTGATGAATCTCCGGCTAGTCCCAGCTGCTTGTTTTCATTCCTCATTTCTTTTTGAAGCTGCTTAATGGCTTTGACGTGCTTTTTGCTTCGCTCGTGTGCCTCAAACTGATTCAAACTCTTGAAGCTTTTGCGGCACACAACACATTCGAAGACTTCCAGTTCTGTCTCAGTACTACTCACTGTCTCGTCATCTTCAAATTCCTCCGACTTTGCCCAGTCTTGCGTGATATGGTCTCGCAGCTTAGCCTGATTCGCTGCCCTTGATTTCGCAGCTTGGGAGGCGGCAGATTGTCGTAGGAATTCCTGGCGCTGTGACTCACTTTGGGTGCTTGTTTTGTATCGCGGGTCGCGCTTTTTGACGAAAGCTACGAGTGATCGAACAGCATCGTTGAATTCACGGATGCCTTCCTCCCTCAGGCGCTTATTTTCCTTCTCCATCAGTCTACGAACACGACGATCGGGAGCTTCTGAGTAACGATAAACATCTTTCCATGCAAACGACTTTTTTGTTGAGAAGCCGCCCCATGCAACGTAGAATGGGCGTACAACTCGTTCGAAATCATCCCCCCGGCACCCAAACGTCGGATAAGAAATGATTTCCACATTCTCCCCACGGCAAGCGATCTCTTCTTCCGCGGCAAGTCGTGAGAAGACCTCACGAAGACCACCGTAGAAGCCATCCGAGGAGTCTGAAAATTCCATCTGTGGACTGAACCTAGAAAATATTCTATAGACATCGTCTGCAGTAGTCGTGCGCGAACTATGTGGACTGCCAGAGTTGCCAGAACTACCCTGGCTTCCTAGCAAGACATCTCGATGAGTATCGTACCACGAACGCTCCTGAGGGTCTGAAAGCACTTCGTAAGCAGACTGGACCTCTGCAAAAAGCTTTGTAGCAGATTCCACATTTCCATAGTTTCGGTCCGGGTGTAATTCAAGGGCTTTTCTTCTGTACGCCTTTTTGATTCTAAAGGGATTAAGGGGTGTTAGTGGCTTCAGGATACCTTCGCTGCTCATCCCACCAAGTCTCTCCTTCGAGGCCCGCATTCAATTCTCCTTCCCCATTCTGCGTGCTCTATCCACAAGAAACAACCCATGCGCAAGATTTAGAAAAACCGACAGGCAAGGCAAGCTTACTCCTCTGCAGATGCGTCCCAATTCACCTGTAAAAGTTCGTAATAATCAAGTTTCTTATCAGGTGATTCAGCCGAAGAGCTGGCGTTCTCTTCGCTTATCGAAGACTGAAATTGCCCCATGAGTCTGACTAAAAAGTCTTCCGTGGTGAGGAGGTGAAGAATGAATTTGGCGCAGGAGTGTCAAGATTTTTTATATAAGATGGGGTACAGAGCACTGGTACGGCAGAACTCCCCGCTCAGGATCGAGCTCGCTTGGCTCCGATTTGCACCCACCCAGATGGACACAGATGAGCGGCACAAACTTGTGATAGTCTAAGGGCAGCCTTTCTTTCGTCTCATTGTCGTCGTCTATTGCTGTGTCACATGTACCGGAATGGTTCCGTCTCTAGACTATTTCCCCGAAGAGTTACTACATCATATTCTTTGCTACTGCCCACCCCGTTCCGCTGCCGCATTAGAACAGACAGCTCGCCGATTTCGCGGGGTAACAACAAAGCCTTTATTATGGCGATATTATTGTCTGAGCCGTTTTAAGCACTGGGCCCGGCAACATGAGTTACCAGCGAAGCTTGCAAGCCCTATCTCTGCGGTAGATTGGAAATCGCTTTACATACTAAAGCATTTAGAATACCGCGCGACCTGTCGTCTTCTCGACAGCATCCTTGCAAATCAAACGGGAAGAATCGAGAAAATTCGAAAGATTATAGGGCTTGGCTATGATGCCAAAGATGCCCTTCTACATAATCTTGAGATTCAATCCAGTGTAGAAGATTACTTGGCAAGGAGGTTTGTTCTGTCTATCCATGAGACGGCATCTCGTTTTAACTATATTTCTTTGAAATAAGATATTATGCCGAGGCGCTCCTCACTTGCCTTCATCGAGGTCTCGCTGTACAAGAATGGGCTAAACTGAGAAATGGCGAGGAGGTGTCTCTATACAGGGCATTAGGTGCATTCGACCTTTTTAGACCCGAGAGCGATTTTGGCAGTTTGGAAGAGGTAAGTGACTCCAGGGCCTGAAGGGAAGTTGCTATCTAATACAATTTTAGATCAGCGATAAACTGGACTCGATTGCCTCGCTACTTCCTATCAGCTGTCCAGACATCCACCAGCTCACGTCTCGTAATAAAGCCAGGGCAGTTGCGAAGTTCCTGAGGGCAAATAATCTCACCGGAATTGGTGAAGAAAAAGAGTACCATTGCTTGGAGCACAACTTTCTTGGTATTGCTTTGAATGACCCTCGGCACAATTCACTTCCTCTGATTTCGGCAACTATTTATTGCTACGTTGCTGAACGGTTCGGCCTGAACGCCCGGCCATGCGGCTTCCCTTTCCATGTCCATGTGATTATCCTGCCGCCCATCGGCTATGATATGGACGATAATGTAATTGAAGACGGGACACGCGGCAGCCCAATTTATATGGATCCGTTCCGCTCAGAGAAGGAAACGCCAATCACGGATCTAGAGTATCAACTAAACTTCTTAGGTGTCACTGCGGTCGAGCGAGCGAACTTCTTGGCCGAATCCCACACTTCAGAAGTCGTCCTTCGGTGCAGCAAAAACATTCTGAACTCGGTCCAACGTATGTCTCGTTTTCCAGATATGCGCCTAACACCAGTGGATGTCGTTTGTGCGAAGTATGCTGCAATTTGGTCCTCTTTGTTGCTTTCGGATCTTGCTCAGCCTACTGACGTCAGACATAATCTGCTATGGCTAATGGAGCTTTTTGCTACGGAGTTCCCATCCGACATCCACTTGATTGAACAGTACGTGGCGCCTCTGCTTCATGGAACGCCCGAGTATGAGCATATACTGGAAAGTCTCCATGTGATGCGAGCGGCGGACGAAATTCCTAAACAAGTAAAGAGGCGCTCTTCTCAGCGGAGGGAAGTAAAATACCGCGTTGGACAGGTATTTAGACATCGCCGGTACGATTACCGAGCCATCATAACAGGTTGGGACACGGAGTGCGGCGCGGGTGAGCAATGGATGAGAAGGATGGGAATAGATCGCTTGCAAGGTGGTAGGCACCAGAGCTTCTATCATGTGCTGTAAGCTCCTTTACACGTATCGATCTTACATTTAGGGTAAAGCTAACTCCTGCTCCCAAGAGTTGAGGATAAGAGTGTTCGTTATGTGGCCGAGGAGAATATTGAGCTAATGAGTCCCGAGGTTTCAGAATTGCCCTCAACACTCGTGGCAGTGGCGGGAAAGCATTTCAAAAGATGGGATTGGGAAACGAGGACATTTGTCAGTAATATCAGGGACGAATATCCTGAAGACTGATAAAGAATAAGCTTTATTAATTTACTTACTCGCCCTGGCCATATTTCTTACAATTCTATGCAACCCGCAGGTGGAAGCGCTGGGATCCTATTTATTTAAAGCCATACAAATACTGTTGAATTCATAATATTAAATACTATATATCATCTATAATTCCTAAGAATCAGTATCAAAGCTATCCAAAGTGTTGTTTCTAGAATTTTTCCTAGTAATCATAGAATAATATTTCTTGGTAATATATTCCTGATTTTGTATTAGATCTTGAGAGTTTACAAATTTTATTTTATTCATGATTATTATAAGGATGAATATGATGAGATAATGTGAATAATACGTTTTTATTACAAAATAGACATGAAGACTATACTTCTGTAAATTATAATCAATAATTATTTTATTCACTGCCTGTAAATGATATATTACTTATAAATTATCTATTAATTCTATGATAAGATATCAAGTAAGATTCATAATAAAACCGATACCAGTATTTTAGATCCGCTCCTTTCTGAATCTTAGCTTCAGGTATCTGTTAGGTACTTCTTTATTTTTAAATCTACTGTGAGAGCCGTTCAAATGTGATCCATATGGTGTATCTAAACTAGAATATTAAACATAAGAAGAAAAATAAGAATATATAGAAAAATCAATATAAATTATGAATATAAGCAAAAAAGTTATGTAAGTAAACTAACTGGTGCTACTTGCATGATAACGAAGAACGAATGACAATGGTTTTCATATTCTTAACTAGTTGTCGAGCTATCTATGAGGAGCGAGGCGGTTGGCCTTCCTTAAGCAGTCGTTCTGCCGCAAGCGGCCGCCAACGGCGTGAGGTGCGCCCAAGTTCGTTGGTGCCTGCACCAACACTAACTAAATAAACTCATTTTCATTATTCATAGTTTTTTTTCTTGGCTTTTCTCTTATAGTAAACCTGAGGCTTTTTGATTGAAATTGGATCTATGATTATTATAGTTATTCTTTTTATTTTATTATATTCTATTGATCCAGATAATTAGAAATCATATAAAAAAGGTTTATTATTATCTATTTCTATCATTATAATATTACCAAATTTGACATCAGGGGCAGGTACTTCCTAGTAAAGTTACTTATAGTTTAATATTTATTATATTAACTCTGATTTCGTTTGGTATTTTAGGATTTAATTTAAGTTTGGATCTAGAAAACTATATTATTTTACAGTATCATGATTTTTTTGAACAGTGTGATAGAATCTACTTTTTAAAATAAAAAGCCTGTTAATTAGATAAGGAATTAATAATTAAATATTATAAATTTTTTCTAGTAATGATATAGTCTATATTTATAAAATAATTTATTTTTGAGAAATTAATAACCAAGTAATATAAAACTAGTATTTTATAGATACTAGAAGAATGTTATAGAACAATCTAGCTATTAGGAGTAAGGTCATTAGGATGACATATTATAGTAATCATAGAAATCATGAGATTATTAATAACAGTTCTATATTTTCTTGATATTTATAAAATGTTGATTTCTTTAGGAAAAATTACTATTCTCTTAAGGATCAGTTTTTTATGAATATAGACTATCTTTAAATATTATTAAATGAATCTTTAGTATTTAGTAATCAATTCTTTATTTAATCAATAGACTTTCTACTTTAACAAGTAAATTTTATTACATTTTCATTCTTTTTATCTAATTATCTAAGAAAAATACTGCTATATTAAAATAGTATAAAATTAAAATTATCATAAAATACCATTTCTATTATCAAAAAAATATAATGATTTAAGAATACATCTACTGATTAGAATAGGCTAATAATTTATAATAATAAATAAATTATTTCTGAGAAAATTATGTTTTTAATAAAATTTTATTAACATACTCTCATTCATTCTCTAGAATGGAGAAGGAAAAGGGAGAAATTAAAATTACTAATATTATTTATTTTATATTAAACTTTAATCTTCAAAAGTATCAGGAATAGATAGTCAATTTAAAATATATATTATAAAATATTTCCTAGAAATATTTGTAAAAAAATATAAAATTATTATTATTATTAACTATATAAATCTAGTATAGAGGCAGTATTAGTATCATTTTATTAATAATAAAATTTTAAAATAAAATATGATTTTTTTTCAAAAATCTGTAATTTTCATTTAAAGATTAGATTCTTATCTTATTTTTATTAGAGATTTTATAATATTTTCATTGAATATTATAATTTAACCTAATAAATATAATCATAATATAACCAGAATCTAAGGAATTTCTATATTTATTTTAATATTTCAATGTAATATTTTCTTTATCAAGCTTAAAAATTATTCTATTTTATTTTATTAAATATTTTTAAACTTTATATTATTTTATTTTAGGATATGTTCCACATCTGCCTGAGAAATAAAAAAAATTATTATTATTATTATTTATTATTATAGATTCTAGAATAACAGAAGAAATTATAAACTGAAAAATAATAAATATAATAATTGTAAATCACAAAAATAATTTTAAAATTATAATTATAAATTAGTTCTAGACTGTGATGGTGAGACATGACCAAGGCATATAATATAGTTTTTACTTATTTATTGTATATAATATTATTTTATTTATTCTATTTATCTTATTTATTTATACTCCTTTCCCTTTCTCTCTTATATTTAATATTCTAGTTCAAATACTCTGAATAAGATTATTTAATTAGCTCTTATATAATATTAAATATTATAGTTATTCTTTTCTTTAATAAATACTATAAGCGGCTATTTATATAATAAAATAGATTACTAGTATTTATTTGATATATACTTAGTAATACTAAAACAGCCAAGATAAGATAGCCTGAATTAAACTTTTTAAAAAATTTTTAATTAATAATCTTCTTAAATTATAATAATTAAAGAAAATCAAGCTGGCTTTATCTTGTATAAAAAAAGTTAAAGTAATATTTAATAATTCTATCAAATAGAAAAACTAAGAACTATAAAAAGATTATTTAGAAAGAATTTAGTAAGATATATAAAAAAATTTAAAAAAACTTTTAATTTAATTCTTAAACTTATAAGATAGAATTAGAGTTGAATATTATAACTAATAAATATAATATATTTATCTAAAAATAAAATAAGCTAGTTAAAAAGTATAATAATATTTTTTAAAAATATAATATATAGATAATACTAATAATATATTATATAATTTATAATAACCAGAAAGCTAAGACTCCTAAATTTAAAAAATCTTTAAAAATTTACTTTTTTAATATTTAATAATAGAAAAAACTCTGGCTTTTAAGAACTAGTTAAATATAATATAATAAAAATTAAAAATAATATCTAAAAAGATTTTATAAATTTATTTTTATATTTTAGTATCTGGCCATGGAGACTAATATTATTAAAATATATTAAATAATAATCTATATTAATAATAATTTCTAAAACTAAAAGAAATAATTAAATTATAAATAATAAAATAGATCTTAATTAATTTATTAAATTTTACACTAGTGCTTCGGATCTTAACAATTAAATATTAAAATAAATTTATGATACTTTATTAATTATCTTAGATATTATTAATTCTATTATTTTATTCCTATTAATATCTGAATTTTTTAAAATTAATAATTATATTTTAAGTCTGGAGCCCGAAAATAAGCTTATATAATAACTGGAAATAATATTTTATCTATTAGAAATAAAATAATTTAAATTAAATAAGTGGAAATTATAAAAGAAAATAAATAAATAAAAAATAATATTTAAAAAAAGTCTTTTTTTAAAATAGAATAAGAATTTATTTAAATATATTAGATTTACAGATTTGCCTAAATCAAGAAAATAAGGATTTTATAATAAATATATTAATATTAAAAAATAAATTAACAGTACCTATCTATACTTTAATAAATATTAAAATAAATATATTTATATATATAAATAATGATTTTATAATTAAGCTAATATACTAATTCCAGAATAGAATATTCTTTTATAGCCAGATATATTATAATAGAATTTAATAGAAAATTATTATATTTTTAATATATATTATTTATTTTAATTTTATTATTAATAAATAATAATTTAAATATAAAATTTTATTAAGTTATTAATATTACTAGCTTATTTAATTTAATTAGTCTTTATTATAAAATAAAATTAAAATAAATCTATTATACTAGATTTTTTAAGATATTTGAAACTAATATCTTATAAATTAAAATCATTAATAAGATACTGCGTGCTAGAATAAAAATTTTTAAAAATTATTAAAACTATTATATTTTATATTAATTTTAATATATATATTTATATTTTTATAAATTTATTGAAATTCCCTGTAGGAGATATAAATTAAAATAAATTATAATATTAATAATTTATAATATTCCTGAGACCCCGCAGCAAAAAATTAAAATAATATTGATTAAAAATATTATATTTTTAAATATAATAAAAAAATTTTAATAAATAAGATCCTGTGAATTAAGATCTTAAATTAATAGAAAAAAATAAATTAAATACATTTTATTTAAATATTATTATAGTTTAATAAATCTTTTCTTATTATCCCGTCCTTACAACTACTAGATAAAGTTAAAAGAAGAGAATTTATTGAAAATATCTTGTATAAAATAATCTTAAGAAAACTTAAAATAATATAAAAATATATCATTAAAAATTCCAAAAAAATTATTATTTTTAATATTAATCATTTATTTTTTTATTCTTATAGTACAAAAGCCCGGGCGAGAATTATATTTATATATTAATTATTAAAGATTAAATATATTAAATTATGAAAATCTCTATCTAATCTTATTTATTAATAAGATAATAAATTAATTATAAAATATTAAAATTTTTATTAAACTTGATATTTATTAAAAGTTTTATTAAATTTATATAAATTCTAGCTTTAAAGATCTGATAATATTCTATACTTATTATAAAATTTATAGATATTATATATTATTATTCAATTTATTAATAATCTGGCTGATTTCTAATAATCTATAAGATTTTTTATAGACTTCCTGAATAAGTTTATTATTACTTATGTTAATAATATATTAATCTTCAGTAAAATTAAAGTTAAATATAAATTATATATATATTAAATTATAAAGTATTTCTGTACTGCCGGTCTCAAGGCTGTTATTCATAATTATATATTTTATATAATAAAAATAAAATTTTTGGATTTTATGATCTCTACTAATAATATATATATAAATCCAGTTAAGATTAATATAACAATTAAATAATAATATTTTATAATTTATTATTTTAAGCCTATGTCCCTGCCTGAATATAATTATAATATTTATAATAAAAAATATGAATAATTATATAAATTCTAATAAAATAGCGTGCTGAGCTGGAAAAATTATAATAATTATAAAAATTTAATATTTTTATAAATTATTAAGTCTTAAAATATTTTATAATTATTGAAAAATTTAATATTTAATTAATTTATTAAGCAGAGATTATTTTCTGTTATCATTTTATTATTCATTAGTTTTTTTGAAGAAGTAGTATTTTTAATTAAGTATTTTATTTATAAAAAGTCTACTACTGGATAATCTAAAAATTATTGTTTTTAAATATTATTAAAATTAGATTATTATTATCATAACAAAACCAGCTGGTAATTCCTGATAAAAGAAGTTTTTAAATTCAATTATTAAATAATATTTATTTTTAGCTATAATTTATATATCTGGAATATATAAAAATACTAATTTTTAAAAAGTATTAATATTATTGGAGTATCTAAAATAAAGTTATTTAATATTATAGAAATAGTTATTTAATATATAAATATAAGAATATTTATTATAATTAATTATTAGATTTATCTTATTTTCTGCTAATTCTTATATATCTATAATAATATATTCTAATAAGTTTATATTTTTTTCTCTAAAAGACTGCTACGGCTATAATACAGTTTTTATAATAAATTATTTTAGTAAGTGTATAGTTTCTATTTATATCCTAAATAATTATTAATACAAGATATAATATATTTAAATTAGGCCACTGGATATAATTACTTTTAATTATCAAAACTAATTTATAATTAATTCTTAGAAGAAACTTTATGAAATCTTATAGATTAAATTAAAATTTTTTAATATATATTATCCTTAAATTAATTAATAAATAAATAAAGATTATTGATTAATATATAGTCTAGTAGTTTATTTTATTTATTAATTATTTTGAGTAATCAATTAAACTTATTATTTTTAATTCATTTTGTTACTGCTCCTCTCCCGCATAAATCTATTAAATTATTATTATTTATAATAAGAAAATTATAAATCTAAAATATTATTTAATTAAGTATTTTTCGTAAATATTCTGTTATTTATAATTATCTGAGATCAGGTACAGGAGTTTGTTAATTAAACAAAATAAATCTAGTTTTTAACTTAAGTAAATATTTAAGAAATTTAAAATTAATAAATTAAACTATTAATATTATCCAGAAAGTTTTTTAGTATTAGTAATAGAATCTTTATTAATATAAAAGATTATTTTAGAACTAGTCTTTATAGAAGTTTTTTAATAATTAGTATAAGCCAGTTCTGATTATTAATAAACTAAAAAATATATCTAAAATTTATTTGTTTTGAAAATATATAAATATACCTGATTTTTATTTTGAATAATTATAAAACTTTTCAAAGATTTTATATGACTAGATTTAACATACTATTATTGAAAATTAAAAAAGATACTAGCTAATCAGTTGTATTATAATTATTTATAATATATAATTAAAAAGCTTTTTTTAAATAAAATAAATTATATATAATGTTTAATTATAAACTTTAAGACTACTTTATACTATTCATAAAATTATTGTAGTAGATATTATACTTATTTTAAATTATTTAAATAATTGTTACAGTAATTAACCGCTGCTGAGACTAATAAAGTTATACTAGATTATAAAAATAATAACATGTTCTTAGTTAAAAGCAGCTAATTTTAAAAAGAAAGATAATATAATAGTAAAATATAATTAAGATATATAATCTAGTCCTTACTTATTTTATTTATTCTATTTATTCTATTTTACTTATTTTTTTTATTATTTATATATATTTCTTTATACTCCTTTCCTTTCTCCTCTCATGTTCGATATTCTAGTTTCGAAATAGTAAATAGGATTATTTGATTAGCTCTCACATCTAGCTTTAATATTATTTAGTAACAGTTTTTTAACTATCTAATAAAAGATTTTTCTTAAATAAAGTAATTAATTAAAATAATAATTTTCTTGGATAATAACAGATAATAAAATAATAAGAAAAAATATTATTATTTAACAAGTCTATTAGATATTAAATTTTTTAATAATTATAAAATATTCTAAAACTTGGTAGTCTGTAAGAATATCAAAATTTTTTAATTATTATAAGTTTTTAATTTTGTATATTACTCTGTTAGAATATATATAATTATTGATATCGTTTTAATATAAATACTTTAATTATGCTTCAATAATATAATTTTAGAATAATGAGTTATAGAATACTATATTTTATTAATTTATTAGAAATAGATTTTTATTATTATTTTATCAATAATATTAATTTCTACTTGTGTAGATCTAGAGAAATTATAATATATTAATATAAATATTAATATCAAGATTTTTCTAAAATGTAAAATATTTTTTATAAATATTATTTTATATAAAAAGAGTATTTTATATAGAAAGAGTACTTTTTCAGATTGATTAAATTATAAAATTTATAATTTAATTATTTTTTTTATAGATTGATAATAGAAGTTATAGAAATTAAAAAAATTCAATTGTTTAAATAATTATAAAGTACTATTATTTAATAATTATCATTTTATATATATATATTAATAGTAAAATTATAAAAATTAAAAACTTAATTTTTATTATATAAAATTTATATTTATAAATAATAGCCTGGAGGCTAGTGGTATAAAAATAATTTAAAATTTAATATATATGAAATTTAAAATCAATTTTATTTTTATTAGATATTAATATATTATTAATAAAACTAGATAAAGATATTTATAAATTAATACATTTAATTTTGATTAATCTATATAAAAATACAAATCTTCTCTAGACTTTTTTATTTAAAGATAAAAAAATAAATAGTACTATACTAGAGATAAAAAACTTTTTTCAATTTTTTTAGAAAAATATTTTTAAGCTATCTTGAGTTTCTTTAAAAATATTATATATAAAAAATTATTTTTAGTAAATTCTTTTTATTAATTTTGTTTTTTAATCATGAGAGCAGAATAATAGAAAAACATTTAATTTTTTTTTAAAAAAAATAATTAAATTATAATAATATTTGAATAAAATTCTATTGTTTTTATTTTTCTTTGTTAACTCAGAATTTTAATTTATAAAATTTTATGTATTTGACTTTTTAGTTTTAATAATAATCAGGAATATAAGAAATATCTTAAATCTTTAATTTTAAAGATATTTTCAAGGTATAAAAATTTTAATTAATATTGTTTTAATTTTATTTAGTATATTCTTGCTGCAAGATTCTGAAAATAATATAAGTTATTAATATTAAAAATTTTAATTACTAGAATTATATTTTATTCTATTTAAAGGGGAGCTTTAATAGATTTATAAAAATATAAATTTATATTCTAAAATTAGTATAAAATATAATAGTTTTAATACTTCTAGAAATAATTAAGTTGATAAATATTATTTTACTAGTAGTTTTAATTTATAGAATACTAGTCTAAGATATTTTAAAAAATATAATATAATAAACTTATTTTAATCTTAGTCTCTAATAGAAGTTAATCAGATTAAATAAGCTAGTAATATGAATAATTAAATAAAATTTTAGATTTTATGAATTCTATTTTATCTAGTATAATATCATACTAATTTAAATTAAAAATTAAAAAAAATTTATTATTAAGTTATTATATATCAAAAGTAAGATTAAAATATATAATATATATTAAGAATATAATAATTTTTTATTAAATTTTATTATAGTATATCTGGTTATTTAAGAATTATTTTATTTCGTAATTAATATACTAGTTTAACTGTGAAGTTAGTATATATATATATCAATATATTTATTTTAGTATCTATAAAAGTATAAACAGATATTATTAATTTATTTCTTAATATAAAAATATTTAGTATAAAACTTTTAATTTTTTATTCTAGTAAAATCTGTAAGTCATATATTTAAATAAATTTTAATTTTATTTAGAAAGAAAACTTTTTCTAGATATTATTTTTTGTTTATTTATTTTTTTATAATCTTTAATTATTTAATCTAAACTATTTTTTTTAGATAGTTTTTAGCTAGATAACTTTGTTTTTAATAAATAAAATACTAATTTATTATTATTATATAAGTATGATTTTTAAACTCTAGATTTAAACTATAATTAATAATTTAGAAAATTCAGATACTAGTAAGATAAAAATAATAAATAATATTTAAAATTATTATTGAGATATAATAGAATAATAAACTCGTTTTTTAGATTATCTTATTTTTTAATTAATATGAATTAAAGTACTAGTATAGAATTCAATAAACTAGTTAAAGTTTATATTATTATTTGTAAATTAGACTGTAGTTACATTTTTAATTTCAAAAACTATTATAAATATAAAATATTTTTTTAAATAGATTTTATAAATATTAGTCTCCACTACTAGATATTAAAATATAAAATAAAATTATAAATAAAATTTTTTTCAGATACTAGTTTCAGTTCTTGATATGGTATTAAATATTATAAATTTTATTTAGAGTAGTAAAGATTATCTATAAATATATTAATATTAGTAGTATTTTTATAGAAGTCAGTTATTTTATAATAGAATAAATATTTAAAATACTTTTTATAGCAGCTGTTTAAATACATTATTTTATAGATTTATTATATTATAATTAATTAATTTTAAAAAACTAGAGTTTTCTTATTATTATATATCAGGAAATCAGAGATTTTTAAAAAGAATTTTAGATTTAAAGATCTTAAATTTCTAGTTGTTATAAATTATATAATATATTATCAATATTATTTATATATTATATTTTTGAGAAATATTATCATGTTTTTAACTAGTTTATCTTATCTTTAAATAAATATATTATTCTTATTAGCTATAATATTTAATTTTAGTTTTATCTTATTCATAAAATTCAGAACTAGATCATTCTAATTTTCTTTTCTTAGATTTAATTAAACTAGAAAATAAGAACAGTTTTTCTTATATTTAATTAGTTCTAGACTTCTACAGCGCAGGCATGGAAATAATTATAATTATTAAATTATTCCTCAGGATATTTGCTAGTATATTAAATGAATTTTTTAAGAATATTTAATATTACAGGAAGCTACAGAATAGCTAGTATTTTATTTAATTACTAGTCTTATAAATAAAAGTTATTTAGCATTAAGATACAGGCTGGCTGGCTAGTTTAATTACAGATAAGATAGTAGAACTAGTAGTTCTAGCTAGAGATTTCTTGATACAAGTCTTTTGAATATTATCTTCTAGTTATTTAGTCAGATTATTCTTAGATTTGTAGACAAGATATAGCTTAAGGAGCTATAAAAAGGATTAGTAACAGAAAGGAGATTAAAAAGGTTATATATCACATGCAGAGCAGTCAGGGAGTAGAAAGAGATAAGCAGGTCAGTTAGATTGAACAAGGCGGGTAGGTCCTCTGGGTTTGCACCGTGACAAAGAAAATATTATTTTTTAAATATAATTTATATATTAAGCTTGAATTTTTTTAATACTCTCTAGAGTGGTTATACCTGAACGTTATACTTTAATTTAACCTTAAAACCTGACAATTAGATTAAGGTATAAGAATCCTCTTAACCGTACAGTTAAGGATAGGTTATGGTTAAGAAGTTATTTTAACTAATCTTAACCGCAGGTTAGGAAGATCAGGTATATTTAAAAGATTGATAATTATATATTAATTAGTAATTCGTACAGAGATTTTACAGAAATAATATACTAGTAGTAATATATTTTTAATTACAATATTAGTTAAAATAGGTATTAATTATATGAATTATAAAAAATAATAATTAATTAATAACCAGCAGTCTAGTAGCTCCCGTGTTAATTTTATATATATAATACTAGAAACTTAAATATAATTAAATTAGACTACTAGAGAGACACATATAAATTTATTATTTGAATTGTTCTTTATATTATTCTGGTTAGTGGTTGTAATAATAAAAGGATTATATTATTTAAGTATTTATCTATATCTAGATATATATAATATTTTTAAACTAAGAAAAAATTTATTTTTTTAATAATATTTCATTTTTAGAATTATTATCAAGGTTGTCCATATCCTTATTAATATAAAAGATTATAATTATTTTATTATTTTTTTTAATTCTTGGTTGTGAATATAATAAAATCTAAAAAAAGATTATTAAAAATATTCTAATATTTTTTTGATAATAATAAAATAATCAGTATATATCTGAAGTATAAAGACTTTAATAGTTTTAGAATATAAATAACTCTACTAATAATAATAAATGATTTAAATCATTTCAAAAATATTTAATATTAATATTATTAGTTATAATATTGGAAAGTTTCTAATTATATAATAAAAAATAGAAAATTAATTATAACAGGACTTGTAATAAATAGAAATATTAAATTATTTAATCAATTTTAAATTAAATGTTAATATAAGTATAATTTTAGAAATAATGAGTTTAATATTCTAGTCTTTGATAATTTATATATTTTTACCATTAATATATAAATCTTAAGCTTCTTATATATTACTATAAAAGATAAGAACTTTTAATATTTTAGAATATTATATAAAGCCTTATCCAGACCTGAGAGTATATTAGAACTCATGTATAATATATTAATAACAAATTTCCACTAGTAATAAAAATAAAAAGTCTTTTCAAAGAAAAATTAATATTTAAAATTTAGATTAATATTATTATCTAGCCAGGTATTCTTCTTGAATTTTTAAATTTTAATATAGAATCTAGAAGTATTAAAATTATATGAATATAGATTTCAGCCTGATAAGCCTGGTAGTAATATTAATAAAATCTTTAATATATATTTTCTAGATTCTGTAAAGTTTTTATTAAATGAGTCATTTTTATAACAGCTAATTAATAGGCTGGTCAAGATATTTAGAAGAATTATTATAAATATTATAATTTTATAAATTATAAATTTTTTATTCTGTGATAGACAGAGATCAGAAAAATAAAATATAAAAATTGAAATAAATATTCTAATTGTTTCTATTCCATTAAAACCAAATAAAAATAATTCATATCATTATAATTCTAGTACTGGATAAAATTCTTGATAGCTAGATATAATTTAAATATATAACAAATTATAAAATTAATTAAGTTCTATTAGAATTTTGTAAGGACCTGCAGGAATCCCTACAACCGTCGTGATAAAGGATATAATGAGATATACCCATGCTAATATTAGTCCTACTATAAGGATCTTTGCCAGAGTACTATATGATTTATAGTCTAATATAAAATAATAATAGATTATTCATGACTAAGAATAAGAGAAATAATAATAATATCTCAAGATAATTAATCTCTATCTTTTATATTCATGAATAAAAGATATACTTTCTATATTATTTTAAACTCCTATTATTATAATCTTATTACTTAAAACCCGTGAGATAGTCTATTAAATTATATTTATATAAAATGCTAAAATTTACATTCAAAAGAATGTTTAGAATTCTCTGATTCACTGGCCCGCGAGATTAAGATAGGAATATTTATAAAAGAACATTAAAAAAGTATAAATCTTTTTGGATGATCTTTGTAAATAATTTCTATAGTGTATTCTAGTTTATAGATACACAGAAGACTTCTTATAAAAAATTTTTAATATATTTTATGATATAAAAATACTGGTTAATATAAGAATAAAAGTAAATCTAGTTTCAAATCATTTATCAAAATAGTAAGATAGGAACCAGTTCTTGAAAAAATGTTTATAAAATTTTTAAAAAATAAATATTTAAAAAAAATAGTTATTTTTATAATGATACTAGAAAATATTAAAGATAATTATAAAGATTATTAAAATATTATAATTATAATATTTACAACAAAAAAGGTTATACTAGAAATATTTTAAATTTATTTTATGAAATTAATTATAAAATTTAATTATTATTGTAGATTCCGTGAAATTTCAATTACCTGGATTTATTATATTTCTATAAAAAAATTAAAATTTTTTATGAAAATTCTAGTCTTATTTGTGAAAAGGAAAAATAGAAATTTATAAATATATATTAATAATTATAAATTAAATGAGTAGATTATTAAGAATAAGTATCTATTATCATAAATTAATAAACATATTAAATATTTTATAAACATATTTTAATTTATTCAATTTAATCTTTATAAGATCTTTTATAAAATAAAAGTTATAAAGAATTGGAAATAAAAAACAGTATTTTATATAAAATATAAATTTTAAAATATATAATCATGCTTCATAAATCTATTATTTATAGAATTTTTAGATTACTTTATCATTATTTATTTAAATAATATTGTTATATACTTATAGACACTGAAAATATTTAAGAAATAGATTTATAAAATAATTTAAATTCTGAAAAAAGTAAGATTATATAGAAAATGAATTAAAAATTATTTTATAAAGCTAGAAATTTATTTTTTCAGATTTTATAAACTAGTATTATTGATTTATATAAAAATATTTATTAATATTTAGTCTATTTACAAACTGTTAAAAAAATTTTATAAAAAAAAGCTTAGGCTAGATTTATCAATTGAAAGAATTTATAAAAGTTTTTATAAAATAAATTTATTTATATAGAATATTGGTATAGTTTGTTTCAAAAAAAGAAAGTAAATATATATTAAAATTAATATATTATTATAAAAAAACTAAGAATATTAATAAATACTAGTTATATTTTACTTATAAAAAATATTTCATAATAGAATTATATTATGGAATTCTTGATTAAAAATTATTTATAATAATTAGATTTTTTAAAAATTAATGGTATTAACTAGAAAAAGTAGATCTTATGATAATAATAATAACAAATAATAAAATTTAAGAATATTTTATAATTCATAAAGAATTATCATAAAAATAAGTATAATAAATATAATATCTTGTAATATTCAGGTTTTATATTATCTATGTTTTTTGAAAACTTAGAATCCCATTCTTTTAATATCTAGATTATAAAAAGAAGATATTTATAAAAGATTATAAGAAATCAAGAAAAGTAATATTATAATAATTCTTTAATTTATTAAAGATATATTACAGAAAGACCGATTTTATAATAATTAAACAAATAGTAATTTATAAAAATATTTTTATATTAGAACAGCTCACGGAGAAAGAAAAAATAAAAATTATTATTATTATAAAAGTATTATATTATGAAAAGTTATTTATAAAATAAGAAAAATTTATGATTATTAAATTGAGATGAATAAATTTAAAGAATTTACAAAAAGTAAAAAAAGATTCCGTGAGTTTTAAGCTTATAAAAAATATAAATAAGTTTTCAAAATAAAAACATTATAATAATCTATTACAAAGATCTAGAAAATTATATACACTAGATAAATTGAACTGAAGTTCTAAATATTTATAACATTATATAATAATTTTATTTTAAACTAATTTGTAAGTAAGAGAATATTATTACTTATATATTAAAATCTTAGTAAACAGGAATTAGAAATTATATATAAAAAGATTATAAAATTTATAGATTTTATTAAAAAGAGAAAATGATCTATAAAAAATAATAAGATTTATTAGAACTATTATCAGTATTTATAAAATTATAAAAGAAAATATCAATAAATTATATTATAGAATTATTTATAAGTACTAGTGCTATGAAAGTCTTATAAAAAATTTTTAATAATATTCTAATAATAATAAATATATATAATAAAACAATTTATTTTGATTTTTTATAGAAAAATTTTATAGAAAAAAAATATAAAAACTTTTTAGAGAAAGTATTCTAATTGCATAAAATATTTATAAAAATTATTATAAATCATCAAAATATATTTATAAACAGTTTCTGGTCTGACTTTATATATAGTTTTATATTAAAATAAAAATTAAGTATAACTTATTATCTATAAATAAATAATTAAATAAAGTAATTAAATATAATTTATAAATAATATTCATAAAATTATAGAAGTTTTAAATAAGATATTTAAATATATTTATTATTATTCATAAATTTTATATATAATAATTTCTTGCAAGTCTTTATCAAGAAGATATTATTTTATATTATATTTATAAAATATCTGTAAATAATTAGACTAGATTTTTATAAAAGAAATTAGATAAATTAGATATTTTCATAAGAATTATATAAATTTAAAGGAAATTTAAGAAGATTAAAATGAATTCAATAATTATTTATAAATATTATAAAAATATTATAATTACAGAAGATAATTTAAGAGCTTTATAATAGATTAAATAATTTAATTATTTATAAAACACTTCATGTAAGAATAGACTAGTAATAATTAAATTTATAAAATAAAGATTTATATCATATTTTTAAAACATTATTAATATTTACGTTTATAAACTAGAGTTATATATAGATATCTAAATTTATAATATATTTTATATTTCATTACTCTGTGAATACTATAAAATAAGAAAAATAGATTTATATAAATAATTCTATTTATAAAAGATTTTTATAAATATTATCCAAGGATATTACTTGTCTTATAATAAAGAATTTTAATAATAAAAATTTTAATTGAAAATATTATTTAAATGAAGAAAATATATAGGAATCTACTATTTATTTTTTATTATTTCTAACTATATAAGCAGAATTTTATAGCCGGGGAATAATCTTTATTAAAATATAGAAATAATAATAAAAATTATATTACAAAGATTAAAAGAATTATTTAATTTTTTATGAATTCTGATTATTGAATATTTTTATATTATATATAAGTAGAGTACTAGCTATAAAATTAAAAGTAAATTATATTAATTTTATAAAATATATTTTTATTTTCTAAATATTATAAATTTTATAGCTAGTATAAAAGCAGTTATTATATCTTTAATTATGATTATTATTAATATATATTATGAAAGCTAGAATACTGTTTCAATTTTTATAATATATATTATTTCTTAATTAAATAGAAAGGAATGCTCCAGCTTAAATTATAAAGATAAATTTATAAAATTAGATAAATTTTTTAATTATTATAATAAATAAAATTTAATAAAGAATATAGACTAAAGAACAAATATTATTATCTAATAATATTTTCAATAAGAAAAGAATTTCTGTTTATTCTAGAAAAGAAAATTAAATAATATAATTAAATAAATTATAAATATTCTAGTAGATTAGAATATTATAAATAATTTTATAAATTAATATAAAAATTCATAAGATGAAGTTTTACTAGCTGTAAAATTAACTAGTCTTAAAATAACCAAAAAATATTTGTAAAAAATAAAGATAGTTTATATTCATATGAATTTTTTATAATTGAATTATTAAAATGTTAATTAGAATATATTACTCTCCGCGGATTCTTTTCAATAACAATTATAGATAATAGGTACCACAGAAGACTCAATAATATTAAGTATATTTATAAAAAATATAAGTTATGATTAATTAGTAGCCGTATATATATGTATATAATATCTATAAAAATAAAGATAACTTATTATAGTAGTAGAAGCAGGAGCTGGAGTAAAAACTAGAACTAAAGTTAATATTAAAGCTGAGATTAAAGTAAAAATAATAGTAATAATAATAATAGTAAGAAATAATATTAAAATTAACTGTGAATTTAGCTTTATTTATAAAAAAAATTAGACTTACTGTAAGAAATAGACTTGGAGAAAGAACTATAGAAAATAAAAAAAATCAATATTATAATAATAATAGCAAGATAGATATTTTTAATAATAGTAATAGTAATAATAATATAATAATATAAAAAATAATAATATTATTAAAATAATATTACTTTTCTATAAGATATAATACTTGATATTTACTTATAAAGAAATTACTTATTTTTTTATAGAGAAGAGGGGGAAGGTATAATATAATAAATAAACATCTTTATTTTAATTATATAAAAGAAATATATTAGATAATAATTATATAAAATAATATATATATCACGAGTAATTATATACAAACATTTCTCGCAGAGAGGGGGGGAATAAAAATAAGAAAGATCTTATAAAAAATCAGATTTTTAAATTAAAAGAAGAATATAAGAGATTTTACTAGAAACCTCTAGGTTCTAAGATTTTTGTAGAGATTTGCTATTAACACACATATATATATTATAAATTCTAAAACAAAATCTGCAGGGGCCTGAGGCCTACAGTGAATTTAAAAGTTCTATATATAAAATAACACTCCGCGGACCTCACAGGTAAAAGTTTAAAAGAGAAGACTTTATAAGAGAAATACTCATAAAAGATACTTATAAGAGATACTTATAAAAAATTACTTAATAAGAAAGTTTTTATAAAAATCGTAGGAAGAATAGCTAATTTATCCCCTGCTTAGTTTCTCTTATATAGGATTTATAAATAAGGATTCTAATAGTATCTACCTGTCATAATACTCTATAAAATTAGAGAAGAAAAAAAATATTATAATACTATTAATACTTATAGTCTTAGAGACTAAGGCCTCGCGGAAAGAAAATAATTCTAAAAATCTAAATCTTTATAACTCTTATAATAAAAGATATTACAAGATATACTTATACTGATATTAATCTTATTATAAGGACCTATACTAGAATACTATATAATCCAAAATATATCAGAAAATAATACTAGATTATTCATGACTAAGAATAAGAGAGTTAGTAATAATATCTTAAGATAATCAATCCCTATCTTTTATAGTAATGAATAAAAGATATATTCTTTATACTATCTCAGACTCCCATCCTTATAATTTTATAATTAAAAAGAATATGATATATTAAAATATATAATAATTTTTAAATAAACTGAAATTTTTCCTAGTATTAGAAACTTGTATTTATAAAATATATAATTTTTCAAATTTATAATTAAGAATTAGAAGAGTAGATAAAGAATAATAAATAAATTATAAGACTTATTGATAAAGTTCTTCTGTAAATTATTTCTAGAGTATTTTATATAAGATTTCTATAAATAATTTCTAAAGAATCCTGTAACAGCTTTTTATAAATAATTTTTATTATGTATTTTTTTAGTTATTTAAAGATACTAGAAGAAGTTTCTAGTTCTTTATTATTATTTTCTTATATATAATTATAATTTTATTAGCAGCCTTGATTTGGAATTTCTGAAGAAAAATTTAAAAAAAATATAAATTAAATAAGAAATATAATACTAGCTTTAAATAATCTTTATGAAAATAAAGTTTATTAAAATATTATAAAAATATATATATCAATTAGTTAAACCAAAAGTTCTAATATAATAATATCAAATAAAATACTATTATTACTAGTATTATTAGTAATTACTTTTAACTTAATAACTAGTAAATAAGATAATATTTTTATAGGATTTTTAGAAGAATCTTTATTAAAATTTAACTAGTGTAAGATTCAGATACTAATTGAAAATTAAATAAATTATTATAATAATTTATATTTTTTTTAGAAAATATCCAGTTAAAGTAAGAAATATTTTTAATCTAAATTAATTTAATAATTAATTATAATTAATATATGCCCGCTGTTTATAAAATTAATAATAATCAAATATATAATTTTTTGATATTTTTTATGAGACACTGTTTAATTTATAATTACTAAAGAAATAAATATTTAGAAAAAATTAGAATAATAAGATTAAACATTTATTAAATTAAATATATATAATAACATAAAACAGCAGGCGGTAAATAATAAGAAAATATAATGTTTTAATTAAAAAATTTCTTTTTTTATTATAAGTAGTGGGAGCCTAGAAATAATATAATAAATATTAATAATAATTCTATTACTAGAAGATCTAAATATTCTTTTTGAAATAAGATTTTAAAATTAATATTTATAAAAATTCTATTTACGATTATATTATTTAATAATATTATTTGATCCAGTATCTATTCAATAATTTATTTACAAATATATTAAAATATTTATTTCTTATAATTTTTATAAAAATATTAGCTAAGAAAATTAGTCCTGAAGTTATTAATGAACAGATATTATAAAATTTTCAAATAATTAGTATAAGAAATATAAGAGATTTTATTAAAAAATAATATACTTTTCTGAAAATAAGTTTATAGTGTTACTGTTTTCCTTTAATTTAAATAGAAGAATAGTTTCTGGTCTTGTATCTAAGTCTAATCAAAAATAATTCTTAATTCCCAATTGTGAATAAGAATCTTTTTCAGGAAAGCTGAATATAGAATAATTTCATAATGTTTTAAACTATATTTAATATTAACACTTAGAAAAAATAATATGATTTAAAAACTATTCTCTGTCCAGGTATTATCATGGTTTATAAAAATTGATAGAATAAAGAAAAAAACTTTTTATAGCATTTTTTAAAAATATATTTAATAAATATAAATAATTTATAGTAGGCTATTTATCTGCATAAATATATAAAAAAAATAAAGAATAAAGAAAGCTTAATTAATATAATATTATTTTATCTTTAAATATGTATTAATATAAATTTAATCTATTATAATTATATATAAAAATATTTCAATAATAATAAGTTTTTATTAGAGACATTATTAAATCTTATTTATAAGATTTTGCATTATCTAGTAATTATTATATAGAATATTACTAATATAATAAATAGTTAGGTTTTACTAAATAATACAAGTAGAAAGTTTTATAGAAATATTTCATAATAATCATTATAATATTAATAGATTCTATAAAAGTTTTTTATGAATTTTAATAAAAAACTGTCTAAGTCTTTATATTTATAAAATAAAAAATATTACTTTTGAAATAAATTAAATAGATAGAATAGCATGGAACATCATAAGTTAATAATATAAATAATTTATAAGTATTTAAATTTAATATAATATTCAGAAGACTTTTTAAGTCTGTAAAAAAAAGTAAAATTTATTTATTTATTATATAAAATTATTATCAGAGAGATTTACCAGCATGGGAAAATAGTTTAAAGAATATTAATAATTTATAAGTAATATATAATTAAAATAAAGCCATAAATATATATATTTATTATTATTTTATATTATAAAAATTATTTTTTTAACCTGAATTTCCGCTACTACTTGTAATAATTCTAAATTAAATAAATATAAATAGAATAAAGCATGCTGTTTTCTTTCTTTTATTTATTTTTAGAATTAGAAAAATTTATTCTATATTAGTTAGTAATAACGATATAAATAATTAAGATAAATAGTTATCAATCTAAATATATCTTATCTATACTAAGATTCAAAAGATATAATAGATAGATCTTGGTATGAAAATAATATATTATTTTATTTTTAGCTATTCTACAATTAATAATGTATAAGGAAAACTTATATTTAACTGCTAACCTGACGGCAGGTATAATTTTTTCTATTAATCTATCCTACCATGGCCGTTAACCACTCTAATACTCTCTTATTCATATAAAAAATTTTTAATATATTTTATCATCAGACTATCTCCAGTTATCTTAATCTTCTTAAAAAATCAGGCCTAAAAATTTTATTTCATTAATTGTAAATTTATATTTTAAAAATTTAATTCATAAATCTATTTGATAAACAAGGTATTCAGAGTATATTTAACTATGGATTGAAATTTTGAATAAATGATACAAAATATATTAAGATAATTATACAAATTATTATTAATATTATTTCAGAAGATGGCAGGAACTCTGGTTATCTTATAAAATATAATCAAAATTTTAGATTCCTTTAGATAAATATAGAAAACTATTAAATGTTTTCAGCTATATTTGATATAAATACTGGTAAATAGATCGATAATATTAATCTCTATAAAATAATATATTTCATTTACAATTTTTTAGAATTTCTTTAACTAGTAGCAATAGATAATAATTATTATAGAACTGCAGGCTGCTATCTATTTTTCTCTAAACAAAATCAATAAAATAATAAATAAGAAGCTGGAATAAATGAAGTTTTTTTTTTTTATAAATTATTTTCAAAAAAACTTCAATTTATTACAGGATAGTTTATATAATAGTTTAATTAAAAATATCTTGCTTTTTTTAAAAATAATAGTATAATTATAACCTTTATATAGAAGTAGTTTCTTTACTTTTATTAATAAAGAAATATCTATAAAATCTTAGAATTTAATAAAATAAGTTCAGATAACTCAGATTACTTTCTTATTATTTAATTAATTAATTTGTTAGTATATAGATTTAAAACATTTCAATATTTTTGATATATATATACAATACAGGCCATCGGAATGATTTATTTAATATTATAATTCTTGTTAATTTTTGGAATTAAAATTTTTGAAATATATATTTTTACAGCATATTATACAGGATATAATTTTTAATGAGTCTTTAGAAAATATTATAATATTTCTAATAATATAAAACAATAAACTAAAAAATTTATTTTATAAAATTTATATAAGAATTATAAGTCTTCACTCATAGAAAGTCAAAAACAACTAAATGAAAAATAAACTAGATAATTAAATATAAGATATTAATTTTGATATCATTGTATATTTTCAAAATTAAGCAGGTATAAGAAATAATATATTTAATTTTATTTTATTAAGCAATAATTTTTATTATAGCTTTTAGAATTCTTGAAAGGTATAAATATAATTTAGAAATAATAGTTTATTATTTATTTATTACTCAGGATATAGAGCAGCTAATATTAATTATAGTAAATATTATTAAATCTATAAAAGTCTCTATTACTATAGTAATAAATTATTAAGAGAACTCTTATAAAATTAGAATTATAGCTAGTAAATAAAAATTCCTGTATTTTTATAAATACTTATTTTATTTTAATTATTTTTCATTGATAATATCATAATAATCTTTTACTGAAAGATTCAGAATTAGAAAAAATTCAAGAATCTTAAAAATTAATTGACAAATATATAGAAAATAAAAGAAATAAGTAAAGTAATAAAATTTTCAAATATTAATATTATTTATAATAGAAAATAGTAAAAATTTTAGATTTCATAAACAGATTATATTAATAAAATTTGTTATATTTAATATGATTAAGTAAAAATTACTAAAAATATCTTATATTATAGATTAAAAAAAATTTAGATAAATTAAATCATACAAATCCTGCTGAGATTTAATTATTCTAACAAAAAATTAGATATTATAAAGCTAGTACAGGTACTTAGTAGATATTTATTAAATTTATGATTAAAGTATTAAAATGCTGTAAATTATATAATATTTTATTTTTGTAAGTTAAGATATCTCTATATTAAATATCTAAATTAAACAGATAAAAAAAGCCCAATTTTTTAAATAACCAGTGATATAATATTTATAAAAAATATGAATAAAATAAACCCAGAGGCTTATATAAGCAAACCTTTCAATAAATTAATTAATTAAATATTAAAAAAGTAAAAAATAGTAAATTTATTTATTATAAAAGCTGAACTTTTATCTTTTATTTAAATTAGTAAATAATTTTATAATAGACTTGAGTTTTGAAAATTATTTAATTTAAACAGGACCAATCTATTTATATTTATTATAATAATATATAAATCATATAAATTCTAATAGATTTATATTTATTGTACTTTACCAAACTCAAGCACGTGGTTAATTATAAAAATTAATTAAAATAATAAATTATTATATATAAAATTGAATTAAAATAGGTTTTATTTAACAAAATATTTATGAATGGATTGACTAAGCAGTTTAATAGTTTAAATTTTTAAAAATTCATTCATTATCTAAATATAAAAATATCAAAAATCTAATTTGAATAATCTAGCTAAATAAATAGTTTTGCATACATGTAAATCTGGAGATCTCTAAATATATTGACTGAAATTTATTTTTATTTTATTAATCAAATTCTTATTTATTTATATGAAAACTTTTTTTTATAAATATCTAGATTCATTACATGTTTTATATAAAATTATATAGAATATTTAATACTCACAGAACAGATTAGGCCTATTTCTTGTAATCTTAATATTTTTTAATATAAGATTCTTGTATTATTCTGACCGGTTAATTATGACTTCTTTATTTCCTGATTGAAACAATAATTTATAATCCTGATCTAATTTTATTTACTACAAGTAGTAAGTAAACGATAAATAAAATTTATTTTTCTTTATTTGAAGCCTTTAGACTAAGTCTTCTAAGTTATTTAAATTAAGTTAAATTATTTAATTTATTCATTTTTTAACTAAGGATTTATTTTTCTTATTTAGAGAGTAAGATTATTTTTTCTAAGTTTATTAATTATATTTATCTTTATATATTTTATGATTTAGTATCTAGTTTCTTATTTAGGACTAGTGTCACGTGACCCGAGTATATCATTATTTTATAATTATTATCTTACCGTACCTCCTTCAGTCAAGTAATTAAAGAGGTATTTTATCAATTTATATTATATAAATTTATAAGCTTCTTAACAATAATTTATAATTTTTTATTAACTATTTTGAAATGTATTTAATATTATTTTAAAATCTTACGAATTTATAATTTTAAAACAACTTTAATTTTTTTGGAGTCTTGCTATCTGTGATACTGATTATAAAATTATACTATTCAAATAAAAATATACAATATTTAAAATCTTTAGATAATGAAAAATTTAACTTAATAAATTTAATTATTGCTTCAATTTTAGCTACCTTATTAATTTTATTTATGTATTAATAAAATTAAGGTTTCTCAAAACTGAAATTCTAGTATTATTATCATTTATAAAATTAAAATATTTGATTTTATTATATTATAATTTCTAGACATTAAGCTGTAATATATATAATCTAGATTTTACTATTTTTAATGTTTAATATTAGATATAAGATTACTTATCCGGAATCGTTTTTATTATATTTAAATTTATTTTATATTTTTAGAATCTTTATATGACCCGAACTATCATATTTTTAAAGAATAATATTCTAGTATTTTTATATTATATTTTGAATATTACATATTATTTAGATATTTAATCCTCAATAGTATGTGATTAAATTATAAAAATATTATATACACTTAAGTTTTGTAAAATACTTCAAGATTCTTTTATAAATGTTTTCTAATATTAAAAGATACAGGTAATTCTTCTAATAAGTCTCAATATATAACTTTAGAAATTGTATATATTATTAGTGAATATACTATGAAACTTTATATGTCAACCAATTTAATTTTTATTATGTCTTAATAATACTAGTTTATATTTCTTTATATGTTTATAGAATTACTTAATCTTTAAGAAAAACTTATAATATTTTAATTTAATTTAAGCAGATTATCTCCTGGTGATCTTATTGAAGAAATAAAATAAATAAAAATGAAATAATAATACTTACTACCTTCAGATTATCTTGAGTATATTAATATTTGGTTTATATAAGATATATCTTTTTATAAACTATATAAATATAACTAATTGATCATGTCATTATTATAACATTCTTTATTGATTACAGGTCTGGTTAGTGATTTTATTATATATATAAAATTCTTTTCATATTTTTATAAGTTTTCTCTGCTGTAAAAGACCAGTAAAAATAATTTATATTTTTTTAATAACTCTAAATTCATTAACTGTTTCTACAGTTATACCTTTCAATTGATTTTTCTTATATAATTCTTATTTTAATATAATGATATTTTTATTCCTGAAAGATTTACAAAATTTAAAAGTCTTATTAATCCTAATATCAAATAGATATGTACTACTTACATTTTAAAGCTTCACTAAAAGGTTTATGATCAAAATATTAGAAAATTGTTTCTAAAATTCTTACATAATATTCCAAATACAAACATCCATCTCTCTTATTAGATCTTTTCTTATACAAGAAGTAATTAGAATTTTTGAAAAAAAAAGTTTCTTTTTTTTGCTTTCTAGTATTTTATATAGTAATGTGCTGAGTCAGCTCAGGCTTTATATTAATACAATAAATTATACTAGTACTAGTTTGGGGGCTAGATTGAAAGATTAAATTTCTAGCACTTGCCTGTAATTGTTTATAGAGTATTTAAATATTCTTGGATATATACCTGTATGCTACATATATAGAAATGAGATATTATAAGGGTGAATATAATGAGATAGTGTGAAGAGTATATCTTATTCACAAATACAAAATGTAGGATTAATTTTCTTAAAATATTGTTGCTAACTATCGTCTCTCTATCCGCGAATAGTGAGATATTCGCGGGTAGCCTATGGATCTTGTAATAAATACTAACAGGCCTTGTAATAAAGACTACTATTAGTATAAATATTTCTCACAGTAATAAGTATTATAAGAATTATAAGAATTTAGATTTTTATAATTATTTCTCTTTTATAAGACCTTAGTCTCCAAGACTATAAGTACTGATAATAATTATAATAGCTATTCTTTCATAGACTTACTTTGTAATGGCTAGTGATATATATATTATTTATAATAAATTAGATATTATTAAAACCCCTACTTGTATATCTTTATAAAAAAAACTAAATAGAGAAAAGATTTTTTATATTTTTTATAATATTTTCTCGCGAGGTTCTTCTGTAGTATATTATTATTATATTTTATATAGATTTTACTTTTATAGATCTTTTATAGATATTTTTTATAGATATTTTTTATTAGTTTCTGTTTATAGATTCTTTCTTTAAGCTGTACAGAGTATTATTTTATTATATATAAAATTTTAAATTTTATTATAAAGTCTCAGGTCTCTCACAAAGTTTATTCTAAAATTATATAATATATATATTAATAATAAAATCTGCTTTGGAATATGAATCAGGACTCAGGACTTGAGATTTTTAATAAAATTTTATATAAAAATTTTTTATTTAAAATCTGATTTTTTCTTATAATTTTCTTTTCTGGTCTCCTTCCCTTTTCTGTGAAAAATATTTATATGTAATTTCTTATAACTATAGTAATTAGATTAATTAATTATGTTTTATAATATGTTTTTTTATTTTTATAATATTATTCTAACATGCCTCTCTCATGTAGTTTGAATAAAAATATTTATTATTATTATTATATATAATTATCTTTTATTTTTTTTTCTTCTATAAAAACAAGTAAATAGCTTCTCTATAAATAGTTATTATATATTATATAATGTAATATTATTATATGAAATATACTTTTCTACTATTATATATTGATATACTGTTATTATTATTAATGAACGGGCCTGTTTCATAGCTATTATTATAATTTTATTCTTTATCAATTTATTTTTATTATCTGTAATTCTTTTTCTTAATTTCTTATTTATAGTAAGCTTGGGTCTTTTTACAGATTTAACTAGATTTGTAAACAAATTTTAATAATTATTTATTATTATTATTATTATTACTATTATTATAGTTTTTTCTAGATTTCTTGTAGCTTTATCTATGGTTCTTATATTTTTTATTATAATAAATTATTCTGTTCTCGCAGAAATCTGCGTGTATATATAAGTATTGATTTATAATAGTTTATATTTTTTATAAATATATTTAATATTATTTAATTCTTTATAATATCAGCTGCTAACAGCTCTTACCAAGAAAGAATTTACAGTAAATAAATTATTTTAATTAATATATTAATAATCTTAATGATAAATTACTTCTGTCTCTAGTAAATATTTTTAGATTAGTTTAGAACTAGTTAATCTGTAAAAAATAATATTTATAGATTAATTTTTATATTAATTTATAAAATTATCTATACTCTTGATTTATTAGAATATTTATAATATATTCAGTTATTCTATTTAGTCTTTTTTTTAGAAAGGACAGGAGTTTCTTTTTAATTAAGAATATTATTAAATAATAATATTTATTTTTTATTTCATATTCTTTATAAATATTATTTATTAAGTTAATTA